>NW_008825497.1:426959-439758 GCF_000699105.1 Pygoscelis adeliae | reverse complement strand
CACAACTCTCTGGGCCCGGCCGTCCAGCCAGTTTTTGACCCAGCGCAGAGTACACCTGTCTAAGCCGTGAGCCGCCAGCTTCTCCAGGAGAATGCTGTGGGAGACGGTGTCAAAGGCCTTACTGAAGTCCAGGTAGACCACATCCACAGCCTTTCCCTTGTCCACTAGGCGGGTCACCAGGCCATAGAAGGAGATCAGGTTGGTCAAGCAGGACCTGCCTTTCATGAACCCGTGCTGGCTGGGCCTGATGCCCTGGTTGTCCCGCACCTGCCTTGTGAGCGCCCTCAAGATGAACTGCTCCATAATCTTCGCCAGCACTGAGATCAGGCTGACAGGCCTGCAGTTCCCCAGATCCTACTTCTCCGGATCCTCCTTCCGGCCCTTCTTGTAGACGGGCGTCACATTGGCCAGCCTCCAGTCATCCGGGACCTCCCCCGTTAACCAGGACTGCTGATAGATGATGGAGAGCGGAGTGTGGTAAAAAAACTTTTTCTTATGTTTTAATGGAATTTCCTGTATTTCAATTTCTGCCCATTTCTTCTTGTCCTTTCACTGGGCACCACTAAAAAGAGTCTGGATCCATCTTCTTTTTCCCATCAATTATTTATAAATGTTGATAAGAACCCCCCTGAGCCTTCTCTTCTCCAGACTAAACAGTCCCAGCACCCTCAGCCTTTCCTCAAATGAGAGGTGCTCCAGTCCCTTCATCATCTTTGTGACCCTTCGCTAGACTATCTATCTCCAGTATGTCCGTGTCTCTCTTCTACTGGGCAGCCCAGAAATGGAAAATGGCACTCCAGATATGGCCTTACCAGTGCTGAGTAGAGGGGAAGGACCACCTCCCTCAACCTGCTTGGCAGCACTCCTAATGCAGCCCAGGAGGCTGTTGGCCCTTTTTACCACAAAGGCACCTTGCTGGCTTGTGTTCAGCTTAGTATCCACCAGGACCTCCAGGTACTTCTCTGTCAAACTGCTATCCAGACAGTTGGCCTCCAGCGTGTACTGTTCCCCCCCAGGTGCAGGACTTTCCACTTCCCTTTGTTGAACTTCATGAAATTCCTTTTTGCCCATTTCACCAGCCTATCCAGGCAGGTCTGAATATCAGCACAACCCTCTTGTGTGTCAGCGACTCCTCCCAGTTTTGCATCATCTGTGAACCTGCTGAGGGTACACTCTGTCCCATCATCCAGGTCATTAATGAATTTGTTAAACAGCAGTGGCCCCAGTATCAACCCCTGGCTACACCACTAGTGACTGGCCTCCAGCTGGACTTTGTTTCCTTAAGCACAATGCTTTGAGCCCAGCAGCTCAGCCAGTTTTCAGTCCAACTCACTGTCTACTTATCTAGCCCATATTTCATAATTTTATCTATGAGGATGTTATGGGAGACAGTGTCAAAAATCTTACTAAAGTCGAGGTAAACAACCTCCCACCCAGTCATCTCATCACAGAAAGCTGTCAGGTTCATCAGGCATGATTTCCCCTTCATATATCCATGCTGACCGCTCTCAGTCACCTTCTTCTCCTTCATATCTTTGGAAATGGCTTACTGGAGGATTTGCTCTATGCCCCTTCCAGGCTGACCAGCCTGTAGTTCCCCGAGTTATCCTCATTTAGAGCTCAGATGTTTGTTCAAATGTATGAACCTGTTGGAAGAAAGATACTGTAGTGCAAGTGTGAGGGATGGTGGTGTCCTTGTGAAGCTGTGTGGGTGTAAGAGGGAGCACAGTATGAACAAATGCTGCTGTGGGGAAAGTCAAGTACAGAGGAGGCTCTGAATAGCCTGGAGGAATTTCTGACCCAAAAATTCTCACATATTAGATATCTCCCAGTTTCAGCTGGCAAGAAGACAGCTGCAGTGGAGCGTAGACCTCATGGGAAGCCCTGGTGTAGAGGGAGAACAGGTCTGTCATGAAACTATGTCCTGTTTAAGCCCTTCTGTCTGTGCACCGCTCAGTGCAGCACTGAGCACCCAGCAAGCTGTTTAATGAGGTTTTAGGGTTTACTTTAATGTATGCATTTCAGGAATGTAGTAATAAATTTCTGCTTATTTTTATGCACTAATGTGCAGACAAAGCTATAGAAATAGCTAAAAATGAGTGGGAAAAAAGATTGAACCTGCACTTCTGTTTACATATTAATCCTCATATAGGATTGCTGTTACTGTTGGAAATCATTTATATCCATACCTAGCAATATAATTTAAAAATCTGTCAAGCTCTTAAATATGCTGAGTAAATTCACTGACACTTGACAGAGATGGCAACTTACTGCTGCCCTCTGCATTGGAAAGAAATACAAATGTTCATACATTTATGAGTTTTTGCAATTACTTCTGACTGTAGGTCTGTGTTCATAGGTATTTCTTGACTCTCAATATCCCTCACTGCTAGTGCAATTGGCATTGTACAAAATGTTTTGAGTCTTGCCTGCCTAAAACATGCCTGTCCAAATGATGTCTCAGCTAAAAAACACAAGAAAAAAGTGAAGCAATAGTGGGAGATCATATTAACTCTTCCTTACCTATTCTTGGATATATTCTGCAGAGTTCAGAGAGCAGTTACAATGGGTCTTACAGTCCCATCTCCCAGAGCCAAGAGTTCATCTTTTAGAAAAGGTCCCAATGTGAAGAGGCACTGGTGTATTTCCTCACCAACTTAGCTGTGTAGTTAGAATCACTCTTAAAAAAATCTCCCTTGGTGCTATATTAGGCCTCTTCTCTCCCACAGCCAGCCTTCCACAGCTAGGAGAATGCCACAAATGGACTTAAAGTTGTCCATGTCTTAACCCTGAGAGGGCAGCAGCTGTGGAGCTTATGAGCCCTTCCCAGCCATACCCCACCATTGGCATCTTTGCTGAGAGATCACGCAGGGATGCTGAGCATGAGGACCTGTGTTGGTAATACCATGGGTAAGACAAGAGGCAGTCAGAAGCACATTGCCCAGGCTGCCTGGGCCAGCTTCACCTGGGACTCCAACTTTACCTATAATCACTGGTTTTCTTCTGTAAAAAACTGTGCTGAGACCCTTACTGAGCCAAGAAAATATTCTCTGTTCTGGTGCTGAGCCCACGGGTGCCCCCATGCTCCTGAACTTCATCATTGCCACATCTGAGGGATGCTATATTTGTGACGTTGCCTGATACCCTTGGGAGCAGCATAGCTGGTCAGGGGACGACCCCTTCAGCGACCCCAGTATGCTGTTCTCTTCCTCCATTGATTTGAGTTGGCAATGATTATTCCTCAGAAAGGGACACAGAGACACAGGAGAGGGCTGCCTCACAACAAGGACAGGGCTCTAGCATTTTGGGTGATCTGTACTGCCTCTCTGGTTCACGTGGTGTAGAGCCTTGGGTTGCCCCAGGTCTGTTACCAGGAGGAACTCTGATTTGCACTGAGGACTGAAAGCTGAGCAGGGCTTTCTCTGGGTTATATTTTGGGCCCGGTGGCGTCTGTGGCCCCAGACCCTGGAGCAGTGATGAGGGAAATCCTTGTCACTCCCAGAGTGCCTATAGACAGCAGGAGGAGAGGACAGAAACTACAACTTCACTGGCTCTGAGGCAGAAGGAAGAAAAGCTGGGCTGAAATAATTGAGCAACAGGTAGAAGCAAAACACAGCTCTCAGGTTTATAACCCTAGGCAGAAGAGGTAGGCTGGGGGAAGAAGGCGGCAGGAAAAATGAGATATGGAAAGGTGCTATGTGTCTTGGCTTCCTTTCCCTTCTACAGCATGGTCTGTGGGGTGCTCTGAGGGGACCCGAGGTGGTGAGAAATGGGCATTTGCAGAAGAGGGACAGACTCTCATTGCCCTTCACTCAGTGTAACTCCCCTTGAGCTGCGCTTGGTGGCTGTTGTAGATGATGCGAGTCTTTGACATTCAGCTCCTCCAGCTTCCCTCCACATGAGAAGAGCTTGCCAGCTGATGGAGAAGGATGTATGTAGAGTTGGCCTCTGTCCCTTACAGTCTTTAGATTCAGGGTCCCTGTCCATCCATGTGTTAGGAATAAAGGATCAGCAAAAGGGTGATGCTATAAGGGAAGTAATGCTCACTTACTATTGTAACAGTGATTTCAGATCACTCACTGTTATGATCTGAAAATACAGATCATAACAATCAAAACCTTAAGCTCAGTAGAAATTCCTAATTACATCTTTAAAATATATTGAGCTATATCAATATCACATTTTTCTGGGACTTCACATGAGAGGTGTCATACTGCTCCTGTCCAAACAGAGCAGAATAGGCCTGATAGAAGGTGGTCCAGCCTGATTGCTGCCAAGGGCAAAGAGGTAAAAGGGGGGCAGCACCTCCAGCATTGACTGTGTAATTTAAGCATTAGAGCATCAGTGAAGAAAAGTGGCGTGTCTGTAACCTCAGCTTCAGCCAGGAGGCAGCAATACCTAAGTGCGCTTGGTGGTGGGGTGTTGCAATTTCCCCCTTCATGGCCTGGGCAAGGTCCTTGGTCCTGTGCTGTAAAGGAGGTCCATCTGGGTGGTTGGAGTGATCCTTTTTGATCTGAGAAGTCTTTACCATGTTGGGATGATATATACATTGGAAATCATACAATATGCTGAGCCCAAACATAGAGCAAAAAGTAATAATAAGAATTCCAGTATACTTAGTTGTGCAGCCTACAAACAGTACACCCAGGACTGAATCTACGCAAAGAAGAGATGGTTGTCTTTATGAGAAATTAGAGCTGCTGTCTAAAATTTCCTTGTCTCTCTCAAATACTCTGTATGACAGCTTTACATTATTATTTTCTGAGAGTCTGATCTATGCAGTGACATGCAGTACATTTAGGACTGTGAATAATTGCTTTTCACATTTAATGCCCACCACAAGCTGAGTAGTTCTCAGGTGCTTATGAAGATAAGATACCTGCCTCAAAGCACGGCACAGATATTGAAGGTGACAGAAAAGAGATGAGACTGGATGAAGTTCAGCTCTTTTTCTCATATCATTTGCAAGGGCAACATCTCTAGTAAGGTAAGGAGAGCAATGTTGGCTTAAGAAAATACAATATTGCCTTTTCACATTTCCCAATTACATTTTGAAACCGGCAGAGGCTTCCTGAAAAGAAATGCAGCACAAGGAAGGGAATGGATTTGAAAGGAAAAATGTAATTCCAGGAAAAATGGTCTGGTTTTGGAAATTGAGGTTGCTGACCCCTGTGAAAGCACTAGTTTCATAGCAGAAGTAGAAAGGGGAGGAAGGGCTTAGCATTTTCAGGGTGAAGAATCTGAAGTCACTCCCATAATGCCTCTCTCTTCCATTCGGTGCCTAAAGGGAAGGTAGGGACTGCGATGTCATCCTGGCACAAGCTGTCCTCTGTGAGTATACTTCCCTCCCTCTCCTGGCCATCCCAGGATCACAGAAGCAGAAAAGGGACCTAAGAGTGCATCTTCTCCTCATGTCCTCCCGTGGCTCTGTGTTTTGAATTTCTCACTGAAAGAATTATACTCTGCCTGCCTTTCCAGCTGCTGCCTGTCCTCCACCTACCAAAACTGGAAGCATTAACACTCCCCCTGCAGGTACTCAGTATAAAAGTGTATCGGGAGGCCAGCAGTGTAAGTGTGAGAAAAGGAAAGCCCACTAACAGCCCCCAAAGTTGCCTTTGCAAATCCCTGGAGTGAGTTTTAATAACGCTTATCGAAAGAACCCCTGAGAATCCCTCGCTTTTAAATATATATAATCATTTTAGCACCAGATGTTTCACCTTTTCTCGTACACATGGTTTCCAAGTGTGTTCAGAGTTTGACTGTTACCTATATGCAAGATGTATGAATAGCCTAATGACATGTCAAGATGAGTGATGCCAGAGGAACAGAGAGGTGAGGCGTGTGGCCTGAAGAGCCAGAGGAGGGGACTGACGTAGCAGAGCCTGGCACTGCTGGTGTCGCTCATGTCCGCGTGTGGCTGGGGAGAGCATGGCAGACCCTCTGTAATGGCAGGCTTCTGTGGTGCCTGTAGGATCCCCGGGAATTTATAGACACAGACCAGTGAGTAAGCCCCGCGTAGAGCAAAAGCATTTTTCATCCGCCAGCGAAGATGTCTGCAGCATGCGCATCACAAACCAGGGGCGAGTCAAGTCTTTGCCTGACACCTTTTCCTCCACTCTTCTTGGTCTTTTTCAGTTGGAGGAGGACAGGCCTTCTCAGCACTCCCTCCCGAGGTACAGCCCCCTGAGAAGACTGGCGTCCTCCGTTTTCTCCTCCTCAACCCTGGAGACAGAACACTACCCTCACGTTGGTGGCACTTTCATACAGCGCAGCCGTTCAGCGGAGAGCAGTCCCGTGCGCATGCCCCACCGCAGGCACATGCCCCTCACGGCAGGAAACCACAGACTCATGCCTTCCGTCCTCCGCATTTCCAGGTCCCAGCTCCAGCAGGTGTGGGCCCGCTTCACACACAAAACATAGCCTGTTCAGGGAAGCAGCAGCCTCCATAATGCAATAATAGATCCCACCTGCCCACAATGTGTCACCACTTAATGCAATATTGAATCCCAGACAACACTGGCCTAAGGTACTGTAACTTCCAAAGCCCCTGCAACCAGACCCCACAGAGACTGAAAACATCTGCCTTTCTAAACCTCCCAGCAACCTGGGCGAAGGGCAGCAGCATGGCCGAAGATGAGAACGCAGATGGTGAACGTGTGATCTATGAAAGAGGTGGATGCCAGGGCTCATCTCAGAGACTCGCTCACGTGTCCTGCTGCCTTGGGGTAGGAAGTGCAGGGCTGCCTCACTGAACACATGCAATCAAGCCACAAACAATGTCAAATTATGACTGGAGTGGAGAGATCGTGGAGGTATCAGCAAGCGTTACCTTCCCCAGGCAAATTGGTTCAAGCATCTTTGTTGGTATCTTACACTGGGCCAAATCTGTAGGCGGTTTTACTCCATCTAGATATAGGCAGACTTCCACTGGAAGCTCACCTGAGGCAGGACCTCAGGATTTGTCCCTCTTGTGGAGTTACGATCATGTATCTCTTTGTTGCTTTGGCTTTGGAAATCCCGTTGCTTTTGTTGCGGTTTGGTTTCCATACAGTGACCATATATTTCTGTCTCTCTGGCTTTGCCTCTGTAACTTGACAGTGGACCTGTTTGTCTGCTCTCCACTCCTAAGCTGCTCCAAATCTACCTGCCTTCCCCCAGAGGCACTGACTGTCAAGAGTTGGATAGCAAGGATTTTCTTACTGATCCAGCTGTATATTACGCTGTTTCTAAATTCCAGAAATTTTAGGCACCTGCAGCTTTCCAATGGCAGAGCAGCCCTGCCTCTTGGCCTTGCTTGGAAATGCCTGTGGTAATGGATCTCACTTGAGAAATAAACTGGCCTCAGCACTTGGTGTACGGAGCCCCTGGAGCCCTTGTCTAAAACTGACTTGAATCTCAGAGGAAAAGGGAGATCAAAGCTAATTTAAATTGTCATAAGTATCCTTATTTCCCGGGTTTGCGGGGATATATTGCCCTTCTCAGTATAGTTGCAGTGTAAAACACCAGGCTGTATGAAGACCGCCTGTAGTTAAGCGAATGTAGTAACTGTCTTCTATTGAAATGAGCCTTTGGTCTGGTCTTCTGGGAGAAGAGGCAGTATGGATGTTAAGGTTAAAGAAGAAGGGGTCTTTGCTGGTGCTCAGGGCTTTAGGAAAGTGCGAGTCCAAAGTAAAATACCCTGCAGAAAGTATATAAGGACAGGATACAGACAAGAAAACATTAGAAAGCTTAGGCCGATGTGAAAATGGCATGGGATAAGTATGGGTGTTGGAAGAAAGTTGTGACACGGAGGTATTATTGCATAGGTAGGGTGTTTCCAGTGGAGTTACAATGAACACTTCCAAATACTGATTTCTGTAGGTATATCTGCCCTGCCTGAGGCTCAGATTCACCCTTCTATAAGCAACCCAGATGGGGTGGGTGGTGCTTTCTGAAGCTCGTAAGACCTGGCCCAGTGGGTCTGCATGCTGCGGGACATGCTCAGGCAGGCTGGGGGTGTGCTGCCTCCTGCCTGCCCACAGAGCATCCTGGTGGGTGCAGGGATGGAGATGGAGGGGGCAACATGCCCTCCTTGAGAGATTCAGTGTAGGCATGACCAGTCTCTTCCCACAGTCATTCTTGAATCAGTGATATCAATTTCTTTTGATTTGCCCCAAGAACATTAGTGAACAGGACACTTTACTGCCCAGCCAAAATTTGTATTTGCAATTTGTTCATCAGTTTTATTTTTAAAAAAGGCACTGGGCCAGTAATACTTGGACTGAATTAACCAGTAGCCTAATCCTGTTTGGCAGTTCTTCTCTTGTCAAGCACAGAAACCAGAAAGAGCAAGGCTTTGGTTTTCTCAAAGTGACATGAGAAGGGATGATTTCCTTAAGTAGACTCTGCTCTGGTGTTATTTTTTCCGTGTTCAGTAGAGACTTTAGTAGAACAGCAGGTTCCAGAGAAAATGGAATTTGTGAAAGAAGTTGGTTTAAAATCAGTAGCTCTTAATAATTTTTAATTCATAGTGTCCAAAACACTGATGTTCACTTTTCGAGGTCAATTTTAGGCATGAAAATTTCTATTGTTCTATTTTTTAAAAAACAATTTTTAGTTTTGCCAGTGAGAAAAGGGAACAAACAGGATAACTGAGTATTTATAAACTCTAACCTGCCCTTTGCAGACAAAAACAACGACTAGCTGATAAGTAGCTCCATACATAAAATTTACAAGGCAGTAATCTATCTAATGCTACTCATCATGGTAATATATATAGAACTCTTCTTGCAAAGTAAACTTGATACTATTTTTCTTCTAAGTTCAAAAGTCTGATTGATAAAGATGATTGATTTATATAGACTTCAGTAAGACTTTCTTCTAGTTAAAATTATTAATAAATTGAAAACCAACTAACCAAACAAAATATGTTTATATGTTGGTATCTCTTACAAGTGGGGATGTTTCTCATTAGGACTCCTGATCTCCTGCCCTTAGCTCCAAGCTATTCTATGCCTTTAGTGGCTGTCAAGGAGAAAAAAGAAATCGCTGAGGAGAAAATTTGCAGTGACAGGAAGATGGGTGGCTTGATAAAATAATACTGGCAGACCAGCTCTGCAGAAAGATCTGGATCACTTGATAAGTTGCTTGCATTCAAACTAATTATTGCATTCAGCCAGGGACAAGGTCATGTTTCGATTACAAAGAATATAGGTCACACGAACAGAGTGGGAGAAACTGTGCCCTGGGAGGTGCTGTCTCCCAAAATGAGATGGGAGTTAGGGGAAATAATTAGCTGCATATAAGTTCTCATTATGTGGCTATAGCAAAAAAAAAAAAAAATCTTCTTTGATGTTTTAGCAGGATAATGAAGATGTGAGCAGAGGGGGGATCTTTTGTAGTGGTGAGGTCACTACCAGACATCATATCCAAGTCTTGTATGGAAATTTTTTTAAAAGTTTTTCAAAACCTAAAAAAGGAGAAGTGATACAAGAACTGTTTGATTCTGTAAAACCTGCCTTGTAGAATGAGCTTGAAGAAATGCAGTCCGTCATTAAAGACAAAACTAAAAAGTGACATGCTTGCTGTTAGGAGTACCTGCCTGAAGAGAGCAAGATGGGCTTTTAATCTGCCAGGCAAAGATATGGGTCTAGGTGCTGGAAGATAAAGTAACAAAGGTCAACCTAGAAGTAAGATGCTCATTTTAAAGACATAGGTGGGTGGTAAACCGCTGAAATACATTATTAAAAGACACTGAATTCTATGCTGTTCAGATTCTGTAAGGTGGGATATTGATTTCTAAACCAATCCTGTTAAACCATCAAATTTGGGCTCTATACCAGAATAATTGGACATGTTGCTGTCACCTGGTTTTTATGGGAAGTTTTATTTCATGATCAATATGGCTTTTACAGTTTAATTCTGAACAAATTAATTGGTGCTAACAGCTGGAATCCTGATGTTACAGAAGTATGCAAAGAGTTTTAAAAATAGTCAATTTGCAGATTTTTTTAACATCATCTAATGCTGTAATAATTACTATGGAATCCACATATTGTTGAGGAACAGTTGGCAAATTAAAGAAATGTGAAAATAGCTCTCTTTTTATATATATGGAAATGTAATAAATTAATATTAAAACTAGTTACAGTGCAATTCTAAAAAACCTCTGTAGATTACATTTATATTGCATTTATTTATTGTGTTTCATTTATAATGACTGCAATTATAAATGTAAACATGTCCAAAATCAGTTGTCAAAAAAAAACAACTAGAAAGCTCAAAGAAAGTGGCAAGCAGCCATTTCCCGTTGAAGGCTGCACTTTCGTGGTCAAGTTAGGGGAACAGAAGTGTCGGTTCTCTAAGAGGTACCCTCCTACCCCCACCCCATCCCATCCAGCCCTTTCCGCCCTTTCCCCTGTGCCAGTGCTGGTCTTCATGTGGCTGCGTGGACCTGCACGGGGAGAAGGAAAGTTGTTTTCAGCTTTGGTTCACTGTCCATTTGCACAACTGACAGCACTGGCAAGCCAGGGCCAGCAGGGAAAAAAACAACTGATGGAGGGCTGCCAACATGAAAAGTGATCATGGGGCTATGGGCTGAAAAGTTAGTTGCCCTAGTTATTTTTCCTTTTATGTTTTATAAGGTTCCTTAAATTCTTCCACTGGGGTAAGTCAGTGTAAATCAATACTAGTGAAATAAAATTCCCTTTCAGCATCAGACTCTTAGGCAAATTGTGTTCATCAGGAGGGTCCAAGAACAGGGTTTGCGTCCTGAAAGAGATGTTCTTGGGTTTACTTCCCATTGTACATAGCACTTGTTCTCCTCGGAATCCAAAGTGGGGATTGAAATGAGCATTTGACACTCCTTTATGATACAGAGACCATTAGCATCAGAAGGACAGGTAGCTGTTGCTAGGCTCTCATGCTCTGCGTCAGTGAGCAAATGCACATCAATTGTATACACATACAAAAGCCATCTTTTTATATCTTGGTCTCTTGACTCCTTTCACTTTCTTTCTATGCAGAATGGGAGATGTTTCCAGTTTATCACTCTCTCCCCAGCCTCCTTCCCACAGGAAGGAGCTAATGAGATGTGATTTCTGTGAAAATGTTACTGTAAATGCCTGGGTTAAGCTAGCATGAATTGGGTAAATGTAGTTATGCCAGCACACATTCACTTTCAGTGGAGAAGGTTTTGGTGGGAGGGGGTTGGCCAAAAATAAGCTATACTGACAAAGGTGCAATTTTGCAGATGCCAGCAGTGCATCCGCATTAGGAGCGTCCTGTTGATATATCCATGTTGACAAAGTCCCTGGTGTGAACCTGACTTTGTGCACCATTCCCATACTTTTTTGCCAATGTTGAGGGGCAGGTAAGTGGAAGGGTTATGTTGCATCACCTCTTTCACTGTTTAAAGTCTCTTTTGTTACAGTGATGACAGAACATAAGACAGAAATGCCCCATAAGACAGCCATATGAGTGATATAATCCCATCCCTATGCTACCTCTTCATGATGAAAAGTATCATCTCTTGCACTTCCACTCCTTCTCTTTGTTGTGGGTCTGAACCTGGACATCGCGGTGGTCAAGGCTGCTGCAAGACTGTTGCTCTGAAAGGGACAAACTGGTTCAAAAGTTGTATTTGTTGGGCTAAGTGTCTTTGTGGTTCCTAGAGACTTCCAACCTGGACTGATGCTTTCCGAAAAGGATGACAGTTGTGGACTCCAAGACCTTTCCTTCAGCTCTTTTCCTGTAGTTCATGCGGTGATTCTTTAAGGGTCCCCAAGGACAGAGGCAGATCAGCCCACCTCTCAAATCCTGTGTCCAAATGACTTTTGAGGAATGTATAGGAAGCTGCTCTAGCTGCCTTTCAGTTACTAGGTACTCAGCTGAAGGTGAGATGTTGAGCGCACCTTCTCCCTTCCAGTGCCTGGAGGGAGGCAGCAGGCACCACCTGAGCTGTGAAGGATCTTGGCAGTTGCCACCTCCCCAGCCCAGGACGAAGAAGCTGTACTTGGACAGTTGGCCTCCAGACTGGATTGAGATGAGGCAGCTCGCTCCAGGACTGACTGACGTTCTCCTCTGGGACCTCATCCATTGCTCCATAAGCAGAGATACTGCTGCTCATCTGCCACCCAATTAGCTTACGTTTAAATCTGAATCTGGATGCAAGAACACCACCAGTCAGCTCTAGCCCTGAGCTGTTGGTAGGCTTTACATACAATGTGATGAGGAGGCAGAACCCCCTCATCTTCACCTCACTGCTTGAGAAGCTCTCTTAGGTCTAGTTGCCTCTTTGTTCCCCTTTGCCTATCCTCTCTCTTCCCCATATGACAAAACTCTTGTACTCCACCCTGGTTGCCAGTGAGTGTCCCACTCCACACATTCACCTGCCCCCATGGTTTACCTCCATTGCCATTCGTGGTATCTCATCCCTCGCATCCTTATTGCATCCCTGCGTACCTGCGCTACCTCCTGCCTTTGCTGTTCCCCCAAGAATATGCAAGGCTTGCCTCCTGCACCAGTTTCCTATGCATTGCGTATCTCATGTTGCACCATACAGTCCCTGTAGCACTTTGATCAGCCTCTTGCCTTCCCTCCCTCTGATTTCCTTGGAGGAAACAGTGAAAAATGGCACATTTTGGCACTTGGAGCAGTCTCAGCTCTACATGGAGTCTGTGTGAGGAATAGTGATCAAGTTGTTTAAAGGCAGTTTGATTTCAAAGATGATAATGGAAGATACCCTCCATTTTCAGGACAGTTTCACGAGTTTCAGATCCTGGAATCCTCAGGACTTAGCAAACTCCCCAAAATTATTGTG
>NW_008825497.1:414169-426918 GCF_000699105.1 Pygoscelis adeliae | reverse complement strand
AGCTACCATCTGTGATTGCAAACCATGTAAATAGCTGCTTAAACACCACTTCTATTGTTGTGAGCTTGTCTCCAAGTTCCATTTAAATTGGTGTCTGGTCTCTGTGAGTGAGAAAATGCCTCAACTCTGGTTGCAAATAGTACAAGCTCTTCCAACTGGATGTTTTCTGGGCTGGCAAAAGTGGCTGTCCCCATTCTCCAGCCTGGGAGTTGGAGGGGATCCAAACAAAAATAGAAATAAATAAGGTATTTCAAACAGCCAGGACAGGGCAATTTTAAGTGCAACAGAGCTGACGCTTTGTTCATTAATTCTAAGCTTTAACTCACGGGTGTTTCCTCTCGTTGCCTGTCTTACCTGGAGGTATCACAGAGTGGTGGATTTTGTCCTTGAGGATTGGTGTTCTTCACTTTGGCACATATAATGACAGTTCTTCCCTTATCTAGCCTGTGCCGCTGGCATTAGGCCATCAAAGTATCTTGTTGTTTTAAACAAGCTCTGTGTTTCTTCTGTGATCCCACTTGGCAGCTAGCTCTCCCCAGCTGCTTCTGTGGCAGTCAAACCTGGGTGTTATCTGGGAAGGCAGCATGCCTTTTAGAACCAGCCAACAATCTTTTTTCCTTTTTGAGGTGAAAAAAATCAATTTTTGATACATTTTTTGCCTATAGGACTTCAGGAAGGAGGCCTATTGTTTCAAACTGATCAGCGATAATAAGCAAAGGTGTCCTCAGCAGCTTCCCTAGCCTGCTCGTGAGGCAGAGAGGTTGAGTGATTCTTCAGTAGTTGGGCTGCGTTTCTTTTCCAAAGGTGACTCTAAAGCCAGTTAACATACACCTTCTTTTCTAACTCCTCTAGGCTGTGAGCACTTTGAGATGAGAAACAGAACAAATGTCCTTCGGGCCATTTCTCTGCTCTGTGCTTCAAACATTTCTTCCAAAGGGTTCACTTGGGAGTGTTTAACTACCTCATTCGTCTTTTGTTTCAGTAGCATCGCCAGGCTTTGGTACCATCTTTATCACTGGCTACACTGCCCCAAAGTGTACGGCCTCTTCTGAGAGACTCGATAATTTGTTTTGTAGTAGAAGCCTTCTGCAGTCAGATGGGGAACCACCTCAATTTAGCCTTTCCAGAGTTTATTCAGAAACGATACTAACAGTCACAGTACTTGTACCTTCCTATGGTCTCTTAACCCAAAACATCCCCAAGTGCTTTATTTTTCCTGTGAGTCACTTCCCTGCTGTTTGACATTGGGACCGCTGGAGGAAGTCAGCAGCAAATAAAGCCTTTTCAGAACACGTCAGGATGAAGCCAGACGTGAGAGTTTGATTGCACAGAGAGAATTTCAGGAGACAGAATATTATTTCATGACCTGGAAATTGTCAGGACGGTGGGTGAGACCTATATACCAAATATAACAAATATCATTGAGGCATTTCTTTGACTGCAAATCACCCGGAACTTCACATGCTCTCTCATGTAAAAATGCACTATTTGAATCTGGTGCTGTGATCCTATGTAAATAAATTAAAGCAAGAAAATATAACCATTGCTAGTTTAGTCCAGTATTGTAAAATAGCTCAACAATAGGATGCACTGTGAGACTGAAGATCAGAAAGCATGGAAAGATGTGTTCAGTCCTTTTCCTGTTTTCTAATGTCCTTCCCTCTCACACCTCCATCAATTAATCTTACATGATGTGTACATGTGGAACTTTTACGTGCTTGGCAGCGGCACAAGGTTATTCTTGAAAATATAAGGAGATTTTCTACTGCTCATCTGGAGGGATTGGTGACAGATACCCAACGTGTTTGTTCAGTGGGTGTAGCATCTCTTCCTTAGGCTACGTGGAGTCTCTGTGGTATCCAGTCACATCTGTATTACAGCCACATGATACTGCATCAATGACCTAATTTATTTTTATTGTAAACTGCTGGGTTAGATGAATGACACATTTTATTAATGGTTGTCAGTGGAGATTTATTCACGCCACGCTCGGAACTTTACCTGGAGCTGAGACCATTTTGCAACTTTCACATTGGATAAGAAAGGGCTCTTTTATCCCAATCTATTCAAAAGGGAAGCTTTTATTTTTATTATTCCTTTTCTGTTTTTCCTTTGGTGACAAATGGGAAAGAAATATTTGGAGATAGCTATTGTATATTTGTCTAGCTCTGCTTGGCAGTAACAGATGGGCTTCAAGAGGCTAGCTGAAGAAAATAAAATTGCATTTCCTAGCAGACAAGGTCTGAAGCCTTCAAAATCATGGATGATTTGCAAATCCCTGAACTCCTGTTAGTGTTTATAGTGAATAAATTGCCGCAAATATTTCTCAGCTGGAGAACATGGGGTGCTTTTCTTCTTGACATGCTTTCCCTGTAGTTGCCAGCCCTCCCCAGAGTGACTGGAGGAGATGACAGTTTCTGGAGAGGCTGACCAAAGTAAGCCAGAATGTGCTTCCTGATTTCACTCTTGTCCCCAGCGTGATGTTGGGATGCTTTTTGCTGGAGCTTCCATTTCTGATTGTATGTATGTTTATATGTGTTCATATAGTGCAGAGGAACGTGCAGTGTGAATGGCCACGCACGGTCATGCCTTACAGAAGCGTTTCTGTGCCGGTAATGGGCCACCTTGCACACATCCAAGCGCTCAAAAGGCTGTTGCAAAGAACGAATCTCAGATCAGTTGCAGAAAGTGTCCTCGTGGTGTGTGGTTCAGATGGCACACCTGGTCTCCTTTGCACATTGCAGATCTGATTTCGGCATCCTGGCCCAGCCCAGTTTTCTTAATTCAGTGTCTTGTAGCATGCATATCCCTCCATTCGCCATCGCCTGGTGGCAGAGTATTCTGGCGATAGGAACGGTGCTGCCACTTGGGACCTAATTTATTAGTATGCAAACTCCTATTTTGGGTAATGTTAAAACATTAAATAAAATGTGTAAAGGCTGATCATTGCGGTACTACCTTCCTTTTTGTTAGATTTTTACACCATGTGTTTTGTGTTTGGGTCACTATAACACACAGACCTGCATTTGCAGTTCCATGGGACAGTGCAAAGATTAATTTCTGGGAAATGTTTCTAAGTATTATTTGATGTATTGCAACTCCTTTGTATTACACCTGCCATTGAAAGAATGATGTTACAATGAATGTACATTTTAAACAAGCTGCTAACCATGTAACCTGGGGATTGGAAGCGATCCCCATTTTACATTCACTTGCATGTCTTTTAGTGTTTGAAAAGAAAATTGCTTTATGTTTGGAGGTTTTATTTTTTCATATGCAAAGTGTTTCAAGTCGGTTACCTCATCTAGTGCACTTGCCTCGTAAGAATCGCCAGGGCTTCCTCCAACAAGTTTGTCAGTTTAATTATGAGTGCAATTAATTGATCTGGCAATGTGAAACACAGTAATGGCAAATTTCCTCTGAACAAGTCAGATGAGGATTTCCGTGGGACTCTTGCCCTTTCAGCTTGGTCCTTCCTGAAAAAAAAAAGCCAGATCAGGTTCTTATTCAGCACTGCTGACTTCTGGTTATTTTTATGACTAAGGAAGATGTTTAGCTTTCAGAATCTCCTTCTTCTTTCTTGCTGCTATTAAGTTGCCTTTACAATTAGGGACTAGAACAATTTTTGGATTATCGTTCCCTTCCACTTTGCTCGCCATTTCCTGAGTCCATAAGTGATAAAAATGAGGTGGTCCCCGTGTCTGCTCAGACAGGGAGCTCTGCGTTGACTCTTGCTGGAGACACTGGTGGGTGCAGAGGCGGGAAGCTAAGTGGCAGGCGTACCACCTTTACAGAGCTATTGCTTCCGTCCAAGACGCTAGGAAAACTGGCACAAACCTAACAACATACGAAAGCACAAATAGGGAGGAGCAGAGCACTTACCCAGCATAGGACTGGACTGTCCTATTCACCTTGGTAAAAAAAAATAAGAGAAAGGCTGTGGAGTATTTGATGGTAAGATGCTGGAAAGAAGAACATCTCTCTGACATTTATGGTGCTGATACGTGGAACACAGAGATCCTGCAAGCAAGCGTGGCAGCTCTAAGACCCCTGCTACTTTTACCTCATCTGATGCTGGTTTGAAGAGCGAGCTGCTTCAGAAACTCAGATTCTAGTTTTTTTCCACTCAGTGTTGTCAATCCTGCCAGATCTCCCAATCCCAAACAAGCTTAGTCCATGTTGGCAGAGGATAATGTCACTTCCAGGATATGCTAAGGTCCTGATAGAATCCAAATCAAAGCTGTTACAGGGAAGACCGGACTACGGCTCTTGCTGTCTGTGTGCCATCTGCATCTCTCAGGACTAAGGCCTCTTCCCATTCCCAATGGAACAATTAACGTCATGTTGGGAACTTGATTTCTGCTTCTCGGACTTTCCAGCTCCCATGAAGAATCTCAGGGACCAGCATATCCTTCCTTTGCATTACCTTGTGTCACCTGTTAGACTTCTGTTGCTGCTAAGCAGGAGAGAGTCCAAACCATATTTAACCAACTGCTATTCAAGTAGGAGGTGAATATGGGTTTCTGTAGTCACTCCTACTGAGAGGAGACAAAAGCTGTAGGTAACCTGTTGTGCTTCCTGGTTTGCTTGAGAAACTTCATCTGCTGGGACCTGAGTTTGCTTGAAGCAGTGGATCTCAGGAAAGTCCCCTTCAAGCAGGTCTCTGGCATTAGGAGGCACAGCAGAAGGGCTTCCTCACGTTGCCAGAAGTCCTCATCGATTGCTAGGGACAGAAGGTTTGAAGAAGCCGTGGAAGTTCGTCTCAGGGGGAGGGCAGCAGGGAGACGGAGGGGAAGCAGCCTGCTGTAGCTTTAAAGGCGGTACTGAGTAGGGATCCATTTGGAAGGACGTAGTTGACTAAAGGGATCCAAAGCTTGTTTTCCTTGAGTCTTTTTATTCTTCCTGTATCTAATCCCTTTAGAGCCTAAGGTCAACCCCTTTTTGTACTGCAATAACACTGTAATATATGCTTGCACTAATTCTTCTGGCACACCGAGCATGCAAGACCAATTTTTCAGAAGAAAAACACTGTATTATTGTGTATATAGAAATACTGAGAGAGAATTTGAATTCTGTCTCCTGTATAAAAGCATGCATTGATTACCTGTATGTAGACCATGCTGTAAATGCTGCAGAGTACTGTAAAATCCTACACTTGAAACCACAATGAACAGGCAATGTCATCAAAAACAAACAAAACAGAAGCTGTGCAATGGATTTTGTGCCTTTTTTAAATCCATGTATGTTAATCCAGACAATCGGAAAAAAAAAAAAGAAAAAAAAAGCTTGTATACTACCAAAACCTTATTAAAGAATCAAAGGCAGCACCTTGGTGATGGCTGGGTTTTTTGTTTGCTTTCTTGCTTTGTTTTTCTACTCCCTTTGCTTTCCAGCTCTGGGAGGGTGTCCCCTGCTCATCCTTGTGTACATGGGAGCACCAGGCAGAGAGATGAAGGAGCTCTGGTAGAACAGTGAGAGTTTAATTATCGTTCACTAATGTGATCACTGAAAACTTGCAGTTAAGACAGATCTGGGAACAGAAACAAAGTTCCATGACTGTTGGAGATGTGTTTCATGTACTTTGGGAAGGCCACACTGTGAGTTCAATTTATGTAAATTTGGGCTAGTACCAATTTCACTGACTTGAACCCAGTCATATCACAGCAGCAGGTTACAACTAGCCCCAACTTATGTAAGGTTTTAGAGCTCTGCCTTGATGGTTAGCAGCATCCAAACTGGCTGAACTTGAGCTAGTACAACTCAACACTTACGAACACAGCAGAAACAGTTTATCACATTTCTCTTGGTTTCTTAGGTGGGCATCCCCCTAGCTGGCAGCGCAGTGTGCATAGCGTGGGTGGATGGCTGTCTCCCATCAGACATTTGACAAGGTGTTTAAGAACATCTGGTAAACTTTCAGCCCCTCCCCCCCCCAAAACCCCAGGGAGATGGATGCAAAATTGTGGCTGTCCTGCAAGTAATGTACTCCTGCCTGGGCTGCTCAGTGGATCCGACCATCCTTGCCTTTCATCACTCCTACTTGAAAACAGTCTCTGCTGTAGAGCGGCTTGGGGCTCAGCCCCAACTGCTGTTGGTCTGTCTGGGATCAGGTTGGAAGAGGAAACACGGCAATAGACCCTGTCTGCTTTGGTGTGAAGTGTACAGTTACTAACTCAGTGTTCTTCTGAAGGTGGCTGGAGAGGGAGGCTGCAGGCAACACATGCATGCAGAGGCTCTGGTACCTGTGGAAAGGGTGGTGGAAACTTTGCCCCTTGCATGAGAAGCACAAGACCTCAGCTCCTGAAAGGCAGAGAGCAGTTTGTGCAGGCAGGTGATGGTCTGGGAGGAAGAGCTAGGATTAGGCTGTGGTCTCTGACTTACAGGGCTGTGCAGTGTGTGAGTCCCTTTTTTCCCCTGGGAATTGTACGGAGGGTCAGGATTCTTCTGAGTCTGCCTCTACCAGTGCGCAAAGCCCGTCTGCTCCATGATGAACGCCTCAAAGTGTGTTTTGGTTTGTCTCTGTAAGGCTGTTGGTATGTGGCAGATGTGTATGTCTGTCAAACACTGCAGAAGGACGCACTGATGCCATAGTGGTAACCATGGTCTGAGGCATGGTTTAGCGCATGGTCTGAAACAAAATGGTAGATAGAAGAGATGTGGCATTTCCTGGTTTTATGTTAGGCAAATATTGTGATATTTTTCCTGTACCTGGTGGTTTTTTGGTTGGGTTTTTTTCCCACAGATTATTGCATTTAAAATGTTTAAAACCAAGATATGGGAGAGAAAAAAAAAAAAATCCCAAATTCTACAGTCTAAGGGAAAATTGATTAGGCTCACGCGGTAAACTGTTCCCTTTCCCCCACATCGGTGCAGAGCTGCTCAGGAGAGCAGGCTTTTCTGGTGGACACCAGGCCCGCTCCATGCCACGCCACAGACTGCTCTGCAGGGTCTCTGCTCTGTGCCCTCGTGAGTCATGAGGTCACCGGAAAGCCATACAGGCAGAGCAGGTACTGTCATTGCTCTCCATCGCTGTAGGGACCTGGGCAGAGCATGCGTGGCTTGGCATGGGGCAGGACATGAGCACGTTAATGAGCTGGATGCCAGTACTGCTCCTGAACCCACCAGCGTGAGTCTGCTCCGTGCTGCTGTCTGAGAAGAACACATCTGCCTACATTCCTGGTTACAAGGGGACCTGGGAACTTCCAACGCATGGTTGTAAACTTGCTGTAGCAAAGTGGAGACTGCATCTTTGCTGATTTTTGCAGTGTTTGCAGCATCGCTGGGATGTAGGAACTTTACTGCTGCCCGTATTGGGTGATGTAAGTCTTCTCTGAGGATGTCCCAGTGCCAATGATCCTGCTAATTTGAAACTCCACCGGTTTACAGTAAAGACAAACCCTCAGACTCCACTTAGCTGTTCAGGAGCACAGGGGCAGAGATGGACTTGAAGGGGCTGGTTTCTGCCTCTGTCAAATATGAGCAGGTAGATCTTTTTCTCTCCTGACTCTCCTTCCTTTTTATATTCTGTGGCCTCTGTGCAAAGCAGGGATATTTATTGCTTTCCAAATACATATTGTTACCCACAGTAGTTACTAGCCAAATTGAATTTAAATGCAGTCAAGTTTTATGGAGAGACAGAGTGTTAAAGAGGTGAAATGTGCAGACTTTGTGCGGAACGCATGCTCAGACACATATACTGCCATATGCATTCCTGGACAATTGACTGACAAGTCAAAAGAGAGTCAGGAGTGAATATCTGAGCCCAAGCAGGTAGGAAAAAATGGTTCACTGTCCAAGGACAGGCAACGTGTCTTCTGAGAAAGTGAGGAGCACAGGCAGAGAGCAGAGCTTGCTGGAGGTAAAGGAAGTCCTTTTGACTCAGATTCGGCCAGCTCCAGTGTAGCTCTGCTCACTCGCAGTCTTGGTAGCTTTTTAAAATGGGGTGGCTGCCTCAGCTCATGGCATAGTTCCTGCTCATAGTGGAGTAAGCCTAGCAGAGGGCAGCCAAGGTGATTAGGAACTAGAAACGTATGACATGAGGAGAGGCTGAGAGGGCTGGGTTTGTTCCGCCTGAAAAAGATAAGGATTGGGGTGGGATCTTATTTCTTCCTTGAACTACCTGATGAAAGGATGATGCCCGACTCTTCTCAGAGGTGCACAGTGAAAGGATGAGATGTGATGGACACAAGCTGCATGAAAGGAAAATTAGATATAGGAAACAGATAGAAAGAAAAACTTTTTCACCATGAAGAGCCTCAAACACTAGGACAGGGTCCCAAAGAGGCTGTGGGATCTCTGTCCTTGGAGATACTCAAAACTCAGCTGGACAGGGCCCGGACCAGCCAGCTCTAAGTTGGTCCTGCTTTGAGGGGTGGTTGGAGCAGAGACCTCCAGAGATTCCTTACACCTTTGTTATTCCACAATTTTAAGATACAGGCTAAGCCTCTCCACTCCTGATCTTCTGGCATCTTCCCACAGTTCCTCCCCATTGGTACAGCAGAGCAGAAAAGTTCTTCTCCAGCCTTTGGGGAATAGTCCTAGAGCAGCTGAGTGTGCTGTAGTACAAAAGACACATGATGACTGTCAAGAGAGGACACAAGCTTCTCTAGTGAAGGGCTCAAACCGGGAGCACCTTTTTCAGCAGGGTGTCCGCTTGCAGCTAGCTGCTGATCACATTAACTCAACAGTGAAGACAGTCTCAGACTTTGATGCCCTAGGACAGTCTTCCTTGTTAACAGCTTCAGGTAATGATAGTAATGAAGGTAAGAAAATATGTGTTAAAATAATATTTGACCCAAGAGACATTTCAACAAAGTTTCTTTTAGTTGGGTTTATAGATAACTTCTGTCCTCCATTTTTTTTGGCATATTTATGCTCTTTGGATATTCTCCATGTGCATTTACAGTGGCAAAACAACCAGTCTCAGGCTGCTTTAAGGAATGCATTCTGGCAATTTTGGGGTACTGCATGCAACAGGTTAAGCAGTCCAAGTCTCCCAAAGGTAGGTAGAAGCCAAGCAGTCACTGTTGTGCTTAGGGTGCAGTGTCCATGCAGGGAAATAGAAAATACATGGGGAAAATGAAATGACAGACAGAAAGGCAGTCCATTTGCTAAATACTGCAAGGAATTTGTACAGCCAGAGGTGGAAGTACGTGGAGGGTGGAAAGGTATCTGCAGCACGACTCAATGACAGCAAAGGGGGACCAGAGCAGAAGAAGAAAAGAACCGTTATTTTTATTACAGCAACATCATGCTGTCCAGGTCCGTGTCATACCTTTATTGCTTAGTGCAATCTCATCTCAGAAAAACTGCTGATGTCTTGTGCACTGCAGGACTGGATTCAGTTCTCCTTGACCAGAAGGCAGATGAGATGACACAAGCTCCTAAGAGCTGAGAGGAGATTTGAAGGTTTACATATGCAAAGAGAAACCAGCAATCCTCCAACTGTACCATCAACCACAGCATCTAGAAAATGGGGTGAAGTAGAGCAGCAGGTGAACTGTTGTTGGGGATGGGGTACTCTTTCCAGTGGGAGGCTCAGCACAGGGCAAGGTGTTGGTCAGGGCTTCTTTATCAGGTCCCAGTCCCACTGGGGAAGCGCATCTGTTTGATCAGGACTCCGGGGATAGCACTGCGGATGTATTTCTTCGGAAAACCAAACCCAGCCAACAGGCAGAATCCAATCTGAGGCTGCTGAATGGCCTAATTTCCAAGAAATGCCTGAGGAAGGAAGCCAAGTGGGTAATTTCCTTTGCAAAGGGTGGTAAGTCCCTCTTACCAGTCCAAGTTCCACATTTGTCATCCTGATACAAAAGGTAGAGTGGGTCAGGGAGAGCCCAAATTGGGCTAATACAGGGCCATCTTCAGGGCCAGGCTTCAGCTTTAACGAAAGAAGAGAACTTTGGATTCCAGAGGCATTGCCAAAACCAGCCTGTGTTTTAATTTATAAGATATAAAAAGAAATATTAAATGGCTAACAACTTATCACCATACATAACAGCTAGATGCTGCCCACCAATCTATTTGAAATGTCCCTGTTATACATGAGCATAAAGATCTTACATTTTTCAGGCATACCGATAGGGCAGTTGCTCTGCATGGAATAACATGCAGATTTTCAGCACAATTTGAAATTGTATCATTGGACTGAAAAGCTATTGAGGGCTTTCCCCCCCATAGAGACAAAAAGATCTGTTCCCATAGCCAGGTGAATGTGCTAGCTGTTGGCAGCTCTGTAGCCCGCATAGTTAAATGGGTGCTTGTTTAGTCGTGTACCCTAAATACCCTCTGACGCTGTCAAATGCCGCTTGAAAACGCAGATGTTTGGAGCCCTTCTGTTCATGATTAGGACCTTTCAAGGGTAACATGTGATGCATTATTGACTGGTTGAGTTTATGGAAAGGCTTTCATTTTCCAGCCCTCTTAATAGAAGGGTGACCTAAATGGTTTTTTTTAAATCCATTTTGCGGAGTGGTGCTGCTGTGGTTTTCATTTACAGCCAGTTGTTAATTAGGCCAAACTCCGATGGGCTTTTCCTATTTATTTTCCCCTTCTTTGCTTGTTTGGTCAAGTGTGCGCATGTGTCTGTGAGCTGCTGCTTTTCTGTTAGTGTTATTTGCAATCATTTCACAGCCTACTCCTAGCGCCTTACAGGCAGTCTCTCCGCCACAGACTGCCGCTCGAGAAACACTGCCTCCACCAACTGTCCTGTCCTCCCATTGCTTTTAATGGTTGGACACCCCAGAGTCTAATAACGATACCTTACATGTCAGCTTTCATGAATTACTTGCTGATCATTTTAGTGAAAGCAGAAGCCTGTAGAAGATAGGATTAGGAGTTGCTGGAGGGACTTGGGAGCGGAAGGGAGGGACGAATAGCACAGCAGGGGAGCGCTACAAGGGTTATTGCCCCAGGGACAATGGAGGACGGTATTGGAAAAGTGATCAGGAAATTTATCTAGCCCAGAGGGGCCCCTTGAGTTCACTGTGGCCTGGGCATAAAAAAGAGTTGCTGAATGGTTCCAGTAAGGAAGGAGAGAATATGTAAATACATAAATACTGAAATAAATATATAAATACTGAAGAAGATTGGGAAACATGAAAAAATTCTGAGGAATTGCTTGCAAACAGCTCTTTCAGGTCCAGGTTAAAGACTGCTAACAAAGGAACTCCTCTGGCACATTTTTTTGCCTTCATTGATAAGTATCTGTGAATCTCTCCTTTCTAAGGTTTGTATGAATCGAATGATGGAGTGATCGCTGCTCAGGCATGTATTTTGGAAGCGTGATGCTTTCCACTGACGCTTCACACTGCTGTTGATCCTGATACCTTCTATGTCAATGTTATGTCTGAATACTAACCCTTTTCCTTTGTCACATCTGTCTTCTTGCAGGCATATATGCTGAAGTCATTTGAAATGAATGGTCTGCCCAAGGCGGTGCCTTTAAGTTTGCCTTATCAAGACTTCAGAACAGACATGTCAGACTACTGGGAAAAGCCTAAGATATCCCAGCGGATAAAGAAAGTTGATTTCTCAAATGTTGTCTTGACTGCTCCTTGCAAACCTCTGGAACCTTATCTGGAAATGAATGGAAAAGAGGAGGAGGAAGAAGATGAGGAAGAAGACGAGGAGGAGGAAGATGAGGAGGAGGAGGCGGAGGAGGAAGGGGATGAGATTGACATGCACAGTGGTTCCAGCAGTGACCTGACTCAAAAAAGCACAGAGCGCAGCCAGGAGTGCGCACCATCCACGCTCCTGGCTGATGACCAGAAGGGATCCAAGGGTCGAGCGTCCACTGCTGATGGGGACCTGGAGCTGGAGGAAGGCTCAAAAACACTAGTGCTGTTTTCACCAGGTGATCTGAAAAAGTCTCCAGTGACCACAGACTTGGCTCCAGAAGTTGATCTGGGCACTCTTGCTGCACTGACACCTCAGAGTGAGCGGCCACAGCCTATGGGTAGCCAACTGGATGTATCTGAGCCAGGGACCCTGTCCTCAGTCCTTAAATCTGAACCAAAGCCTCCCGTGGCAGTGGCTACAGCTTCCTCCCCCTTTACCAAAGTTGAGCGCACATTTGTTCATATTGCTGAAAAGACCCACTTAAATGTCATGTCTTCCAGCGGCCAGCTGATGAGGCATGAGGAGTACTGCCCTCCGGGCCAGTTTGAGGAGGTCATTATCGAAGAAGAGCTGGAGGACAACCTGGCGCTGGTAGAGAATGGAAGCATACATTCGGGGCTAGAAGGGGCAGAAACGGAGAGCTGCGCACTTTCGGCTAATCACATTGAAACCACCTCAGAGACGGTGGGGGAGCAGCTGGCCCTTCCCAATGGCATCGCAAAGCCTCCCGAGGACAAGCAGGAGGTCTCCGACAAAGTGGCACTCTCGCTGGATTTGGAAGAGCCTGGCAAGATGGTTACAAGAGAGCCTGACCTTAAGAAGTCAGCATCGGTGGCAGAACACCTTAAGCGAGCAGAGACCCTCCTCGACACACCGCAGCAGGGCCCCAGGAGGCCTCTGGGCTCCAGGTATAGAAGTCGGATACCCATTTTGTTCTCTGAGGAGGACACTGGCTCAGACCTTTCAACTTCACTCTCGGCCAAAGAGAGGCTTTATAAGAGGGCAAAGCAACCTGACTTGGCTCGCCTGGTGATGGAGAAGAGGCAAAACCGCCTTCTTCGTCTGACCTCAGGGGCCTCCTCCTCAGCGTCCTCCAGTGATGAGAGGCGGCGGGGCCCCAAAAACCCGTC
>NW_008825497.1:413415-414095 GCF_000699105.1 Pygoscelis adeliae | reverse complement strand
CTCCTGGGGAAAGAAGAGAGACCCACAAGCACAAAAAGCAGAATTCCTCGGCCCATCACACCAGTGAAAACACCGCTAGAGGCGGCAAAGTCTGAGAGCTCCATGGCCGTCGCGATGGCAGTGCTATGTAGCTCCCCGCAGGATGCAGCTGTTGCCTACAGGTAAGACCAAAACGGTGAGCAATGCAAAATGTATACTTTGTTAAGGAGGCGCAGCCAGGGCCAGCCAGGGCTTTGCTCACCTCCCACTGCTTTACCCTTCACTTGGCTTGAATGCGTGGTCCGTCCTTGTTTCCTACAGTCATTTCAGCGCACCAGTGTGTGAAATTCCCACCTCTCTGTCTTCTTTAGCTCAGTCTGACCAAAGGGCCAAGCCCCTCTTCACTTGCCCTGGCTTTCAGGCCTTCTTCCCTTCCATGAGCTCTTTCATTTGGTCTGATCCTGCTAATAGCAGATCCCTCTGGTGTTGAGCTCTCAGTTTTGCAGTGTGCTCGGCAGGGCCGTGACTCTGCAGGGAGACCTGGCCTGGCTATTGCAATTAGAGCTGCAAGGGCTGCGAGGCTGCCAGTTGCGATTGCCTCAGAAGATGGCCAGCATGTGAAGAGCTGGAGAGAGGGAGGTGCACACACATGGGCTTTGGCAGTGACCTGGAACAGCATGGGCCACCTCCACATGGTCTGA
>NW_008825497.1:397302-413302 GCF_000699105.1 Pygoscelis adeliae | reverse complement strand
GAGGTACCTGGTTCTCTATCAAATAAGCACAGAAATGTAAGTGGAGGTGGACCTTCTGAATTCACCACACTTTGGCTTTTCTGCCTGGCCTTGGGGCTGGAGGTCCAGCCTAGGAGCAGAGCTGCTGCTGTGGCTCTGCACAGGTCCAGCAAATTCTGCTCTTTCAGAGATGTGGGGTGAAAGGAGAGGATCCCTGTGGGGTGGTTTATCTTCCAGCACAGTTGCCACCAGAGGCCAACTGGTGCAATCCAGCTCATGCCCACATTCCCAGATTGTATCTCCTGCCTTAAACGAGGTTGCTGCATCCATGCTGCACATTAAGAAGAGTCCTAGATATGTGCTATTGGCCAAACCATACCTGCGCATTGTCCCAGAGGGTGCTGAAGGATCAGGGCAAACACTTACTAGTTGACAGCATCGAGAGTTACAGGATGGTGTTCAAACCAGTGCCCCGTCTTGTTCACAGCATAGCTCCTGTCATCCTGGTGCTGGAGACTCCTTGTAATTGCCCAGCAACATTCATGAAACCTGCCGGGATCCCGGAGCCCCTTGCAGAAATTCCCCTTCATCCTCCCTCTTCTCTTCCCCTGCAGGCTTCAGGCACAGAGACCAGCTGGAAGTGTCCCAAACGAGTGCCGAACAACGCAGATACAAAGTCGGCTTCCTCCTTCGCCAAGCTCCACCTCTCTTCCTCCACGGAGCAGCTCACGGAGGTCCAGCTGCGCATCCCCTCGGAGCCCTGTCCTTCCTTCAAGAAACCCCAGTGCTTCCCCCAGAGGCCAGCTGCCGCCTCGGAGGGAAAGTCCTTCTCCCTGCCGACAACATAAGCCAGGGACTGCTCTTCAGCGAGTTCCTCCTTCCCCCCGACCTCAGCCCCCAGCTCAGGCCCTGGGGCCGACAGGAGATTCCCTGCCCTCTCCTGGTGCGGCCAAAAAACGACAAAGAGGAAAAACCCAGACTCAGAGTCCAGCAACCAAAGGAAAGCAGGTGTCCCTGGAAAGTAAGGCAGCTGCCAGATAATGATCTTCTTCTGCCAGCCCAACAGACTGGGTAACTTCTGCATATAGTATACACTTGAGATGCTGCAGCACAGCCTTCCATGCTGGACCCACGAGTGTATAGCAGTAGCTGTACTTCAATGCTTCACTCACTCTCACCCCACACCGTCGCGATCAGCTCCCACGGGCCTGAGAGCCTCTGAGCCACGGAGCCTTCTTCAAGAGAGACATCCAGCCCGCAGCTCATGCTTGCTAACGCACAGCACCAAGCAGCGACCCAGGCAGCCTGCCTAGTGCCTGACCCTCCTCCCTCCCCAGGCATTCCCCTCTCTCTGTTAGCAATACCAGTCGCCAACACCGACCCTGGCTTTGGAAAGAGGAGCAGAGGTGACAAGAGCAAGGCCTGCTGGAGAGGAAGGCTCCTGTCCTGCAGACAGCTCCCTCCTCTCTCCTTGCTGGGAAAATGCCAGCCTTGGCCACCACCATCTACCTGAGTGTTGGCTGCCTCCTGCCACCTGTGTTAGCAAGGGATTGTCACCAGCCCAAGAGGGATGGATGCGTCCTTGCGTGCTGAGATAAGAGCCTGGGCAGGGTGGAGGGGGGGCTCTTCTCTCCTTTCCAGAGATGTCTCTGCAGGTGGGAATGGGAGACAGGCAGGTCTTGCTGGATGCTCCTACCTGCTCCAGTATGTCCCACAGAGGAGGCCGTCTGGCATTGCTGCTCAGCGACACTGCTGCTGTTTCAGCAGATGCCTGTGTGGTGGGTATTTAGATGGAAGTAGGGACGTATTGGCAGCTTGCTGGGAAACCAAGAGCGCTTGCTAATTGATGTAGAAGGGAGCACACTGCAGCCGCTTCTGTCTCAAGTATCAAACTGTGATCTGTGGAGACCGCATCTCCCAACATGGGTGGTTCCTCTCGACCTGAGTGTGCTTGGTGCCACAGACCCGTAGTCCACCAAACACAGCTCCATCCTGAAGACGTGAATAGTCACTGGATGCCTTTAGCTTGGGTGCCCCTTGCACCTAAATTCCTTGTGCTTTATTGTTACGCTCTTGGTGTTTGTGAATTTTGGCACTGTGGTTGAAAGTTCCCCTACACGGCAGGGTGGGAAATTACTATCCTGTAGTATACTCAAAAGCTGCTGCTTTGCAAGGAGAGGTTTGCTGGCACGCCGTGAGTACCTTGTGTATTTCTATCTGACAGTACAGTGGGTTGAGTTGCGGAGGTCGGGTTTATGTTACTCTCTTTCTCGGTGCTCAGCTCTTCAACACGTTGCGTGAGAACTAACAATGTGAACGTAAAAGCAAGGGCTGTGCTCTTCAAGTAATATTATCAGAATAGAAGCTTAGTGCTCAGCTAGAACTAAATCAACCAACTTTTTAGCCCCCAGACTAATTAGGAAGGTTTGAAAATGAAAGCCAGGAGGACTGATACCTGTCTGAGCTTGATGAGATCTTGAAGTAGTCACAAAATTTTCCCTGCAACTCACAGGGGGAAACACTCCAGACCCAAATACTTTGGGCTTCACACCGTTGTCGTGCCTAAAAGAGGCTTTGCATAAGGCAGAACAAAAATACAGCTGTTCTGTACACCCATCCCTGCAGCTGCAACTAGCTGCAAATATTTACTATTTGCAGACAACAAAGCCTGATAGAGGAATCTGGACAGTAGTAACCTTGATTCATTTGAACATAGATACAAACAGTCGCACTGATGGCCATCGAGTCCGAGGAATCCTGAAGTTGTTCACATCTACAGGAACTGTTCTGGAAGGGAGCATGAGAGCGGTGACGGGGTGGCTGGGAGAACAGGGTACTCCTCGGACATCTGAACAGGGAAGTGTCTAGAAATAGGTGACGGGAATTACCTCTTTATCTGACAGCCTCAGTGTTTCCAATGCCAAGAATTTATTTCATCTAGCTCAAAGCGTTTGCTGTTTTCCATTGACGTTGTTCACCCTGGTAGAGTAAGAAGCACAGCTTCTAGTCTAAAAACATGCCCTCATCTTTGCAGAGAAGCATTGGGAACTCCAAGGTCAGGTTGTGGTTTGACGGACTGAGCTGATGTTGCCGACAAAAGCAGTGGTCCCTCCAAGTTCCAGCTGCTTTGTTGCACTGTCCCACCCCCTTACACGGGGGCAGCTGTTTGGTGAAGTGGCTGGAAATGCTGATCCAGCATGACACCAAGCGGTCTGGTTTGCTGGTTTGGTTTTCATCTGGTTCAGTTCATCAGTCTGGTTCAGCATTGGGTCCCACAGCAGAAGTGGGGGAAGGAGAGGACAGAGAGTGTGACCACTTCTTCTGGTGGCACTATAACTTCATGTGAGTTTGAAGTCTGAGTCAAACTACAACCTAAATATGCCCTGCAAGTTTAGAAACTAGAAAACAGAATAAACCCAAACACAGATTCTTTCCAGAAATATAAACCGTAATGGCTCTCCTATTAATTTGTTGGGGTACTATTCATTTTAGAGTGCTCAGATGGTAAGACTTTGTCGTGAAGCCTTTACCAGATGCTCCATCCAGGTCTTAGAGGCACATGCCAAAAACGACATTGAAAGAGCTTGGAAAGAGGGCTACAGGACTATTAACAAGGTTAGCAAACCTGACTTATTGTGGGAGGCCGATAAAGCACAATCAATGTATTAGTTCAAGAGAAAGTTTAAAGGAGAGTTTTCCGTGGTCCAGCTATACCCATCTCAGGAAGGAAGCTCCAGGGCGGAGATCTTCCATCTGCCACATGAAAGGAGGGAAGACAGAGTAGCTGAGAATGGCAGATGAAGAAATCGGGCAGGCTTTTAGTTGTGAAGTCCAGTGAAATCTTTCACAGGAACGTGGGGACTTTTTCTTATTAAAAGGTTTTCTGAGAAACCTAGCTGTCTTCTAAGAGGTCTTCCTACCATGACCCAACCACAAGTAGCAGGCAGGATGCTGGTCACACCAAGGTATCATCTCTCTTTGTGGCACAGTAGATTCCTGGTCCTGCTGGACACATGCCAAAGCTGTCACATGTTGGAGAGCCACCAGACAGGTCCCGCAGGTTTCAGAAAGCCAGTGGAAGAGTTCCAGCACAGAAAATAACAGCCGTTCCCAGTGTGGTTTGACAGGGCCGGGCTGAGGGTGCAGCTGGGTCCACAGAGATCTGGGACTGGCATGAGTTGTCTCTCCCTGTGGTTGTGCTACCAGCCTCCCTGCCCCAGCACAGCCCTGCTTCCCAGCTGTCCCTGGCACGGAGGGGAGCAGGAGAGTGTGTCAACAGCGTGGTGCTCCCCCAGTCATTTCGGATGAGAGTGGGCTGCGCCATCAGGTGCGATGGCAGTGAAAGTTGGCTGACTGCAGCAATGCTTTCTCCCCAGAGAGCCTGCACAGGAGCTGACGGGTGCTGTCACTGTAAGGTTTCTAAGGGTTGTTCCTGCAAGGCCTGACTGTCCCCATGTATTCCACAGGTTTGGGTCTCTGGACCTGCTCCCCTCTCCAGTGGCAAGCGATGCTGTGATCTTGGCTGGATGTCGCATTGCCTCTTTCATGCCTTCACTGAGGTTATTTTTACAGGAGCTTCGGTGCTGGGGTCTTCCAGTCAAGTGAATATCAAGGATTTGCTAACAAGAGGTGGTCCTCAGAGCCGCATTTTGCTGGCAGAGCCAGTCACAGGGCACTGCCTGGCCTAGGCATGCTCGTGAGCTCCCTGTTAGCAGCCCGCATGCTGCAGGAGGTGATGTCTTGATCTTTCTTTCAGGTGTCAGCAGAGAGACTCAGGAAAGCTCCTGCCACGCGGGTGCTGCTCTGGATCTCCTCCCTGGCTCTGATTTTCAAGCTTCAATTGCTCGATGAGTGTGACCCCAGGGTACTCCCATCACTGGGGTGCTCAGCACACCCTGGTTGCAGAAGTTCCCATTCCTCTTGCGTGTCTCTCTGGAGGGATTTTCTGGCAGGCAGGTGGACCAGCAGTGATGCTCTCTGCTAGTGTTACTGTGAAAACAGCCCTGCAAAAGGGTCAACAACTCCTCTGGGTCTTCTCATCCTCTCTTCTTCCTCTACCCTGCAGGGAGGCTGGAAGGGCACCTGCCATAGTTGGAGCAAACACAAGAGATAATGTCTGAGGTCAGGAGGGGATGAGGCCTGTGACGTTAGGGAGAAGTTAGGTGGTTGAGGGATGCCAGATGATCCAGTCTGGCATTGCAGGACATGGTGGGCTGTCACATCCCAGAAAGGTGGGAGAGGCAAGACCCTGCTGTTCTCTGCCATGAAACATGGTGTGCAAGCTCTGTCAAGCCTCAAGGACACACAGGGCTGCTCAAACACTGCTGTTGGTGTGTGGCTGCGTCCTTGCTTCACTGCAAAGAAGAGAAGATCGAAGAGAAGATCGAGCTTACCAGAGCAGAGGAAATGGCTAGGAAGAATAAAGAAAACTGTTAGGGGTCAGGGGAGGAGAAGTAGGCTTCCCAGCACTTTCCGATGTTTGTGGGAATTTCTGGGAACAGCCTGACACCACGTGGTTCCCCGTCGGCGTCTTTGCTGCAGGGTCTGTCCTGGCCAGCTGCAGATGGTTGTGCCCATGTGTTTTGAGGAGACTCCTGGGATAGGTTGCCACCGTGCCTGTGTCTGTGCCTGCGTGTGCATGGGTGGTAGGAACAGATAGGACTTGTTCAGGGGAGCATTGTGGGGCCCTGTGTGTGTTGGGAGCATAACTGTCTTTGGGACTGCCTGGTATCGTGAGATAAAGCAAAAGCTCTGCTGAGAGTCTTTGCTTTGCTGGGGTCTGCGAAGGTCCCACCTGCTTTCTTATCTGCCAGCTGAGAAGATGGCACGCTGGCTGGTAGAAATGAGTCAATGGCTGCTGTCTGGCCAGGAGATGTTCGCAAAGAAACAGGGATACGGGGGGGATGTGCCAAGTGGTGAATCTGAAAGACAGTTCTCAGCGCTAAGCCGGCGTGACGACAGGTTGTATGAGCAGAGGGAGCAAAAGGACCGATGGCACCCGTCAGACTAATGCCGTGGAGGGCTTGAGCACATGGATGGAGCTGCTTAACTGATTCATCCGGTTGGCAGCACAAACACTTCTGCCTGTCTTGGTGCAAAAGGTGTTTCCGTAGCAGACCTCTCTGAGTCAGTTGTGCTTGGAATCTGTGAGAGGCAGGTGACTTTGCTTGCCCTTTCTAAGTAAAGAATATTATAATATATATATTATTATAACAATATAATATAAGTAGTGCCCATTATATATAGTGGCTAAAGGTTGAAAAGGATCCTGCTACCTTGAAAGAAGTGCCCTGATGCTATGTGACTTCTGATGCGTGCAGGACTGACTGCTGTGCGCGGTGGACGTGGCTGGAGGAACAGGGTACCACTCTACCAAAAGCGCGTGTGAGCTGTGAGGCTCCACTCACCCGAGCATAAACCAGGGGCAAAACACCCCAGCTTGGATGGTTGGCAGCCGTCATGCTTGCCATCAGAGTTGTAATAACTGGTGGACTGCCACACACCTTTGTGTGGCATGGATCGGGGTCTGGAGAGCCCCTGCTCACATGGCTGCCCTTGACTGACACAAGCATGGTTTGTTTGCTAGTGAAATGCTTCAATCCAAAGCAAGTTGTGTTGGGGCAAGAAAATCTCTGGTGTTTCTCCTTTCCAACACAGAGGTATTTTCTCAGTGTAGACCTTCTGTAAGAAGATGGCTAAGTATCTTATTGATAGCCTGACCAGCTCCAGTAGCAGCTCGATGGTCCCTTAGCACACTTCTTTCCTCTCTGTATAGTTTACTGACCCGTGGCATGATCCCACCACTATTCCATGTGCACAGACACCGATGCCCACCTAAGGCCTTGCCCCACACATCAATCAACTGCAGTTAAATTAACCTTGTGAACACAGTATAAGTCCCATTCTGGACATGAGTTTGGTTTCAAATTAATATCTTCTGGCTCAACTGAAATGTGCCCGTGCTTCAGCAGTGCTAGGCTGGTTTCACAAAGCACACGGGGACCACTTGGGAGTTTGCAACCACCTTTGATTCCATCTGTTTGCCAGCTACTCCGGCATCTGCACACGAGGGAGAGAGCTTGGGCTCCTGTTCAGGCCCTTTATTCCTGTGGTGCATGCCTGTATCACTGATACAGGGTGGGTGCCCATAGGCTCCTGAGGTCCTCTGCAGATTCCCGAATGGTTGTTTTGCCTGTTGCTGCGCTCCAAGGGGCTGAAAACATTGCTGATAGTAACAGCAGAGCCGGCTGACATTAAGACAGGTGGGCAGCATCTCCATGAGCGTTGGGGTTTGTGTCTTTGTGAGGCCAGAAATAACCCTGGTTGCAGGCTGTGGTGAGCCACAATCCTGAGCACAGCCAGGATCCCATGAAATGACAGTGACTTGTACGCCGTAACTCTCCTGTCCCCTCATTCCTAATATACCTCCTCTAGCAAATCTTGTCTTCAAAGTCACTGTGTACTCCCTGCAGGTCAGTCCCTCTCTGGCTAGGGGCTTGAAGCCCTCGAGGATTTCTGCAAAGCTTGAGGCAGACTTGGCTGCCAACCTATGCAGCAGGCCCCGCACCATGCAGGCTGGTGCTCCACGTTATAAGGAAGAACATTATCCCTTTTATTTCTGGAGCTGCTAATGTCTGGAAAGCAGGTTTGAAGTATGCATTGATGCCTTCTATGCTAAAAGGAGGAAGGGAGCTACCACAGCAAATCCAGAGGTGGGTTCCTGATAGGGACCAAGGTGAGAACTCCTCCTGCTCTTAGCTCCTAAACCAGAGGGGGCTGCAGGGGTGAGATCTCTGCTTTGACGAGGGTACTGCTGGGCTGGTATCAGCATGGGGCTTGCCAGTAGCTGCTCTGCCTGTGGCTCGCCTCATATTGCTTCTGCCCTGAGTGCAAGGAGGTCTGACACAGGGTCACTGGAGGAGGCAGGGGCTGACGTTTACTCAGCACTTGGGTAAATGGCTGCCGGGGTGCGAGGCAGAGGCTCTCAGACCATCACCTGCAGATGGTGTGATGAGCTCTGCAGGACATGGGGGTTTAGGCAAGGAGTCCAGGCGTAACAGTGTGTGTGAAAACCGGTGTCAGCGACACTGCTGTGCTATGGGACCTGGGCTGCTGCTTCTCCAGACAGGAATTGCAGCTGGAAACGCAGATAATTTTGTATATCTCCTTTTAACAAGATAGCATGTGACTCTACACTCAGACACTGTATCTGGCGCACCGATGTTGTTTTCCTTCGCCTCTGGCACAGTCTGACGCAGTCTTTTGGCCTGGAGACAGGACTTCTGCTCCTTGGTACTGCCTGCCTGGAAATGCGACTGGGTCCCAAGGCTAAATCTCTCTACATATCTTCTTTGCATTCTTTAGGAAAGCAGCTGGAGAATGTTTACACACTGCAAACAGAATGTACGACTCCGACCGAGGAACCACAATCCGGTTCAACTGCATGGCAAATTTCTTGGCCATAAAACCTGGCATGCATCACAGAGGCCCTGTCTGTGTACAGATCCACCTGGCATTTGTCGTAACTTCAGATCACATCTTAAAAAAAAATAAATGATGATGCCATTTCTTGTTCCTATCAATCAGACACAGTTGTCATTTAGATTTGTTATTAAAAGGGGATTCTTGATCATGCCATTAAAAGCCTGTCTACCTTTTCATTGGTGTCTTCTCCCGTTTATTGGTGTTGCCACATGTGAAGCAGAAGTATCACCTGAATTGCTGGCAAGGGACCTTGGCTACGATTGTGCTTGGGTTTCATTCCGGTTGTGTGGCAGCTGCGGCCCCCGTTCCTTCTCTGAAACCTCCTGCAGAGCTGTGCCCCAGGTTGCCACGAAATGTCCCCACAAGGTACATTATTTTTTTCCTGCATCATGACAACTCAGTTGGCTGCGACCAACCCCAAAACGCATGCTGGCAAGGACCAGGAGTATTCCCTTGTTTCAATATGAGCGTCAATGATGCAGCTCCTGCCTTGTGCATGTAAACAGGTATGCAAAAGCTCAGAGCTCTCTGTTTTGCTGGTAGCCTTTCCTTATGCCACAGAGTAATGCTGGCTCTCTCTTCTCTTGTGGCTTGTGATTCACACAAGCAGGCGAGGTCAGAGGAGCAGCTTGGAAGAATGCACCAGAGCGGGGCTGTTAGTAGTCATGCAAGCTTTTCTGCACCATAGACGTGTTCCTTCACCATGAATCTTGTTCACAACCTCACTAGAGGCAGCAGGCTCAGCTATCCACTTCCAAAACAGCATCTGTCAGAGAGCAAAGCCTGCTTTTTTAACAAAAAAAAAAAGATGCTTTTAGTGTAGAAGCCTAGATGCCACAGCTAAGTAACATTTGTGCAGTTGTTTGCAGGACCCATGCCTGGCTGGTCCATGCAGTCCATCTGGGACCTGCCTGGGGGATCTTCACTGAACTCCAGAGCTGGCCAGGACCAGTGTTTTACATGACTGGACTCTTGCTCTTCTGTTTTATATGGTCTTCCCAATTTGAGTACCACTGGGATCATTACAATATTTCACCGGCCTTGGCTGTACTCTGTGCTGAGACCAGGCAGCTGGGGCTGCAGCTGGACCTGCACATTAATATGCTGGAAGTGGAGCAGAAGCAAACCCGTAACTTGGCACGGTTTGACTTTTAATACTCTCTGACAGTCTGGAGGACAGCTCCTACAACAGTCGGTTCACCATGTGCAAGTTGCCTGGTGGCTATCGTGGGCAGACCACAACCAGGTATGTGTAGTACAGTTTCTTACCTAGGTTTGGGAAGGGGTGGTGGAAGAGGGATCAGCTATGAAGGATCATTTTCATCAATTACTAAGTTCATACCCCTTTGCCACCTTCACTTGGGCACCTTTACTGAGCACGCCGCAGGCAGGATTAGACACAGCTTACAAGGAGACAGCCATCCTTTATAGCCTGAGGCAGGTAGCACAGGGCTCAAACACGTTACTTGGCTAAACGTTCATAAACTCACGGCCACCTTGCAGGCACACAGCAGACGTCTGTCTGCTGGCAAAGTGGGTGTCAGCCTCCGCGGCTCCCTGAGGCAGGCTCATTCTCCTGTTGCTCAGTTGCCATCTCAGTTTCTCTGCTGCTTTTTTTGAGGGTTTTGTCTGCGAGTCCATGTGCTGCTCCATGTCACTATCTTAAAAATTTTACTTTCGCTTGTGTTTTTAGTTTTCCTCTCTGGCATTGCTTTAGCTCACGGACTCTCACAACGGTCTTTCGCACAACCTAGAGATATTCTCATTAAACTCAAACCAGGGCTTGGCATCAAATCTGGTCCTTAGCTCCCAGAAGCCTGAACCCTGGGCTGAGGGTTTTGAGTTGAGCTCAGCAAAAATAAGAACTAAGACACCGGTAAACACAAAGGCATGTATGCATCCTATCCCTATGGAATGGGACATGAACCTAGCTTGGCGCTACAAACAGCTTTTGAGTTTCCTTTGAGCTACCTTGTGTCTGATTCAGACCACCTTGTGCATAGCTATGGCCATATTTCTATGCGTGTGACCCTGTTAATGTGATCAACACTAGCATATTTCACACGCAGCTTCAAGGACTGGATTTCTCTGCTCAGCTGTGTAAAGCTCCCTTTCTTGTCTTACCAAAGAACATGCATTTACAGCTAACCGGACCGGAGTTTCAGAGGGATGGAAATCAAGGGATGGCAGACAGGATGGGAGAGGACACATCCTGGCAATGTCCAAATAATGACCGTGTGGCCATCATCCAAGGATTTGGGAAGAAGTAGTAGTAAGAAAGACGAACACTTGGGAGGTTTTCACAAATCCTGCTGGTAAGGTAGGGCCCAAATATTCTTGGATGTAACAGCTGGTAGCTGTGATAGCATGGAGGCGATCGTTTCCTGCAGGAAGAGGCATTGCTATTTCACGTGCTAGGTTTAGACCAGTTGTAGTGATTCTGTTCTGAGCGTTTTACATTTCAGACTATATGTCAAAAGACAGGTTTTAATTCTGAGAACTCACTGTATTGGTGAGTTCGATGGGATTTAGAGCTGAAGAACATGAACATGGAATCACATTTAGTAGAGGAACAAAAACTATCAATCAGGAGTTCATATTTGGAGGGAAGAGAGAAATCGCCCCAGGAAGAGCTCCCTAGACAATTGTCTTTGAACATGACACAAAGGACTTGCAGTGGATCTCTTGGTGCCTTTTCCCTCAGGTGAGCATGCCAACATGAAAAAGACTTTGCACCTCTAGAACAACATCACTGCACCTCCAAAAGAAACTAAAAGAAGGAAACTGAGAGCTGCTAGAAAAGGAAGCATAACGAAGGGTTTATAAATAGCTTTCCATCCAGCTCACTGTGTGGTGAGGTCTTTCTTTTCATGCTCGCTCTCACCAGTGTTTTCAAAGGGTTCCCTGGCTTGCAGCCAACTATCTACAGCACACCCAAGTACACCCAAGTCCTGTGAAAATGTCTCTTGGATCCAGGAGCATGGCTGGTGTCTACTCACTGACCTCTGGTGATGCTTCAGGCTCCAGCTGACGGGGCCTCTCCCTCCCTGCCCACGCACCAGCACAGGTCACCCCCAGGCAGGTTCAGCTGCTCTTATGAACGATGCTCCCAGGAAACTCTCTCCCCATAGAGTCCTACTTGGCCATCCCCAAGGCAGAAGGAGCGAGAATGAGGCTGACAGCAAGTATCTTGGCAGTTGCACCATGATTCCCGTTTCATTAACATGTATCATGGTAAACGCAATCCAATTAATAAAGCAGATTTGCTCACTGCTACAAAAAGTGAGCAAAGCAAGTCCATCAGCCACTGATATGGATTGCAGAGATCAAGTGGTGCAAAAAAAAAGCATGCAGAGTCAAAAGAAGAATTGGGTTTTGTAGAGAACAAATAGTAAAATTATATTCAGCTCCATGAATAAATAAACAAACACACACAAAAAAAAGGCCCAGGCAGGAATAAGTCTGGCCACTAGCTAGTGAAGACGGTTAGGTATTAAAAATAACCTAAATGTGGCTCAAACCACTGGTTAAAATATTGTTTACAATTGAGGCATTAATGCTCCCAGGCAGCAGGAAGAGATGAGGAGAACACGAAATTCAAATTCACTTTGTCCTAATTTGATGACTGTGGTTGGGACTGAAATACTTACTTGAAACATCTGAGTATACGGTAAAATACCTCAACTAGCATCATCATGGTCCAACACACCAAATGAGCGCTTTGTCTGAGATTTCAGATGACAAAAAACCTACAGGGTAAGAACACCATTTGTACCAGTCAATATGATTTTCTGGAAGTTGGCTTTGTTAGGCAAATATGGTGGCTTCTTTTTTTTACATTGCATAGCTAACCATATACAGCATTTGACTAAACATCCCAAAACACACTATTTCCACATTTATACACTGAGCTGCACAGTTCACAGGTGAGAGCTGCCAGCCCCCCTGAGCCCCAGGACACAGCTAAGCCAGGCTGGGATAAAGTAGCCCGTGGTAATCCAATTAAGGAGCAATGAGGAGCAGCAGAAAGCTTAATCTCCTTTGAGTACACCAATCTGACAGGAGAACACCACCAGCTCCTCTCAGCTTTAAAGAGCTGTGAAAAATTGGTGAGAGTGAAAAAAAGAATAAAAAAATCAGTACTCCCTTGGAAAGATGTTCCTATTTTATTCTTTCTCCTATAGCCAAAAGAAAACACAGTTGACTCTAGTGCAGAATCTAAATCCATAGTAAGAAACACTGGGATCTAAGAAGCTCCTTAAAGTCCGTTTCAGGAACAGGCAGATGAAAATTAAAGCTGAGCAGCGTCAACTGGGAAATTGAGAAATATTTCAGAACCGCATGGACCGGCTGCCAGCAGGAGGTGTTGCCGGAGGGGCTTCATCACCCACCCCTAGATGGTGGAATGAGAGGTCCTCTGGAAGGTGTGTTTGCCAGATGCAAGGTGCCGGGTACAGCACTGGCTGAGGCACTCTGCCTTTGTCAAGTGAGAAGGCAAGTGGCGAAAGAAACTAAAACAGGCTGCTCTTACTGGAAGAGTTTCAGGAAATATGAAAAGACAGGTTTGTAGGAGGAGGCGATATCTTTTCTTGGACCAGCTGATATAGCTGGAAAAACCAGCTTTTGGGCTTTTGGGCACAGAGATCTTTCTTCTGCAGACCTGACACAGCCACCCTGAGATATTTCAAGACAAGACAAGCCCCAGTGCAGACAAGGCAAGCCACAGAAGTGCCTCAGCACTGTAGGGGAACCCTGCACTGCAAGGAAACGCAGCTCCCGCTTGTTATTCCTGGCCTTGCAAGGAAACGTTTTATCCTCTAATGTCAGAGGGTAGACTCTCAAAGCGGGGCTCTGGAGTCAGCTAGACCCAAGGACCACTGATGTGAGGATCCTTCAAGCCTGTAGCTTCAAGGAAGCTGCTAAAATGTGTGTGGTTGCAGAGAGCACCTAGAGACACTTAAAGCATCTACACAGGTTTCATTACTTACTAATGACCAAGAAAATAGTCAAAGAACTTACAATAGACAAAGAAAATAATGCAATTGAGTCCAGCTGTTTAAATTCACTAATTCATATTTAAAACACAATAAGGTAAAGCCTCAAATTTAAAACACCAGCCTAAACTAATCCAAAACCTTCGGGTATAATGTTCATATGCTCATAGGATAATTCAGGCTGGAAGAGACCTCAGGAGGTCTCTAGTCCAAGCCCTGCTCAGAGCAGGGTCAGCCCTGGAGTCCCACCAGGTTGCTCAGTAGACTGGGGGGAGGCTGCACGTGTGACTCCCAGCCTCTGAGGCTGGGGTGGAGGTGCAGAGCACAACAGCGGCCAAGGAGTTCATCCTACACTGAAATCAAACCAACCAAGCCACCCTCCCAGGGCCTTTCCCACAGCTGCCCATGGGGGATGCTGCCTGAAATGGAGCCATCACTGCAGACCCAGATGTGGCATCACCACGAGTCCTGTAAATGCATGGACCGACGAGGCTCAGGCAAGTTTGTCTGTGGTGTCAAGAGGCCACCAAGCTCTAATTTCAGCAACAAATGGCAAAAAAAAAAAGCCCAGCTGCATGAGGTGCAGACCAAAGCAACAACTCACCGCTCAGGTAAGGCTGATGATAGGAAGGAGTCCAGCAAAGAGCTGCCGCTGGCGACCACGCCTGCGATGGATGGGCTGGGCATGGGGCAGGCACCCCCCGTCCTCCCCGCCCCGCCCCCCGCCTCTGCAACACCAGCGACTGCTTAAGGGGACGGTCTTGTGAGCAGGACACTGAGCTGGTGAGGGCAGGAAGAACATCTTGAAACAGCCAACACTGCCAAGGAAGGGCCACACGGTGGCTTGCACGGAAGAGCTCCCTACAGCCACATTCTCTGACATACTCTCAATGCCACAAGCAGGACAGATGGACAGGCTGATCAACAGGGGGTGCAAAGTTTTAATGCATGGCTCAGAAGATGCGGTGTGAAAAGAGATGAATTAAGGAACTTCAGAAACTTGTGTGCTGGGATGAACCGATATAAAGACATGAACAATGTCAGTCATTGCATACATGACATTACCCTCAGCAATTACATACATGACAATACAACCTGTCTGCAGGCATATAAAATTACCTAAAAATAAAATTATGTTGTAATTTTACCTCAAAGCATAGATGTAAATTGAAAGCTGTCAATAAGCATCCAGTTTGGGACAATGCATCTACTAGGAGGAGTCACAAAAACTGCATCCTCAAATAAGGAATAGGTTGGAGGCAAGAAGACCATCTGGAAAGTAATACTAGATAAATGCCCTGTTCCTACACTCTTTAAAAGGCTTCTTGCTAGTGTTGGAGATGGAGTATTGGGTGAGTTTCTTATTGATTCACGGGGTCGAAGTCCGAGTCAGTTCCTGTATTGCTGAAACTGCAAGTGCAGAGGATCCTTACTCAAACACAGGGCAGAAAAATCAAAACTGAAGTCTTGGTCACCAGAGATAGGAGCTCGGGGATGCTTAGGTTTAAATGAGAAAGTTGGTGGAAGGAAGGTAATTAGTGGAGGAAGGTGATCAGTGCAGGAAGGCGGAGCAGTTCCAGTTCTGGAGGTCTGGTACTGTATGGTGAAGGCAGCTCCCCTGGACACTCTGCAGCTTTTCTTTACTCCTTTTGGGGAGGAACCTGTTGGGAATGGCCTGAGAGGGGGAGGGAGGGCAGGATGGAGCATGGAGCTGCTGGGACATGATGGGCACACAGCCACGTGGGCAGAGAAACACTGGCAGGACAAGCGTTAGACCTCGTTTCACCCACTCAGTAATTACCTACAAATCACTCTCAGCACCCAGTCTCCCCGTCTCCTCTTTCAGTGGAAGAAAGTGTGTGACTGTGCACACTTTCACTCCCACACCTTTACTGTCTGCACAGGCTTTCCAGAAATAGTGTTCCAGCCAGCGCTATAGCCCGCTCCAAGCTCCCCAGACAGCATTACATGACTTCTTGATGTAAAACCCTGGCACTTCGTTTAAGATACAGCGTGTCAGGGCCTCAGGGGCACTAATGGGTGTTAACTGCCCTGCACCTGCCATCCATGCACTTTCTGCTTATGGCCCAGGACCTCATTTAAGCTCAGGCCTGGGTCTCCCACCCCTGCCTGAGCTGCGTTAGATGTGTCCCCGTCTCCTGCCCTGGCTGCTGCATGCACCTTAGACCTGCCTTGTAGCTTTGTCTCCAGCCCCTTCTCCTACTCCAGACGGGGCTCCCTGGAGGGACCCTGGTCCCGGTTCATCCCCTTGCTGTTTCTGGGGCTGTTGATGGACCCTGTCCCACCCCTGGCTCTGCTGGCCATGCTGAGACCCCGTGGGACTGTGCCCTGTTGGGGAGGGCATGGCCAGCGCTGGAGTCCCCCCCAGCTCCTGGCTCATCTCCTGCTCATGCTGCTCCCTGAACGAGTGGATGTGTGTCTTGAGCTCCCTGGCAATGTTTTATTTCACACAGGATTATCCTCTGCAAGTGACAGTGACTTAATCAGATGGTATCTCACCCCCGAAAACATTTGATCCTGCC
>NW_008825497.1:370514-397244 GCF_000699105.1 Pygoscelis adeliae | reverse complement strand
TGAAGGAATAGCTTGGGTTTGCCCTCCCCTCAGTAAAACGCAGCCTAATAATTTGGGCTGAATCTCTGCCCTGCTGCAGTTTCCCAACAGCACTGGTGAGATGAAAATGTAAAGAAAATAGTTCCATAAGATTACCGTAGGAAGGGGCACGAGACAGGTCTGCGGGGCCTGGCTAGGGAGCAGACAGGATGCGAGCGCTGGCTGTGGAACCATGATCGCATGTGGCAGAAGACGTGGAAGTGGCTCACGTCGTTTCACGCTAAAGCAGGATCAATGTTCTTATTTCTGATAGGCAAGAAGAGAAGCTTTGGCCAGAACCACTTTACTTACAAAATAGTTGTCATTTGTTTGTGTAACTGAGTAAAATGGCTGCACACAAGATGACTGCAAGTAATAGAAAGTATAGGAGTCTTGTTAATGTGGCATCAAGTCAGAATGGCATAAAGTTACTTTCTTCTAACACCAAACAAAGATCTTCAGGAGCCCCAGGACCTCTTTGTTGGCTGCTCCTCCGCTTTCTCCAGCTGAGCTACAAAATCTGGTGTGCACACATCCTGCCAAGAAGCATTTGGACACACCGCTGCAGTATGGTGCACCTTAGATTGATAGATACTGCAGGCATCCTCAGCTGACTTTGGCCAACTTTGTAGGACCTCGCTGTCCAGCTTTTGCAAATAATAGAAAAAATGGAGACTCCCTGTGCGTGGCGCATCTCCCTCCTGCAGGCATCTCAGCCTGTGATCAGCTGCAGTTAGATGGTGACACCTCTGCCCTCTGAGAGCAAGGTTAGGGTAGCTTATTGGCTCTGATGGACTCGTATTTTCATGGCAGTCAGGCGTAACTCAGAGGGGAGGGAGGATTTCAGGATCTGCAGCTTTCCCATAGGAGAAAAATACCATTTAAGCACCAACCTGCAACAACTCATCAGATCTCCAGCTACTCTGCAGCTGTTGAGATACCCTTGGGGTGGCTCTAATTGCTAAAGGAGTGAATCAACTCCCTCACTACTTTCACCATCCAGCCCATTACAGCTCCACACGAGGTGTTAAGAAATTACTGCTGGAAACAGAAAAGCCGCACGTTAGTGACGGAGTCATTTAATAATCTTCCCTCTCAACAAGTAGTTGGCATGCCGACAAGGAGAAGAAAGAAAGATTGCAGAAGAAAATTATACACGTGAAGTAAAAAATAAACTCTTCTTCACAGTTTTATACGTGAAAGCAGCAGCAGAGGAGTCTGCCCGCTGTCACCGCTGCCAGGCAAGTCCAAGCCGTTTGAGTCAGGTCCTGGGTCTAATTAACCAAGTGGTAGGGCATAGTCAGTCACAGCATTTGCACACATGGTGGTCATTAACTAAGTCTGGTGACTGGTTAAGTAAACACGTTTGGGTTAGAGAAATACAGCAATCAACTGATGTACATTTTAAGCAATTGCAGTATGAACAGCAGAGCCCCAGGAGTTGCAGAGCAATGACCCGTAACCTCATTTCTGATGGGGAGGCTGGAGCTGCTTTGCAGTTTAAATATGCAACAACATATCAATGAGAGTTTCTGTTCCTTGCTCTTTGAAGACCAGTGGTGAAGAAAAACAATTTGTCCTTTAGTTTAACTTCAGCTTAAACTGCAACCCTGGAGGCACAGCATTGTCAGATGTCCCTGCTTCACTCTTGTATGCTTCCTTCATGCTTGTCCCAGGATGAGCACTGAAATGGTTCGTAGCAAAAACTGGGGCAGCGCATTAGTTAAACATGGGCGACCAGGAATGCTGCTGAAAAGAGCAAAGATCTCCTAAGGTCACAGCATGGCATCCTTTGCCTTGTAAGCATGAGCCCATGGTGTTATCCTGCTCAGTGTGCTTTGCACTCTTGCAGCGTTTAGTAGCTGGGCGACACTCCGTCTGGGCATTCAGCCACAGCAGGAGGCCCTGTGAAAAGCTTTTTCGGACCTCCTCATCTCAACCTGCAGCTCTACAGCCCTTTCTTGCTAGCCCTCTGCTGCAGGGACTGGGGCAGGCAGTCACCGGCCGAGGCAGTGCAGACAGGCAGCTCTCGGCAGCACCTGGCAGCAGGCAGGACTTGCACTTTATCTGTGCCCAGCCTCTTGATGTGCCTGCATCCCAACACCAAACATCACCGCTTTCTAGGTGGACGGCCAAACTACAGCTGCTTTAAAGCAGAGCATGTCCCAGGACAACAGCTTGGAGAAAGGTTTGGGATGATACATCAGCATCCACAAACGCTCAGGACTGCAGGGTTGGTGGAGGAGGGAGGACGCAGATGGCGAGGAGAGAGGTACAGAGTGTGAAGATGCAGCAGGAGATCACCTATAGCAAGCTGTCAGTAACTGTGCTACTTCACATGCACCCTGCAAAGGGGTTGTAGCCTTTGAACGGGCAACGGGGTGCTGCCCCTGCTTGCTGCATGATGCATTGCTCCCTGAACCTGCCAGGATGCGACCACCTGGGATGCGTTATCCCCAGGGGCTGCCCCATGGGTCCAGCCTGTCCAGAGCACCCGCTGCAAGAGAAGCATGCCCATGTCTTGTACCCAGACGTGGCGAGGGTGTTAAGGGACTTGCAGGAAAGAGTCCTGCAGGCTCTCCAGACAGAGTCAGGGTAGAGCCCCTTCTCCCACTGCTTGCAGTTTAACTGCCCTAATCTCACCCCTTTTTCTAAGCTTAGTCAGTTGTGTGGCAGGGAGTTGTGTCTATCTTGTCTTGAAGTGCCAGTCACCCTCCAGCCAGGTCTCTGCCAGCCATGGAAGAGGTTGTACACCTCTTGGCAATTTTGGCAGGTCTGTGGTACCTGGAGCTGCCACTTCTGCTGGATTTTTTTGTTCCTGGTTCATGGGCTAGGGACTCTTCTTTGAACCGTGTTGGTTGAGTGAACCAAGCTGTGCCAGCTCTGATGCCCCATCTCCCCAGCTGCTGCATTTTCCAGGCACTGTTTCTATAACTATTCCAAAAATTCAGCAATTTTTCTGCTCCCTGCCACCCTGGGGTCAAAGCTTTTGCCCAGCAGCTGTGTGATATACAACTGTGTGTTACACACCTTTGATGACCAGCCACCTTTCAGCCTCTCAGATGCACCGTCCATTCTTGTTCTGCAGTGGCTCCGGCTGAACAAAGAGCTCATTTTCTTGGTTAAGAGCATAAGAAGAGTGGAAATTCACATTAAAGACCCACCTCTTCCAGGAAAACGCTCCCTGAAGCAGGCAGTGGAAGAACCATGGTGCAAGGCCCGTGCAGTGGTGGCAGCAGTACCTGTGGCCCTGTCAGGGGCTGCCCACTCACTCCTTTGGCTGTCGCATCGGTCCCCAGAGCACACCAGCATGTGGCTGTGACCTTGCGGGAGTATGTCATGGCCCCTCTCACGGCAGGTGCAGCCTCTCTGCGTGCCAGCACCGCAGCTCTCATCACTTCCTTGCATGTGTCCTGCGAAAGCACTTTCCTGGGTGGAGAAAGAGACTTTGTGGGGAAACGTTTTCACTTTTTCCATCCTTTGGAGGATACTGGTGAGCAGGTGGCCCTCACCTGTAGCCCACCCTTTCTCCCCAGAGTGCTCACCTCCCTGTTTGCATCTATCCAGAGACTTGACTCGACTCTTCTCTTCTCTTTTCTCTTCTCTTCTCTTCTCTTCTCTTCTCTTCTCTTCTCTTCTCTTCTCTTCTCTTCTCTTCTCTTCTTCTCTTCTCTTCTCAGCACCCTCTCACCCTCTCCATACTCCCTGCTCCCAGGTCACGACTTGACACAAGCCACACTAAAAAACACTTAGCTGATGCACAGCAACCAAGCTCTCGTGCCCCTGGGCATCCCTACACAGTGGGTCACCCCCTCTCTCCTGGGAGCCTGTTTTATGACCCAGCTGGGCTGGCTGGTGATCAGCTCACACTAGACAGAGTTTGTTGCAGTGCCTGAGATGCTGCATGGTACCCACACACTAGAAACGACAATGCTTTCACAACACTCTTCCCCCAACCTCCTTTCCTAATGTGGCTCTCCCTCTCAAATACCTCAACAGGAGAAAAGGACTCTAAAAAGAGAAGATGCCTTGTGCTGGGTCCACTTGAAATGGATGTGTTGTGTGCACACAGGATAATTTTTTTGGCTCTACCCCAAATGGAGAGTTTCACTGTGACTTTTGACAACCTTTCAGCAAGGTCTCAAAGTCCAGCGAAGTGGCTGTATGAAAAGCCATGGGAAGTTGAGTTCCAAGGACAGAGGCAGCTTTTCAAGCTCATGTTGCTGCTCCTTGGTACATAGTTGCTCTGAATGAGCAACCTCCATAGAAAAGATGAAATTTGAGGATCTCTTGCTGGAAATTGGTGGCTTTGGCAGATTCCAGATTTTGATTTTGTTTATCCTCTGCCTCCCAAGAATCAACCTCCCCATGCATTTCCTGCTGCACAATTTTCTTGCTGCTACCCCCTCTCATCACTGTGCAATTCCACACCAAGAGGCATTTGTGAATCTCACCGTGGAAGAAGTTCTGCTCATCAGCATCCCCCGGGAGCCCGACGGCACTTTCAGGTCCTGTGAGATGTTCTCGCAGCCTCAGTTTCACCTGCTGCTCAATTCCTCTCTGCAACCAGAAAACAACTCCATCATCCAGCACTGCCAGCACGGATGGGTCTATGACCACTCACAGTTCACCTCCACCATCTCCACCCAGGTAACGCCTGGCCTGTGATCCAGCCAAAAATGAAATTAGCTCAGTGTTTTGAGGAGCAGATGGAGAAGTGTTCGCTGGGTGCACAGAGTCAGAGGGGAATCTTTGCATTTTAACCAGTGGAAATGACTTGTTTAGAGAAGATTTCCTGGGATGGGGAAGCTCTCTGAAGCTCAGAGTTAGAAGCCACCATTATTATTACAAGCATCTTGCTTAGATTGATATTTAGAAGCCAACATTTCTTGTTATACACATCCTAATGTATCCAGGTGATAGAGAGATTGGAGGCGCGGGAGGAATACACACATACAGGATTTTCTCTGCTTGGGCCACATGGCATTTGCACAGGATTACACCCTATCAGGATTTCATTTGAGCCCATGACTTGCTTTCTTGATTTGCCAAACACTTTGTAACTTCTATTCCCTTGGCCACCCCTCCTCACTGCCCTCCGGCTTCCCCCTCTTCTCCCCAGGATCACGCTGCCTCTCTTCTCTTACCACCAGTGTCTCCTGCTGTCAAGCCAAACGTGCTTTCCAAGGGCCTCCCGCTGAGATGCAGCATGCTGGCCAGCCATAACCTTGAGCCTGCCCAAGGTCCCTGCCCATCAAACATTAACCACTTGCCTTCTGAAATGCTTCGCTAAGGCTAACAGTGATACCTCTGCGTGTTAATGCTTTACCTTGCTTGAAAGGTGGCCCAACGCACAGGAGGTCTTAGAGAAGGGGTCAACTTGGTCAGACAAAAGGGGCATGGTTGGGTTTGAAACTATAGCAGCTGACTGTGTCAGTGAGAGCAGGGCTAAGTTTTAACCTAGAGCTGGTGCCTCCTCCCCCCCACCCAACCACCCCTGGTTTTGGCAGGCACAGAGGTGAGGGTCAGATGTGCACCAGGTCTGTACCTGATTTTTGCACTGCTTCAGGGAGAAAGGTGCAAAGCACCCTTGGGGGAAAAGGCAGGGGAGGTGCTCTGCAGCACGGATGCTGAGCATGGAGCCTCATGATGCTGCACCCAGGGTGCAGTGGCCTCGGGACATGTTCAAGGGGCCGGGGCTTTCTCCGGAGTCTTTTGCTCTTGCAGCAAGAAAGGTTGCTCAAGGTCTGGCTGGTCTTGTCAGAGAGGCTGCAAGGCTGGGTCAATGATTAAATTAAGTTTTGCCGAGTTTGCACACACAGAAAATTAACTCTGCAGCTTGCACCCAGCTTTCTGTAATGATTAGCAACATCTGGACCTCCAAGAAACTAAAATGATGCTCATCAACTTAATTAGGAAGAATGTCTAGACCAACTTCTCAGTAAGAAATCAGTAAGTTAGCATCAGGAGCAAGTATTTGGTCTGACACCCCCTCTGCCATCCTTCGTCCCTGGCACAGACAGCTTCAAAGGAAATTGGTCAGGGCAACAGTAACTGGATATCAACATGACATTGCCTAATGAAGGTTGAGGCACGTCTTAAGCTTACTGCAGTGCGGCACCCTGCAAATGCCCATCTCACCAGGGCAATCCCAGGAGCGTGGCAGAAGGAGCTAGGGGAGACAGGCACCCAAGCAGGCTGAGAGCAGCTATCACAGGGGTCAGGAGAGGAAAAAGAGGATCTTTCTATGATGAGTGGTACCCAGGAAAGCTTTCTGATGCCCAACAAGTGTCCACAGAGAGGCTGACACAGTGGGGATAGATAACTGGGAGGCCTCTGAGTTTTGTAAGATGCAGCTTTACATTTCTCAGGACTCCGGCACTGTCCTATGTGCAGTTTAGTGCAGGATTCTACCCCTCAATGAGATTCGGCCGATATAAATTGCAAGACACGATGGCTGACCACCGGAGGGAAGGGGTGTGAAAAGGCAACTGGGCACTAAGTGTCATTTTGGCCTTGTGTTTCAGTGGGACCTCGTGTGCGAGCAGCGCGGACTGAACCAGGCGACTGCAACCTTCTTCTTCATTGGCGTTACGCTGGGGGCTGTGGTATTCGGATACCTTTCAGACAGGTTTGACCCCTTTCAGGCTGTTCCTCCAAGGCTTCAATTTCATGACGAGAACTTCACAAACCTGTGACCTGCAAAAGGCAATCAGAGGGGCAGAGAAAGGAGAAAACACAATCGTAAAGGGAGAATCCAGCCTCTCACATGAAAATTGGATTAAAGTCATACAGGGAAGCAATGCAAGGGCTAAATGCTCCATGGATCAGCCAGTTAGCAGCCCACCAGAGAAGCAGCTCTGGCCTTGGTTAGGAGTAAGATGCACTGCTGCAATGACCACAACACTGTGGTCAGCATTGCTGCAGGAACAGTAAAAACTAAAAAAATCCACTGTCTGTGAGACCAATTTCAGAAAAGACAACTGTCTAAAAAAAGAGAAAGCTGGCTAAACCAAAACCAGAACAAGAGGCTAAAAGAGTTAACTCCTGCCAAACGATACGGAGATTGGTTAAGGACCAATCTCGAGCCCCAAGTGAGGGGCTCAGACCAAATGCATGCCATATAGCTGAAAAAAAAGAGTTTCCAGAAAGCAAAAACTGACTCCATCATTACTAGAGAAGCACGGTAAAGGAGGTTATTAGAAGCAGGGAGGCATTCCTTGAGGAAGAGCTGAGGCAATGAGGAAAACAGGAACGAATCTGCTCTCTCTGGTTAAATGTTAGAATGTGATAATGTAAACCTGAAAAAAATCTGAGTAATAACCTAGAAAGGGCATCAATTAAGAAATTAAATATTTTTGCAAACAGCAGAACCAGGAATCCTACCAGAGAATACACACTGCAGACATGCAATCAGGATGTGCTATTCACTGTACGCTGTTCATTATTTAATGTCTGAGTTTCCTGCGCAGGAAACCGCTTCCTGATTTCCTTCCTCTGGGAGCAAACAAGCATTAGTGTACGGCAGGCTACAAAATCACTGCATAGCAGAGGGGAACCAGCTTCACAGTATGGAGCACCCAGAGACTTAGTGCTGAAGATGGGAATTTTTACATCCATATCATTGCATATGAGTATATCAGTATACTTTTACAAGGACCCAAGACACCTGGTTGATCTTCGAACTCTGTGTCTTGGCTTTGTATCTAAAACAGCTTTATAGCACAGTGGGAGGGAAAGAAATTCAGAATCGTGAAAAGGAGCAGGATAAAATAAGGCAGAAGAGAAGGTCTCTGCTAGAGCAAAGTGAAAAATAATTTGTTTTTCAAATGGATTGTGAGGGGGAAGAGCCAGTAGAAGATCAAGGCATAAAAGGAGCGTCTGGAAATAAAAAGGCTGTAGTGTGAGACATAAATGAGTTTGTGCTCACAGTGGGAGAATGTGTAGGGGCAGGTGTTGGAGCTGCAGCTTTGAAATAAGCTGATAGAAGAAGGCATAGAGAAATACACCAGGTGAATGCCAGTAAACTGCCAGGAGCAGGGAATGGTCATCCTGGAGCCCTATAGGACCTTTGGGATGAAAAAGCTGGAACGCTGTTGGCACCGTGTGACCTCCACAGCAGAGGGCTGGGAAGGTATCGTGTATCAAATCAGTTTTAAACTGATTTCCAAAAAAGATCTCGGGAACTACGTTCAAGGCAGCCTGACATCTATCTGCACCAGGCAAATTAGTAGAAACTATTCTGAAAGATTGAGTCAGTGGCCACATGGGTGGATATGACATACTAGTGAAGAATCAGCGGGGGTTTTGCAAAAGATTCATGCCTTACAAACATACTGGATTTCTTTGAATGTGCTAACAGGCATGTGAACAGGGGAGATAGATGCCATCTACATGGATTTCAAGAAGTTTCCTTACCAAAGGCTCCTAAAGAAACTGAGCTGCCCTAGGATAAGAAGGAAGGTCTCTGCATGACTAAATAATTGACTAAAAGCCAGGAAGGAGAGGGGAGATTAAGTGTTCAGTTGTGACAATGGAGGGAGACCTGTGGGGACCTGTGCTTGGATTTGTGTGCCTTTCAGCACATTTATAAATTACCTGGAAAAGGAGCGAGTGGGGAGGTGATGCTGAGTGACCAGGCTGGTAGAGATGAGATCTGAGTGTGGAGAACTGCAGAAGGATTTTAGAGCTCTGTGACTGGATGGGAGTATCAGAAGACAAAATTTCAGGGTAGATCAATCTAAAATAAAGAGAAACAACTCTAACTTCTCATTTAAAATTGAGGCCTCTGAGCTGACCATAGCTGCTCAGGAGCAAGACTTTGGGGTTATTACAGACAGCTCAAGGCAAACATCTACTCAGCAATGAGTAGTGGCTAGGGAAGCAAATGGAAATTAAGAATCGTTAGGAAAGGAATATAAAATTAAAGAGAGTATCACTATGCAGTAACATGTAAATGCGTAGTGGCCCCACATCTTGAATACTGTGTGCAGTTTTGATTTCCCTTCACCCTCCTTCCCCATCTCAAAAGGATACAGAAGAAATGGAGACAATTCAGAGAAGCTAACAAAAAAGACCTAGTTATAGCTTGACTTCCAAAAAGCCAGACCAGGACCCTTCAGTTTGCTAAAGTGGCAGCTGACGAGGGTTTGACAGCCAGCTGTGCCCTCCTGAGCAGCCCGGAGCAGAGCTGGCTGTGCACTGCCCACCTGAGCTACCTGGCCACAGGGCCCGCAGGTCACGTCAGAAAAGGCTTGCAGCCCACATAATGGCAGCGGGGGCAGTGCGTCCAGTAAATTTGCAGTAAATTTGGCAGATCTGTTAAACCTCAGGCGTCATGCCCCCCATCTCCCCTAAGACCCCTTAAAAGCTGACGTCCCGTTAGCAACCTTCCTTTTCTCTAACAGAGAAGAGGTCCCACTTCTTTGTGGTAACAGTAAGGCAGAGATCTCACCTCTAGTGCTCCAGGGTGACAGCCATCTGGTCCTGGCATTTTGCTACAGTTCAGGTTTGTTTTGTTCTAAGCCTCTACAGACATTTGGATTTGAGAACATCCCTACTGACAAATTTTACCCTGGTAAACCCTCCAACAACCTTCACTGTGAACATACATAAGCAAAAAAAAAGCTTCTGTTATTGTCTGCTCTTTTCCAAACACTCCTTTTGTACCTTGTCCTTGTACTGAATTGGCTGTATGATGCTTTGGCAGACTTCCAGATTGGGATATTTATGAAAATGGCTTTTTTTTAAATTTTTATGCTTGTGCAGTTTGCTCTTTTTATTATATTTCCTACATTTAATCTTTCAGAGGTTGTGCTTTCCTAACTCTCCCTTTGAAGACAATTTTAACAGCATTATTTCTAGCAGCCTCCCTGTAGCCTGCAGTTCAATTCTGCCAGCTCACCTCTGGTTTCCCTAGCAGGTGGCATGCATTTGCTGAGAGAGTCTAGTAATGGGTCCATAAATAGCTGCCTTGCGCCCTGCAGGGAATCTGATGGTTTTATATCCTTCTCACTGTATTTTCAAGAAAAATCTTCATTTAAAAAATGTATCTTCTTTCTTAGGCAGTTACCCTATTGGGAAACCGGATCCAGCTCTGGTGTGTTCCTGGGTATTTGCTGCTCTGACCCAGCAGACACGAAGTCATTACAATGACTTTTGCAAGCTGGCTCTGCTTAAATTTCAAAGCAGATCCAGCGAACTGCCTGGGCCCAAGCAACAAGTTGTTTTTTCTCCAGTAGCTTCATTAACTAGCTGCTGCATGAAGTCATTTATGATCATTTTTAGGAATGTTATTGTGGCATTATGTCCCGGCATATCACTTTTTGCTCTGGAGCAATTGTTCTTGCCACCATCCTTCTCAGGTGGCCACTAAGAGAGCCCTAATGCCAGAATCAGACCAGGATTGCAGTGCCTATAGACTGAACGTTACCTGTTGGCAGGGTTAATTTACTAGTCCAGTTTGAACCTAAGCTTTCATCACATGCAGTGCTGATATTCATCAGAAGACTGATGCCTTGTGCCCCATTTTGATTTTTAGATTTTCATAGGTTGTGTAGAAATACATCCACACATATTTCTCTGTGTGTGTGTGTATACATGTGCATTTGTGTGTATTTGATTTTCTGTATTTCTCCACACTCTCCACACAGGACTCTGCACCAGGGTAAGATGGTCCTACAACTTCCAAAGCCCTTGGGGAATGACCTCCTAGCAGATTTCTCACAGACCCCTTAGGACATCAGGGCTATTTGCACATGTGGGCTGACAATTGGATTCCTCTTATTTTCCTTTGGGATCTTTGTTTTCCTTCCAAGGATCGGAGTGAAAGTGTCACGGCTCTCTCTCCTCCTCGAGAGCGGTGGCAGTGGCTGGTCCTGAGTGAGCCACGGGAGGAGGACATGCTGAGCCATGGGGACAGCCATTGGAGGGAGCAGGGTGAGCCAGCAGCATGGGATTTCAAGCTGACATCACTGCTTTTGATGATGGTGTTGAACAGGGGAGCCCGATATATTGTTTTGATCAGTGTTGCTCTTTCCATTGGAGAGCCTCATGCTCGATGCTCATGGGGGCAGGCTGGCCCTCTGAATGGGATTGCACCACTGTGGCACCGGTTATATCCAGAGCTGTTTCCTCCTCTCTGGGGCATTGCATCTTGTGCTCTTTGCAGAGCGGGAAATATTTTCATTTTCCTTCTCAAGCCTCTGGTTTGCCCCATTTCAAACCTTACTCCTGGGACGGGTTTCCAGCTGCTGTAACCCAGTCTGTATTCGTGGCAGGTTCGGACGGAAAGCCATGCTCCTGCTGTCGCTTGTGTGCTCTGTCATATTTGGGATGCTGAGCGCTGCCTCCGTCTCCTACAGCATGCTGGCCATCATGCGGACCCTCACTGGGGTGGCCCTGAGCGGCGTCTCCCTTATTGTGTTGCCTTTGGGTAGGTATGTGGCAGCTTGTGGGTGTCCGGTTGTACAGGGGGACTTCTGACAGGCAGTGGGTAGGTAGGGACTTGTCTACCAGACAGGGCAGAGCTAGTAGGAACAGGAGTTTCGAAATAGTTATGTGTGCAATTTCACTACAGGCAGCCAAAAGTACATCCCTCTTGGGAGGACCCAAGAATTACAATTTTCTGTTAGTCTAATTAACGCTTTAACAGTCTACTCAAAATGTAACAACCACTAATTAGTACTTCTGCTGCAACATTAACACTTGCAATCCATGCTACCCAATTCCTGTTAAGGATCATCAGTAGTACAATAAAAGCCATAGACTAAAGTATCTGCCCCTTTCCTCTGATACTGAGTTCTCACCCTTCAAACACACTGTTAAGACAATTTATCAGTGTTGCCATGTCCTCAGCAGGAGGAGAAGTGTGTCATTCGCAGGGTGTTTCTACCTCCCCAGTCTTGAGTTTGCTCACAGTTTTCGTAAGTTCCCAATCTGTATTTTTAGAAAGAGTGGGGCGAAAGAACCACAAAAAAAAAAATCATACAGAACTAGGCAAAACTGAAGCTGAAGAATTCAGGTAATTATATAATAAAAACAAGCTCCAAACTTCAGGGTACTCAGCGGAGCACTGGATGATTTTGTAGATACAGTTGGGACACACTAGGCAAGACTCATTGTACCCAAAAGCAAGTTACAGGTGCAGCAAAAATTTCCAGGACTTTTGCAGATACAGCCAAAATCAAGCTAAAATGGCCTCAATACTGGAAAAGTCCACACAAGACCTGACAAATCCCAAGGTCTGCTATGTTTTTTTATTGTTATAAAGGTTGATGCCTGCAAGGCAAAGTAGAGCTTGGGAGGGACATTTCTGATTGTTAGCAGTTGTAGCAGGATGACCATTTGAATGCAATTGAATGGGATGAAAAAAAAAGGATCACTTAAGGTGTTTTTAGCACTGTTTCTTACTATATGTCCAGTATTTCTTCTTTTAAGGCTTTATTTTAGTTGCTTACATCTTTGCAAGAGGTTAAGCATTGTGGATGAACGTTTTAAATGTGCCAGATGTCGGCCAAACAGTGGAACTCTCCTGGAGGAGACGACCAGGGACATTACCTCACTTTGCCCTTGTTAAAGAGCCCTGCAGACCCCTTCCTGGAGAAGTCCTGTGTGTCCCAGCTGAACGCTGCCTTCCTCTTGCAGGGATGGAGTGGGTGGACATACAGCACCGCACCTTCTCCGGGATCCTGACTAGCATCTTCTGGAGCATCGGGAACATGCTGCTGGCCATGGTAGCGTACTTGGTGCGGGAATGGCACTGGCTATTAGTAGCCGTAACAGGACCTTGTCTTCTGAGCATTGTCTGCCTGTGGTGAGTGCAGCGACCTGCAGCCGGATGGCTAGTGGGGCTGGGAGTGGGCTGTGATTTGCCTCCTCTGCTCTGTAAGCGTGGCAAATGTTGCAACACTGATCCTAGGATGGGCTCCAGCAATCTAAAGAGGAGCAGGACTCATCTGTGTCCTGCACTCGGATTGCCCAGGCGTGGCAGCTCTTGAAAACTGAGTGGCCTGGGTTTCATCTCTCCCCACTTCCAACAAGGCCAGGAGCCAAGGTCGCACCACGGCTTTGGGGACAAGGAGGAGGCAGGACTGGGGCTGAGGCCAGGCATTTGGGGGACAAGTTGCAGCACAAAGGAGCAGGATTTGGTGCTGCAAGCACTGTCAGACGTGGCTCAGAGCAAGCAAAGAGATGCCAATAAAGGGAGGCAGGGCCAGACCAGATCCCTGGCTTTAATCCCTGGTAGACTCAGGATAAATAATTTATCCATCCTCTGTCCCCACCTCATTGAGGAGGATACCTCTGGTACCAATTTTTCCATATGAGCCAATGACATCTGCAGGCTAGGTCAAGTTCATTTATCTCTGCACTTCCCATGGCCTTTCTCAGCTGTGTAACCATCCTGATGGGTCAAATACATCTGCCTCTGTGGGCTATTTCCCTCCTGTAGCCTTATTTAAGAAATACCTGACATCTCTTAAGCCTTAAAATGAAAGATGGCTCATTTAATCAAAGAAACTCATTTTCCTCCTTTTTTTCATGTAGTAAACCAGACCAGAATACAGGGTCGATTCACTGATACTGTGACTGTAATGTGAAGTGTATTGGATCAACCTATTCGATGATCCAAAACAGTCCTTTGAATAAGCAGCTCCATTTCCTGGCTGGACAAAAGTCCTGTGTTGAAATAAGCAAGCAGGCATTCCCACAACTGCCCCACTGAAAACATGCAGAAATGGGTGTCTGGGTCTCCTCCACCTTAGGGTGGTTGTTTAGTTCCTCTTGGACATCGGTGTGGTGGTGGACCACACTGCAGAAATCACAGACGTGTCTCTCAGGGGTGACGGGGAGCTCTAGCTGGAAACCACACAGAATAAGCTCTGATTGTTAGACACATGGGCCCCAAAATTATATGCATAATCGCTGAGCAGAAAGTGATATCCAAATGCTAAAGTGCCTTTCAGCTGCCATCAAAGAGGCTTCTAGAGACTATGGTTTGCTTGCTTACTATGTCTGTCCATCAGCATGAAGCAGTAGATTAAATAGCTGCACAGATCTAGCAGAAAAATCTCAAATAATACTTATGAAAAATGGGGTATAAACTGATGCTGTTGTTAATCAATGGCTCAGAAAAGATGTATTGTTTTGCTGGTGATAAGGGTTTTCTGGCAAAGAGTAACATCTGATATTTCACTGATCAAGTCCAGCACAACTGCAATATGTGTTCTGCTGACTTTTTTAGTTTGAGTTGTCTTGTTCTTTCTCTAGGACAACCAGCCATAAAAAAATTGAGTCCTGGGAAGTGCTGAAATTCAGATACATTTGGACCCACCCTTTCCATGATAGCTGATTTTTTTTCTCCTATGTTAATGCCTTTTACGGAGATTAGTTCTCCAACAAATTATACTGTAGTCCGACCAAAATTCAAGCAACCAAGAGGTCAGTGATTGTTGGATAATTAAAAGTCCCTGAAGTATGGAATCAAAATCGAATTTAGCACACTCTGTAGATATTGTTGACACAATGTCAGAACTCAGTTGAGACATTAAGACAACCAAAAGACATAATATTATACTCTGGAGATGGTGGCAGTGAGTGCAAAATGCCATCTTTCACTCTTTATATTTCCCAAGGTGCACTGGGTTATAAGCTTATAGGAAGGAGTTGAAAACTTTCCAGAAGACCAGTTCTGCAAATGTTTTTGCTCTACACATCCTTTTCAGCTACTGCTTGAATAGTGACAGCAGTTGCTCATTAGGTTTTTTGTAACCTGATTTAGGGCACATTAATCACCAACAGCTTACAGGGAACTGGTCTCGGACCGCTTCAGTGGGAGACTCCGAAGAGAGGTTTTTGACAACTGTGTGACCTCAGTGGACCTCATAGCCACATCCTTTTTCAGGGTTGTAAGTCTTCCCACTGACTGCACAGGATGCTCAGCTGAAAGTCTCCATGCGAACAGCAGATTCTGTTTTCTGCTTCTCTCAGGGGACACATTTGAGTAGCAGGAGGTAGGTGTTGGCTGCTCTAGCAGAAGGTAGCCACTGTGGGGTATTTCCAATGTCTTCTGGACCCTGTCTGCTATGCAGACCCACATAACACCATGTACCCTCTAGGCCAGATGGGCTGCACTGTGGCCTGGGAAGCTGCGGGCCAAACAGGGCCATGCAGCCATGAATTGCAACCAGATGCAAGATCAGAGAGAAGTCCAAGAAGAGGGAGTTGCAGATGCTAGTTTATGACAAGTGCTGGATCTTTTGCTGGAACAGACAGAAAAATAAGAGTCACAGGACTCCTACCCTACACAGGTCTGCTAAGCAGACCTCTCAGAGTTTCTAATTAGCTCTACAGCAGTACAGTATCCTTTGTCGCTCAATGACTAGCTTGGATACTTCACTGGGGGCCACAGCCGCAATGATTTAGACCCCAGTTGACTGTCTTGTGCAGAAGGCTTTGATTATTGTGAAAAACAAATAATTTTAGCAATTAACAGAGTAAGTATAGAGCCCACTAAATCCTTTCTACATAGGGATTTTTTACATCCTACAATTTCAAAGTTTAAAGAGTCCCAAAAAGCATGAGTCTGTAAATATAAACTCTCTGGGGCCAATTTTAATTGATAAGAGTTTGAAACTTCAACCAGCTCAGAAAATTCAAGCTTTGATCAGAGATGACATGATAAAAATTTTGGCTAGACATACTTCAATTAGCAGACTGTACTCCCTTAAGGGTAGAACAGCATGTATGTATAACAAGGGTGTCCCATTACTCTTATCCTCATGCACCACAGTTGCTATTTTTAGCTGATGTTGAAGTCCCATTGAGAAGACCCCGTCTCTGTGGCCAGGGCCATGTACGTGGGGTGGAAAACATGGAGCACCAACAGGAACACTGTCTTCTCTCCTCGCACCAGGTGGGTCCCAGAGTCTGCCCGGTGGCTCATAGCCAATGGCAAAGTGAAACAAGCTCACAGGCATCTGCTTAGATGTGCAAGAATGAATGGAAGGAAAGAATTTGCTGTCTCACCAGAGGTGAGAAACTGAAGATCCAGACACACGTTCTTCCTCTCCCATTTTCTCTCTCTCTGTTTTACTTCTATTTGATATCTGAAGCAATGCTCAGCCTGCAGTGTGATTTGTGAGGCACTGTAGTCCACAAGGTGCCATGCTCCATTTTACTCTAGAAAGCAGCTACATCCACTCCTAAAGATAAAGCAGCAGCTCAGCTCCCATAAGGCCAGAAATCCCCTTCATTAGGTGGAGTGTCTTTCCATTCATTATTGCCATGACAAGAAGCCTCAATGCACTGGACACTGGACTAAATACGCAGCGAGAGAGAAGCACAGCCTGAAAAAATAAGGCAGAGGCATCACTCCCGTAACAAAGAGGAGACTGTGCAGATGCATGAGCAATTTGTGCAGCTTAGTGTTTGCCTTGGTTGCCGTAGTGTTTGCCAAGTGTTGGTAGAGTGCTAGCAGAAAGCAGACACATGTTAATAGCATGTAGACAGCGTATTTTCTCTCATATTGCACTTGAGATACTGCATGTAGTGTTATCCAAAAATGTAAAGGCTAGTCCACCTCAGGCTGCGTTAAGTGTACATGTGAAACCGGGAGATTGTCAGCCATAGTGCCCCAGTGGTGAATGTGGGTGTAAAGAACATTTGGCATAATCAACTTTTTCCCCTGGCTAAAGCTCTGCTCTCAAGTCAATCATGGCTCTGCCAGCAGTTTTAAAGGAATGTGGCAAGGGTGAGACATCGGGCAAAGTAGGCATGTACTCACTGGTTTGAATCCATTTTTGCTTGACCCCAGAGGTGTAAAGGATAGAGTGAAGAAGCTCAGCTAGATGACTGAACAAATAAAGGGGAAAGAGAACCCTAAAAAATAGCCATCTCTTTTCAACTCCAAAGCTCAAGCTATGAGGCTGATCTGGAGATCTTCATCTTGTGTTCAGTTCTATCTTAAAAATGTATTTTTGCATTCGGACTCACAAATGTTGAGACCTTGGTCCATGACGCTTACTTAAGGACATGCTGGTGGCTCCAGGGGATGGTGATAAGCGCAAGTGATGTCTCAGCTCTAGGGAGGACTCAAGGGCCAGGCAGAAGCCTGTCTCTCCCTTTAGGGAGACACCAGAGCATAGTCAGTGCTCACAACAACCCTTCACAGCCAGGCTTGGATGGCTGCAGGTCTGTCACCTCTGACTAATTTGGTCCACATGATTTGTCTCAACCTTCTCAAGAGCACCAAAGCTTAGCTGTGAAATCCAGTGGGTACGGAAGTTTGTGGTTCATGAAACATCAATCTTTCCTTTAAAGTCCATTGGTTTTCCTCTTGCCAAAAGAGGAAGATGGGAAATCCCTGGCACCAGCACAGGAGGCTTGTGCTTTGCTGTCAGGGTCCAGCTGCATCTCTGCACCCAGTGCTCCTGCAACCACGCCACTGTCTTATCCTGGCCAGCATGATATTTTTTAAAAGCAGTTTCTTAATATCTGTTGAAGAGGTGATTAGCCCTTTTGATTTACAACAGAAATATGTTGTTTAATCATGTGAGAAATTACGAATTTACTGGTTGTGGCAGACAGGAGTTGAGTGTGACCCTTCCTTGCCTTTAATCAAGCCAGTAGCTCTGACTAAATATGTAAAAATAACGAGTTATAGCCTCTTTCATTCAGCCTTGGCTGATGACCCTGTATTTCAGAGTGCAGTGTTTCACCAGGAAGGGCATGGGCTTGCACCCTCATACCATTCTTAGCATTAGGAAATGTAGCTGGGGCTTCCCCACTATCACAGCCTTGTACCAAGCCACACCATACTGTGACCACTGGACCACGATCAAGAAAAGCTTGCAGTTGCGACACCTTGCTGGATTCATGAGGTTTATAGGGACATGCTTGTTTTTTCTTGTCCATATCCAAACATGCAGGCAACACAGAACTGCCTGATTCTAGTTTGCTTAATTGACTTGACCGTGCATCAGTGTGTTTTGATGGCTTATTAAGGTAACAACTGATTTTCCTTAGTTCAGAAGACTGAACTTTGAAAGACATATAATCTCTGGATAATTGCCAGCATGTTACTGACGTACTCTCAGGTTTAATAGCATTGTCTTAGAATGAGATTAATAGAATAATCGATAGAACTGATTAAGGAATTTCCCAGTGTGAAATTCTTTCTTCAGTATGAAAAGCTTTATCACTCATCCAAAAACTGCAAAGAATAGTAAGCAATTAGAAATAAAATCTTAGCTCTTCCCTAGTGAAACATGCTGTTACTTATAGCTATCCTCTTCCCTTTCCTAACGCTTTCTTTAATTTTGTACAATTCTTTTAACCAGAGAGCTCTTTGGGCTGGCATTTCTCCTTTATTAGATATTTCTGCAAGTCCCCAGCCCTCATAACTGTTCAGCACTGTCTCAATTGTAGGTGATGCTGTAGGCCTGCAGATTCCCTCACCCTCCTCCCTCCCCAGTCATCACTGAATTATGTGCATTTTAAGTTTCTTGGGGTTCTTGCTGTTCTGGCTCTCCCAGTTGTCCTTCCACATGGCAAGAAATCTGGCTAGCAATACATACTGGAAGATGTTTTCTATGTTAATGTCTTACATTACTCATTTTAATAGCAAATCATGCAACTTAAAGAGAGGACAGACTGCCATCAGGGTAACTTGAATCGAATATTGAAATTCTCAGCATTGCAGAAGTAGTCTGTTATCAGTGCTATGATTCATCCTATGCATTTGGATGAAAAGACTTATTATTTGTCTGTGAAAAAGGTTAAAAAAAAAAGGTAAAAGTTTAAAAAAATAACTTACTTGCCATACTGCAGTATTAACAAAAGTTACCAGATCCAGGGATGGGTGTACGGAAATAAAAGAAAAACATGGGTTCAACAAACCACTAGATAGTGTGGGAAAGGATCATCGAGGTGCTAAACAGACAGACACCCTCTCTGGTTCAGAAAGTCCCTGAAGGGCTGGAGGTGGTGACATTTCTAGGGCAATATCTCTACATGCTTGCCCAGCTCTTCTGTGGGCTCCACTGCAGGACACTGTTGGAGACAAGGCACTGGAGAAGATGATCCTCTGGTCCAAGATGCTGCAGGCCCTCTTCATCCATCTAAGTTGTAGGTTCCCTATGCAGCTCTGTGGCTGGGATTAAGTATTTGTGCAAAAGCTTTGGCCGAGGCTTTGCTTTCTCTGAAGAGGATATTGATTTGAGAATACATGTAACCATTTAACCAGAGTCTCTCCTCAAGGTTTCCTGTGATTCATAACCTAATCAGTTTTAACTGTCCTACCCTGCATCTGCTGATGATTTTTGGACATGGTGAAGCAAGACTGTCCTGAGAGGAATTAATCTCTCCCAACATCAGGTGTCCACATCATCACTGACTCAGGCTCCTGTACAGTCTGCAATCTAGTGAATAGCCGATGGAGGCTAGCACACGATTCTTCTGACCAAATGTGGTTGTTTGCTCTAGGATAAAATGACTCCATCACTTCCACTGGAGATCTCCATTAACTACACAGTGAGCCTATGGCAACTAGCTTAGGTATAGCTGCATTGCAGACCTGTAGTTGTGTGAATCTCTCGCATCTCAGCCAGGGAGTAGGACTTACCAACTCTCCTGGTACTTACCCGTCAATCAATTGCTAAAAGACTTCGTGAATAAGCACTCTCTTCTTCCTTATGGGCAGGGCTCACTTCTCAGTGCCTGACTTTTTTATATATTCCATATTTATATAAACAGATGTATAAATAATCACACTTTATATAAATGCATTCATGAGAATAAAGCATGCAGCTCACTGTTTGTTCCTGTCTGAGACCTGACACAACAGCAGGCAACAACATGGGGAACACTGACTTTGCTAACACCAAGGTCTGCCATTTTTCTGCAACCCTTTCTGCCACATGGGGTACGTAGGTAAGAGGGAAGAAGGGGCCATGGAAAGAAAAAGAAGTCTAAAATGGCAGGCAATCTATAAAGTTGTAGGAAGACGTGCCTCTGACAACGTATGCCCAGAGAATTGTCCTGCAATGGCAACGTATGGAAAATCCAAGGCGGAGCTGGAGCTGGGAAGGGCAAAGGCCCCAGCCTGTCTAGGGTTTCATGTCTGGATCCTAAAAGTACAGCAGTTGAGCTATTTCCTTCCTTCCACCTCTCCCAGGCCCTTAGAAGGATGGCAACAGACAAAAAGCCAGGAGGGAGTTACTCCTACATCAGCTTGTTCAGGACACCAGTGCTGCGGAAGATCTCTCTGTGTTCTGGGGCTGTATGGTAAGCAGTGTCACTTCACACAGGGGATTTGTCCTGCAGTTCCCCGGCTGGATTTCCCTAATCCCCTTCTCCACACACTCCTTGCAGGTTTGGTGTTGCCTTCTCTTATTATGGCATGAGCATGAACCTAACTGGCTTTGGGCTCAACATGTATCTCTCCCAGTTTGTCTTTGGGGTCATTGAGATTCCAGCCAAGATGATCATGTATGTGGTGATGAATCGAGCTGGACGACGGCAGAGTCAGGCGTGGGCACTCATCCTGACTGGGCTATGCATCGGAGCCAACGTCATCATTCCCAAGCGTGAGATGCTCCTCTGCTATATGCAGTACTTGCTAAAGGGGAGGTTTGCATTCTGTACAGTGCTAGAGAAGGAGAACCATAGATCTTGTCCACAGGCAATTCTGTATAGAGATGTCCTTGACCTAAAGGGCATCTGTGGGACAAGGTTGCTAATGGGGGCTAGCCCTAATATGTGGTGGCAACAGATGGTCTCCAGTCACTGTGAAGCAGCTAGTAAGGGTCCAGTGATGGCAAGGTGAAGTGCCTATCTTTATTATAGACATTGTCCAATGGGAAATATCAGGACCTATCCTTGCATCAGTTCAGCTCCCACTCGGGCTAATAGTTACCAAACTTACTGATCCAGACTTTGGAGACAGCAGCTCCAGGGCTACAAAGCTCCCTGTTTTGTCTGTAGGAGCATTGAATCTTCTTCCTTCTTGTACCTGAGGCCCCAAGAACCTTCTTCCTAGAGGCTGCTCTTTGACCGTTGTCATAAATGTCTTTTCTTTCCTCCTAGCCTTCACCTCCTTGCGCTCTGTAGTAGCCATTATGGGCAAAGGTTTCTCAGAAGCTGCATTCACTGCTGTCTTCTTGTACACCTCTGAGCTCTACCCGACCGTACTGAGGTAAGACATGCCACTCGCCTGCATGCACAACCAGAGCCTCAGTGGGATGTCACCCTCAGGTCTTCGACATCAGCAAAGCAGGACGTGCTGTTGGCTAGACTGCAGGACTGACGCCTTGCCTCTAGAAGTAGCAGGTTCTAGCAATTACACACTCACAAGAAAGGGGCAGAAAGCTACCCTTTTTTTACCTGGGTTATGTGTGGCTAGGTTATGTTGATAGGGAGATGTATCAAAAGGTGAGGAGTATTCTGTGTGGGAAGATTTTTGAACTCCATAAGGCATCTGTGCTTAGTGAAGTCTTATTTCCCTGTGATAATCTGCCAATAACTGTTAAAAGATCCCCAAAATAATAAATTGAAATATCAAGTTTTATAAGGGACACATACTACTACGTTTGACAGTCTTCTGGACATCAGATGATATTAAAGCAGGGACTTTCAGGAGGAAAAAGAGAGGTTATTTGAAACATCTGGGTAATGGTGACATAAAACCAGATTTAGCATCAGCAAGGTTTGGGATATAGCTGAGACTGGTGGAGGGAATCACCTCACTGGTTTCTTTGTGAAAGTCTGAAAAAGCCCTGATGGATCACGGCAGGCCTTGTGGCTTACTTCACCTCTGTCCCTCCCTGCCCAGAGTACCCTTCTCTGCCATTTAGTCCTTTAACTTTCACTGGTTTGTTGCATGAGGGGAATGATGCATATTTAAACCACACCAATCTGCTACTTTTCTTCTCAGATTGGTTTGTATTTTTACGTGCTCAAAGACATTGACAGATAAAGACAAAAATGTTGGTTCCTTCTGCAGTACTTACTCTGCATATGCACAAGTAGGTCCTGGCATCCTTGTTGTCAGTGTGAAATGACACCCATTCCCTGAAAATTAGTAAGTGGAATAGGTCCCAGGTCTTATTTTCGGCCTCCTCTCCAAGCTCTCCTGGGCTTATATCTACAGCAGGACCAAAGGTGCTCACAGGTATCTCCAGTGCATGCCACCTGCCTAGAAGTGCCTGGGAGAAGGAGGGACTTAGGTTTGCTCTCAGCAGATTGGAAGACTTACTAGGGGATGGGTAGAAAATGCACTTGGGGTTTTAGACATTTAAAGTGGAAACAACTTCAGAGCAGATATTTTTAGTGTGGAACTGCAGCTTCTTTCTCATAATAGACATAAATCTATTTCTCACAGCAGTTACGGTTGCTCTCTGGGAAATATTACCATTGTAGGGAGATACGAAGAAAGAAAAAAACCAACCTAGAAAAAACCTGGCAGAGGAAAAACCTGTGGGGAAAAAAGCCTCGGCACTTATAGAAAAATAGGGGGAAGGGGAAGAGGGTCTGCACCTTTTCCCAAGGTCTGATATGAAAGAAGTACCCATCTCTTTCTCACGGTGGTCTGCACCACCATGCTGCCCTACCTTTCCAGGCAGAATGGGATGGGGTACACCTCCTTCGTGGCACGCCTCGGCGGGGCTTTGGCCCCACTTGTGTTTCTGCTGGATGAGGTGTGGAGGTCTCTGCCCGAGGTGACGTACTGTGGTGTAGCAGCGTGCTGCGGCTCGGTGGCCTTCCTGCTCCCGGAGACGCTCAACGCGCACCTGCCTGAGGGTATCGAGGATGTCGAGAAGGCACAGTGAGTCAGCTCCATCCTGCCCTGCACACGGAGTCTGCTGAGAGAGGCGGGGGACGTCCCTCTCTGCCGCCTGTAATTCCCCATCTGTGGGTGGCAGCGGATGCAGGGACAGCCCGGTGGGGATCCGGACTGTCAGGCTCCCTGCTCTTCTGTCCATCAGCCCAAACGTGCCTTCTTTTCTTCCAGAGTGAAAGGGCCGCCACAAATCAGTGCTCCCGAGGGCATGCCGCTACAGTCTCTGCTGAAGTGAGGTAGTCCGTGGGACTGCAAAACCGAGCCGTGCTCTGACCTGTCAATAAAAGAGCCTTTACTGTCCTCCTAGTCTCTCTCTGCAGGGAAGCGCGGCTGAGGACACTGGAGAAAGGAGGCGGATCACGAAACCAGCTGGAGGCAGCTAAGCCCACTGTGGGGTTAGCGTGGCCAGGAGCAAGAATACAGAGGTCTAACAGCGTGTGGAAATAAAGGCACCCTGTGCTAAGCTCTTCGAGTCTTTGGCCTTGTGGGACGAGCAGCACCTTTCAGATCACTGCACAGCCTTCCAGAAACTACAATCCATTGGTTTACAGACCACAAGAAATGCAATGCAGCAATAAAAAATACTGAGTGTGAATCATACAAAACCAAATAATCTCAGATAAATCTAACTGTATGGTGGATAAGCCATAAACTGTAGCTACAAATACTTCTTGAATTTGGAAATGGTCTGGATGTTTTTCACACTGAGGCTCAAAGCCAGCAAAAAGCACATGCAGGACTCTCACTGAGAGTGGGACAACTGCAAGCCTTTGTCCCACATACACAAAGAAGAAAAAAAGCTTTTGTAGATTATTTAAATCTAGTGTGTATGTGATGAGTATCCTTTAAGCTAAAAAAAAACCCAAAAATACCTCGCTACAGGAACTTTTGCATGCAATATTGAATAATTCATTATTGGACTTCATTCTGCTTACTGGTCTAACACATTGATCTTAAATTTACAGAATGCCTTTGCCTCTTGCATTTACTTCTGCAAACAGAGATGAGCCACCAAATTATCTATAAATTTGGAACCCTGATAAACAGCACTTTCGTAAATTGGGAAGAGGGAATGGCCTCAGCACCTGAGTCCGAGGCGCACCATGATTCCCTGGGCTGTGAGGTGTTTTAAGCTAGGGCGCGCACAGCCCTATGAGGACAACACAAACCGAGGAGGCATCTGGAAGCGGGTGGAGAGGCCCATCCAATCCCAGGTCAAAGAGCGCCTCCTAGTAGAAATAAGGTGCCTGGCAAAATTTTATACATCACCTTTCTGCTTTAAGGCAGCAAAAGGAGAGCAAACTCCTCAGAATCGCCCTAAGGCTGAGACAATTTTGCGTATTATTTCTGTCCTAGAGATTGGGTCAGATAACCTGCCAAATCCCTGGGAAAAGAGCATCTCCCCGTGCACCGCCTTGGGTTCATCAGCGGCAGACCAGAGCTAATAATCAGCTAGCTGCAACACGCTAACATGAATAATAGAGCGTAATATACCTTCAAAAGTGCCACGTGCAGAGCACTTGTTTGGGCACCTTTTCAGGGCATTCCCCTACCTACAGCAAACACGTGGTGGAGGCACCCCAAGGTCCTTGTGCCACGAGGCAGCAGGCAAACTGTGCCAAAGAGTAGAAATTAGTAGAAATTTCTGGGTTTGGACAAGCCTGGTACCTCTCACTCGTTCACATTTAGTAATTGCAGGAGTTTTCACCTCTTCTCTATATGCCTGCGAGTATAATAAATTATATTTGTAATGCTGTCACCAGTTTCTGACCTGGGAGCAGTACAGCCTCGCCTTATTTTGGCCATCCTGCTAGCTGCCGTCGGAGAGCTGGAGAGGACGTTTTTCCTTTGCTGGCAGAGGAGCCTGAGCAGGCTAACGCTGCAGCACTTTCTTCTGAGCCATCCAGGACAGGGGGCAAGACAAGCTGTGAAATTCACTTTGTCACAACCTGGCAAGTGCCAGTCCAGGAACACTTTCAATAAAGAAGGTAAAATTTCGCTCCAGAGCAGGAAAACGGTGAGATTTAATCTCCCGATTTCTTCCCCACATCTTTAGTCTTGTCAAAAGGACAACAGACGGGGTCCCAAATTAATGGGGTTGAGGGTCGACAGTTCCCGTTCCCACTCTGCCCACACAGGAGCATACCCACAGGCTTCCCTCACAGACCAAGCTGTGCACTAAAAAATTATGGTGGCTCACTTCTACGTGGCGGGGCTGAGACAATATTGCTTTAAAACCCTTTTCTTTTTCTTGGGGAGGTATCTTAAGCTCTGATCGTTCCTGTTTTATATTCAGGAAAAAACTTCTAGCTTCAAAAAGACTAAATTCAGTATCCCAAGTTTCATCCCAGCAACAAACAGAATACACAATAGCGTCCCATTTTAACAACCTCCACTTCGGCATTCTGTCAAAGTTGATAAAAAATAATCTGACAGTTCTTTTTCATTTGAATGTTGTTATCATCCATTTGGCCTATAGTTAAGTGTTCTGTATTTTCCTTAGACGATTAACAAAATTGGTGTTTTATTATACCAGATTAGACAAACACTAATTGTTGTCCCTGTCCACAGTTCTTTCAAGGTGAAAAGCATTTCATTAAAAACATTTTGAACAATTTAGCAGGAGAAAATTAGGTAGCAGCCATTTTTTAAATTAAATTTTTCTTTCCATGAATTACGTAACACCTTGTGCTGTCAAAGAAGAAAAGGCAATAACATCAGTATGAGGTCATGACCAATCTACCGTACATCTGAGTTTTCTTCAGCAAAATGTTCTTGATTTGTTAGAAATACATCATGATTTATAGCAACCAACACGAGCATGCAATGCTGATGTCATTCCTCGTACAGCGTCTGTAGGAAAAACAGGACATTAGCCAACTCAAGAACTCACACTTTTCATTACTGATAGGTTTGTTAAGACAAACCTGATTTGGGGGGGGAAATCTGATTTCCAGGTTCTGAATTTGTGAGATAAGATGCCTTTGGTCTGTCGCAGACTTGTTTAGGAGGAGGACAGAAGTGACGGTTACAAACAAAAAGACTTTTTCACAAACAGAAAAAACAAACTAGGTAACAATGCATGAGAAGGTAAGAACGCATCTTTAGGAAAACTAAAAGATATCAAGAAAAATGTGGTTTGAAGTGTCGAACAGGTTAAGAAGAGGAGAAGGTCTGTTGGCTCTCCGGTCCCAGTATCGCGTGGCTCGGAGCATGCATCACCCCCGGACGCAGACAACCGAGGTCTGAGGGTGCAGAGCAGAGGAAGCAACCTGGCCCTTTCCTCACTTGCTGCCCTCCTTCGGCAGTTTATCACGCTGGTTTATCAACGTCCTTCTTGAACTGGACGCAGTACCTAGATGCCGTCTGACAAGCACTGCGCTGGGGGGGAACAGCTCCTTCCCTCCACCTCCCAGCTGTGCCTGTTCGCAGAGCCCTCACTGCCATGAGGGCCCAGGGCTGTGCCCGCCAGGCCCCCAGGGCCTTCCTTGCAGAGCCTCTCCAGCTCCAGCCTCTGTCATTGCTGACTCTCCCCTTCGTCCTGAATTTCATGGGGTTCCTGTTGTCTCCAGCCCGTCTGGGTCCCACTGCACGGCTGCCCGTCCTCCGCACACGGGCTGACCTCCCCAGGCCTCAGAGGCCCGTACCTGCGGTGTGGGGACAGCAGCCTGTGTGTGTGTGCGAGGCTGCGTGCGGCCCCTCGCCAGGGCCAGGCCAGACCAGGCATTGGTCAGGGCCTGCGTCTCCGGTGGCGAGACCTAGACCGGAGCCCCACCAGCCCCGCGAGGCCGTGGGGCCCAGTGGGCAACCAGCGCCCGCCCGTGGCCTGTAGCAGCACCAGGAGCGGGGCAGCAGCCTGGGGGCATCTGTGCCTG
>NW_008825497.1:359400-368836 GCF_000699105.1 Pygoscelis adeliae | reverse complement strand
ACCCCAGACCTTCGCCCCGGAGCCGAGGCTGGTGCGGATGTGCCTCTGCAGGGGCTTGGTGGGGGTGACAGCATGTCTAGTCCCTGCTTGGAGCCCGGTGAGGGTTATTCCAGAGGCTCTGTGTGTGCGTGTATAGGGCCAGGCCGCCCCCCCCCACCTCCCCACACCTTTTCCCCTGCTGCCTGACCCTCTCTGTCACACTGCCAACGCGCGGGGCCCTGGGAGCTTCCCTGTGCAGGCTTGTCCCCTGCCTGCCGTGCGCACTGCCTGTCCCGTGGCAGGCAGGGCTGTCAGCACAGCCACCCCGGCCCTCTGCCCCACCGGATGGGGAAGAGCCCAAGAGCAGGGAGGGAGAGTGCCACGCACTGCCCGCGAGCGGGGAGAGGCAAGCCAGGCGCTGGCAGCGTTGTAGGGCGCGGCGGGGAGCAGAGATGCACTGTCATTGCCCATGGCTGGGGGCGAGCCGACAGGAGCCGCAAGGCTGGCAGGTCTCCGTGCGTGGTGCCAGCTGCTGTGCTGGCTCCTGTCACCAGGCCTGTCAGAGCAGGTTTGGGATGAGGACGCTGCAAACCCCAGCAGAGCAGTGTGTTTCCCTCCTGCGGTCCCCCGTGTCTGCATCCAATGGCTGGCAGGACCCTCCGGGCCTCTCTCCCTCGCCTTGGCCCTGGTTTCTCCCTTCCTGGGGCGATTTTGCAGCACTGCTTCTGGCTGCAGAAACGTTGGAGCAGGAGGAGCCCCCTTGCCCCAGCAGCTCCGGAGCAGGACGGCTTTTTGCAGCCCCTTTTCTTGCAGTTGAGACCCAGCACTGACTGCTCTTTCAGATTTGCAAGTCACCAGCTCCAGCACCTCTTCCCTTGTCTCCACATGCGTTTGTGAGTGGAAAGTCCCCATCACATGGCGATGCCATCTGGTCACCTCCCAGCGCTGGAGTGTCTGCAGCAGGCAGGGAAACACTGGGAGAGGCTTAAGCAGCGAGGATGCTCACACACGCTGTAGCCAGGCACAGCAAGCAGACCTGTGCTTTAATGGGGCCAGCAGGCAGGGCCTGTGAGCGTCGGGCTTCATTGCAGAACGAGTACAGTTCTTTGATGTGAGTGGGCCTTGCACAGCATGTCCGGCCATGGTGGGCTCGTGGCCATCTCTTACTAACCCCTTCCATCCTTGAAAAGAGCCCTGGGGTGATGGAAGGGCTTCGGCGAGCCCTTCAACATGTGTTGCCATGGGATACCTGAAAACTCAAACCATTTCTCACAGCCAAGGCACATCTATGATCCGTGGAGAGGGACCATGCTTTGGCACTGGCTTCTTTAACCCATCCTCCTATAGCAGGAGCTGGTTGCCTGAAATCAGTAGACTCAGACCAAAAATAATGCGGTTATTTTGGTACATCTTCCAAAAAGCTGTATCTTCTCTGGTACATCTTCCTAAAGCTGTCCTCCTGAGCAACGGTTGCATCAAAGCTGGCTTGGTTTGGTTTTCCTAAAGGCTCTACTCAGTGGAAGCAGACGTTAATTCAGGGAACTGTAGGGATTTGCGTTACTCAGGAGCTAAGCTAGGTCATTTGACATGGGAGAGGGGCAGAAGTGGGGACTCTCAGCATGCACCGCTGCTTCTGTCCAGCTGCAGGGACTTCTGTTGCTCTTGCTGATACCCTAATTCTTGGGGGATCGTGCCTTTAAGCTGTGCCTGCATCTAAGTCTGTATCTAATGGGATAGCAGTTTGTACTAAGGAGAGGGAAAGGAGGAGGAGGCTGCAGAGGCCTCATGGAGCAGAGGATGCTGGACTACGCCCTGCCGGCCACGGGAGGATCGCCAGTTTGCTCAGTGCCTTGGCAGCTTTTTAACCCTGCTAAATGCGTGGTGCAGACCTCACAACATGCCCGAGAACCCGTTCCCCTTCCCGCCTCGTGGTCCCTCCTCGCTGACCACCAGACTCCACGTTGCAGCCCACTGCTCCGTGGAGATGCTCAGGAAACCAAGGAGGATGTGCCTCCCAGCGGGTCAGTTATCCAACAGCAGTGGTTTCAAAGCAGGTTTCAGCCACTTCCGTCCTCCCTCCTTTCACCAGCCCCGTTCCTCTGTCACTGGTGACAGGGTGGACTGACCACTGTGAGGCAGAGCCCACCCAGAGTGGTAGGATCTCCTTCTGGACCTCGATTCCTCCAGGAACCAAGCAAAACCGATAAACTGGAAATAGAAGCAAATTTGATGGTTTTTACTAATTTCTTTCAGTAAATTAGTGCCTGGCGGTGCTGGCTACACATTGAAGTGCCTGAAGTTACAGATCTTTTCTGGAAGATGGTTTTCAGCTATGTGGTATTTAAAGATTTGTGAATAAAATAGTGACCCAGGTCAGGGCCGTGACTTTAGCGTTGAAATAGGTGTTGACTGTCTGTGATCTCGCAGCTGCCTGGCCTTTAAGGTAAATGTTTGCTCCAGGCCTTTTTTTCCCAGGCAAACACCAAGGAGGATGGTAAAACTCTGAATCCTTTTTCAGGATCCGAAACCAGGACAAGGGTCTAAATCACTCCCACAAGCATTTTTTTGAAAAGAGAAGGTGAAGATGGAAGTAACTGCCACTCTTGGGGGATCCCCTTAGTCCTAGGTCATTTCAAACCAGAGCAGTTTTTCATCATGTTTTCCCTATCGATGCTCTTGTCAGTTGTTGTCACTGGTGACCCAGGTATTGCCCCAGGCATCACTCGCCTCTTGCACATCCATGTTCAGCTGCGCTGGTTGTGCGGGGGAGGCTGCATGGTGTTGCCCAGATTTGCGTTACCCTTCGGACAAGTGCTTGCCATCCTGTCCTCCCAGAGAGCTTCCAGCTGAGCGCAAGTGTTCGTGTAGTGTGGGAAGGTGAAGGAAGGCAGGCTGTGGTGTGAAGTCCAGTATTGGTAAGGAGGTACTCATCTATTTGGCACTTTTGAGGCCACAGGTGGATACTGGGAGCAGTTTGGGACTTCCCAGTACAAGAAAGGCATAGGCACCCTGGAGTGACTCCAGTAAGGCCATCAGGATAGCCAGGGGGACCTGGCAATCAAGCACTGGGACAAGGACCCGTAGAAGCAGTAGGATATTCATCCTTAGAGCTACTCAGTCTTTGACTGAACAGGAGGTTGGAGCAGAGACCTCCAGAGGTCCCTTCCCACCCCAGCTATCCAAGGGGGCTTGCTGCAAGCTGCCAGAGGGAAGCAAGACTCCAAATCTTTTAATGTTTCCCAGTGTTTTGTGATATCAGGTCCAACAGGGAATCCTGCTGTACGTGACAAAGAAACAAGGCCCTTTCCTAAGCTGTGATCTTTGTATCGTGGTGTGCTTCCCTGCATCCTCCTGCTGCATTTAAGAGTAACTGAAATCCTGGCTTTTAAAAACTGCCACCAGCAAATGGAGAACATTTTTGGGTGGCACTGCCAGTTCCCAGTGTGAATTAGGAAATTATTATTTTCCTTTGGAAGTGTCAGATTCAAAACAGACTTGGGTAAATGCATGGTTTTTCATAACTAAAAGAAAGAAACCACAGGAGCCGGTACCAGCTTAGAGCCTGTTTCTGTGATGCAGGGCAAGGAAACGGCCTCCTTTCTCTTCCCTACTGCACAGATCCTTTGCACCAAGCAGATGTTTTTCCTTCATTAATTGAGAAGTTTGTCTGACTTCTTTGTTTCCCCTTTTTAGGCCATGAACCCGGACTTGTGCAGCTGGTGAATTACTACAGGGGAGCAGACAAGCTGTGCCGCAAAGCATCTCTGGTGAAGTAAGAAATTCACTGAAATGTTACATGGGATTGGCAGAAGTTTTTCTTCTAACCGTTGTCGAGTGTTGAACCTGTTCGGAGGGTATTTCACAGAACAGCTGCCCTGGGAGCGTCCTAGCATGTGCTGTCTTCAGACTCCTATGCTGGTCTCTAGAGCTAACTGTGCACAAAGACCTCTTTGTAACTTCAGGGGAAATGCTGTTTCCACTGAATTACATCTCCTTGAAACCTTAGAGTGTATTGAATCAGATTAGAGCCAAACCAAAGAAAAAAAAAATCTGCTCTTTTTCCCTGTAGACATTTAATTAAAACCTACTCCTTTTATTCTCTGTTTCATACAGAGATGAGACACTAATATGCCTTTAGCTAATCAGATTTGTTGATCAAACAAATGCCTGGAGACATCTCCAGGAAGAGCTCTGGGAGTTATTTCTGCATGACCAGCTGTGCCAGGGTCTCCTGGGGAAATGTGGATGAGCTTTCATTGTAGATAACCTTCGTCCCTGTGCAAACTCTGCAGCCATTAGGGCATCTTCATGTCAGAGCTCTTGGTCTCCTTCAAGCGTTTGATTCCACGTTAGTGTCTGTGCTGCCTGTTGCCGATGCAGTCCTGCAGACTGCGTGTGCTGAGCCGAGGCCTCTCCTTCCCCTGCGAAGAACCTGGTCCCAGTTGCTTTCTTTACAGTGGCGATGGTGTTTGTCCGGAACTAGCAGAGTATTTTTTTTAAACAAGCACTCATGGCACTCCCCAGCTGGATTTCTCTGAGGCCCGTGGTCTAGAGGCAGTGCTGAAAGTGCTTGCACGTCTATTTTTTTTTCTCCTGAACCTTGGCTGACCTTTCTAACTGTGGGGTCAACCATGCATCAAGCTACTTATGAACCCAAGGGACCACAAATGATATTCCTCAGGGCTCCCAGGGTGTCACTGACTGACTGCCATTTCAACAGAGAGGCACAAATGCACAGAGAGAGTCAGCAACTCATGAGCTCTGCTTTTGGCCTTAAGCAAAGCACAGAGTGAGCATTCAGAGAGGCAGGCAGCTCCCTTGACTCTGAAAGAAAACAGGCCTGGGCTCTGCTAACAGGAGTTTGCTGGCATCTCTAGACATTACCGGTAGGAGAGATGTGCCAGAGAGATCGGAGACTGCATGATGCAAGGGGGATCCCAGACACCTTGGGACATGAAATGTGTAGCTGTGTCCTTGCTTTCAGTGGGTTCCCAGTGGTCTTCATCCACAACTGGGACACCTGATCAGATCTCGGTGGGGATGGGATCAAGAGCTAAGCTCCAGCACAGAGAACATTACTGCTCTGGCTTCCCTTTTGCCTGTTGTGATCACAGTATCCTTCCTGCCCCATTCCGTGTTAGCAAACACACCTCTTCACTTCCCTTGTGCAGAGATGGCGCAGGGAATGCACTGTAAGCTCTAGTTACATGGAAATTTCTCTGCTGATTGTTTTACGATATCTATAGTATCTACAAAACACTTAATGAAAGCGTGCAGGTCTGGTTCAAAGAGCAGTGCTTGGCTGCAGGTTGGGGTTGCCATGCCATCTTTAGGAAAACACTAATTTCAAGGGTCTAAGGAAAATGTAATAATTTAGCACAGACTATCTGTAAGCTGCTATTCATCACCAAGCGAAAGAGCCCACTTAATGATGATTTTTACTTCTTAAACGATGTCCATGCAGGTGGGGACACTGGAGATTTAACAGCCTGTCTCTCTTCACCCAGGCTAATCAAGACAAGCCCTGAACTATCGGAGTCCTGCACGTGGTTCCCCGAGTCATATGTGATTTACCCAACAAACTTGAAGACTCCTGTGGCTCCAGCACAGAATGGAATTCGCCATCTCATAAACAACACAAGGACAGATGAGCGGGAAGTCTTCCTGGCAGCTTACAACAGGCGTCGGGAAGGCAACGAAGGCAACGTGTGGATCGCTAAGTCCTCAGCTGGTGCCAAAGGTTCATTCTCCAGCAAAACGAGCCACCTTCTTGTTATTCCTTACTCTTTACTTGATCGGTAGAGTCCCAGGGTTTGGCTGAGCCCAGCTGACATCTAGCCTGTCTATGAAGGGCTTCACCTACCGACTCCATGCCAGTCAGGCCAGCATAGGGCTTTCCTTTGTCTGCTTGTTGGCATGGGGCTCCTGACAAGCATTGTAACATGCACATGCTACCTAGGACATGGATGGCAGTGAAAGGACCTCCACTTTTCTACACATGCACCTCAAAATACAGGAAAGCTTGCTGCAGGGAGAAGGCAGTGGTGACCAGCAGGCGAGGGGAATGTGGAGAGCAGGAGATAACAGGGAGCAGCACAGGATATGGGGAGGAGGGCAGCAGGCAGGACAGCAGCCTTCAAGGGCAAAGGAGCCCAGCTCCCCATGCTGCAGCTAAGCCTGGTTTCACCTGGGCAGAAATACCGCTGCCTGTCTTTCAACTGAACCCACATGCCTGGTGCCAATGGCCTACCCATGGTCACACTGAGAGACTGGCTGAGCAGCCACGAGCTCAGTGCATCGAAATTACATCCAAACCTCAGGGGAAGGTACCAGAGCAAAGACAATCAATGCAATGTCTGTATGTCCCTTTAATTTGAATAAGGTGATAGATACCTAAGTGAGAATGTGTCCTTCCTTGTTCGAGGGTCATTACATCACTCGCTCTACAGAAATAACAAGCTATTAGACAAGACAGCTGGACACAGCTATAGATGTAATGCTTTGGTAACTATGTGCTGCCAGTTACGGCAGTATCATGGGCACGTTATCAGAATGACTTTATGAAAACTTGCCTTGCCGTGTGTACAGACCCCAGGCAGCAGAGCCCAGCCCGAGGAAGGACCTGGTCTTTTCAAAGGAAGCCCACATGACTCACTCGTATTTGCAGAGTCACTTTTGATGCAGTCTTACAAAAATCACCAGAGAATACGAAAGCCAGAGGTGGCTGCAGGGAGGCTGCGTGATAAAGCTGTCCTTCATGCTGGCTTCCTTCACTGCTCTGCTCTCTTGGCTGTGTTACCAAGAAGCATCAGAAGAGTATGCTTATTTTCACCAGGGAGGAAGGGAGATGAGTCCTTTCGTTATGCCAGTGAGGGAATGTGTTTCTGTGTGGTATAACTGTCTGGCAAAGAATCAGTCTGGGCAATTGAAAAGGCCATTGCTGTGGTTCGCTGCAGGATGGGGAAGTTTAAACTCTCCACATACTTTATTCAAGTGTGATCCCATCTTTTCTGCGTTAAAGCAGAGTAACCTTTCATATTCATCAGTGTGCTGCAGAACTCAAGCTGGGAATTAAAGTGGAAAGCAGAGCCTCAGTTAATCTTCTAGAGGGAAGTTTTACATGTCTGGGGATTACTTCTGATGAAGAAGAATGCTTATCGACATTAATTGCCAAGGCAGATCCAGCTCAGGCACAGCCCCTGACTCAGGACAAGCCTGGTGGAAGCTTGTTTGTCCATCAGTAAAAGTAAAATTAAAGGTTTAGGATATCCTGACTTAAAAGTTGAGAGATTTTTCAACTGTGGCTAGAGGTTTTGATGTTTTCTTTGAGGGAAGGGACAGCTGCCCCACATAAGCTGCTTTGCTGCCTCACTGGGTTGCTGTGCGCAATTAAGCTAACCTCCCCCTTGATTCACCGTCTGTCCAGTGCAGAACGGGTGCCTGCTGATCTTCCCACTGCAGAGGCTTTACTGGCTTACAAAGATGTTGTTTCCCTCCTTCCCCCAGTACACAGCCTGTGGTTGTACCAATGCAAGTTTCTGCCTGGCTCTGCTGTGATCAGGGGACTAAAAATCTTGCCCCTGCATAAAACATGGATGAAAAATATACTTTGATGAAAGGACTTCCCTTTTGGTGGAGGATGCTAGGATGGGTAGGGGGTCAGTAGGGCTAGGAAGCTGTGACTTGCAGGTATGCAAAGCATGCAGCAGTGAAAGTACCTGCAGGGCTGTGCTGACAGCGACCTTCAGAAGTCACAGCTAGGAGCATTTTCCATGGGATGATCCTGCCAAACCCTGCCTGTGATCCAAACCTGTGTTCTCCCCCCGATGCCCCCTTGAAGAGTGTTTTTTTCTTTTCACTCAGTATTTCCTCCAAAATGCTCAGCACAAAATTAAGATTAAGTCATCAGCTTTAGTCCAAAAAGTTAACTAAATGCCTGAAGACTGGACATAGTGCCAGAGAAGTGTTAGATAATTTTACCTGAGCATGGTATATTCCTGAAGACTGGACATAGTGCCAGAGAAGCGTTAGCTAATTTTACCTGAGCTGGTATATTCCTCATGTGGCACCGTGCCATCCCTTTATCAAATCCCAGAAGGGATATGTTCTCTCTTCATTGCTCTGCAGTAGTGGTTTCGCATCTGGACTCTTGCAAGAAATGAACGGTGACAGCTGCAGCCAAAATGTAGCAGTATATAAACGGCACATCTGACTTCTTTAATGAAGAGCTTCATTAAAGGGGAAAACACTGACTACATGGATGGACATTTTGAAATAGTTCTTTTTCTAATTCAGCAATGATTTTAATAGTAACTTGAACTCGGTGAGCAGGGCAACACCATGCAAGTGTGCATGTGTGACTGCCTCTGGCAGCCAGAGAAGCCAGGCAGGGGAATAAAGTCTGAGTCTAAGATAAAAAAACCACAAACCTCCCTCCCCAAATGAAAAAAAAGGAGAATCTCACAAACAAACTGCCAAAACCCCTGTTCTTCAGACTGCTGAAAACCAGGGAAAAACAAAACAAAACTCAACAAGTGCTGAACACGTGCGCCGCCCCCCTCACCCGCCTCCCACCAAGTCCAGCTGGAAAAAACACCAGAAAAGGAAACAAAATGCCCCAAACCAAGCAGCTGCCTCACTGCTTGCCAAGGTCCCTGTCTGCTGTGCATCCCCTCACACCTAAATAGCCACCCCGCTACAGACGAGCCCCAGGCAGGCCGTGCCACCTCAGGTACTCTTGCCTCCCATTTGCGTTAGCTCCAGTTACCGGGGAGCCAGACGCCCCGTGGCGTGGTAACAGGGAGATCCCTCTGCAGATTTACTGCCTGACACTGAGCGAACATGACACTGCTTGGGCACCGACCAGCCCTGGGGCCATGGGTCCTTGCTTGTTGCATGGCTTTTTGGGCAAATGAGCCATGGTCCGCTTGGGCCCTGAAAAAGCTCCAGCAAAGGTAGGAGGATCCTCTACCTGATTTTGTCTTCGTCTTTCTGTGCCAGGGGAAGGGATCCTGATTTCTTCAGAGGCTGCAGAGCTCCTGGACTTCATCGATGAGCAGGGACAAGTGCACGTGATTCAGAAATACCTGGAGAAGCCTCTGCTTTTAGAGCCAGGGCATCGCAAATTTGACATCAGGTAACCTTTTCTGCTTTTGTAGTAATACTGGTTTTCATTTTCGTGCTGTTTCTTTTTAAGCCACTGAGACTGGAGTTTGTTCTCTCGCCCCCAGGAGCTGGGTTCTCGTGGATCATCAATATAATATCTACCTCTACAGAGAGGGTGTCCTGCGGACCTCTTCCGAACCGTATAACAGTGCTAATTTCCAGGACAAAACCTGCCACTTGACCAATCACTGCATTCAGAAGGAATATTCCAAAAACTACGGGCGGTATGAGGAAGGGAATGAAATGTTCTTCGAGGAGTTCAACCAGTATCTGATGGATGCCCTGAACACGA
>NW_008825497.1:356245-359383 GCF_000699105.1 Pygoscelis adeliae | reverse complement strand
GCTTGAGAATAGCATCTTACTGCAAATCAAACACATAATAAGGTAGCCAGCTGCCTGTTGCATAGGGGAACATAACCCTTCAGTGACAGGGAACGTGTATGGACACAGCTGTGGAAGCAGACCGACCGACAAGGGAAGGGTTTCAATTGCATAAATTTGAGATAAAGCCATAAACACCCCAATGTCAATGAAAAGGGACCTCCGTAGGTAGGGTACATGTCAATGTGTCTGCATTTTGCCAGCTGTGGCTGGAGAAGGATGGAGTGAGATCACTTGGTAAGGGAAGAGGGTAGGTCAAAAGACAAGGGCTGGGAGAGGTTGAGGTTAAAAAAGGTATAAGGTGTAAGAGGAGAAATGAAGCCAGACTCAAGTCTGCAGGATCTCACTGCTTCCCCCACCATCAGCAAGCAGCAGCACATCTCATTGGCACAGGTCGTCTTATTCGGTCCACACAAAGCCAGCTACCTCCTGGGCACAGAAGGTGCCTAGAGAGAGATCTCGGGCATCGCGGTGCCGCAGAGAATCCAGGTCTTGACAAAATGATCCTTCGTGGTGGAATTTACTTTGCAAGTACCCCATTGCTGTTACTGACACCAAAAAGACATGACACGGTCTTTGAGGGACTCGGAGGCAAATGAGCTCTCAATGGCAATTCCCTGGGGACCTCGTGCAGCCCTTTGTGGCTCTGCCTTCTGCTCCAGGCTCCAATTGCACATCATGTTTTTCAACTTGCCTAATCCAGTAGTGAGGGTGGATGCTGCTCTCCAGCTCTTTGGGAGTTAACTCAGCGCTGTCCCCACATGTGTTTTGATGGTTGCATGATCTCACTTGCAGGGACCTGGTTACCATGGTGTGTGTTGTATATAGCTTGTAATTTGGGGCAGTCCCAGGGCAACAGGGGACCCCTCCACTTAACTGCTATGCACATGCCCTCAGAAGCTGCAGTGCAACAGGTGTGATCGCAGGGCTTTTGATCTTGGGTTTCTGTTTCTCCCTTCACAGAAGCTGCCTTATGTGTATAGAGCCTGCGATCAGCACGAAGCATCTTCACTACCAGAGCTTCCAGCTCTTTGGCTTTGATTTCATGGTGGATGAGGAGCTGAAGGTCTGGCTGATAGAAGTCAATGGGGCCCCGGCGTGTGCCCAGTGAGTAATCAGTTTCTGTAATACCCTTGCGATGCCGCCATTCACATGCCTCACCCAAAACATGGCTGTGTCCCAGCTCCAAGCGAAAAAGGTGAAAGAAAGTGAATGGCAGGGGAGTTTTCCAGGCTAACCCATACTGGACACTGCTCTAAGTGCCAGCTGATTTAAGTTTGTTGCTCCTGTCTCTGTGTTTGGTATCCCCCAGCTTCTTTCCTATGTGAGATGGGACACTAACCTCAGTTTTTGGACAAATAGGTTTGAATATAACTTGGGTCATTTTTATTGACACTATTGTGTTGAAGTTATGTTGCAGAATTAATGCTTTGGGGGTCAGGTGGTTTCTCAGTATCTCTTGTGGAGCCACTGGTGGCTGGTCTTTACCTGAACACATGATAAATGAGTAGCATTAAGGGCAGCAGCTAGAAGCGAGTGACTGAATTTGCAGGCAGCAGGACCCCAGAGCACACTGTAGATGCTGCAGACATTGGATCAAAACCTCCACCAGCCACAGGGAGACTGGGACAGCCAAACAGCCATGTCCATGAACATCTCTGCATAGGCACAGCAGGAGGTGCTGTATTATGTGATTGAAACAATTGTGGAAGACTAGAAGTCTTTGCTAAATGGGCATCTGTATCGTATACAAGCCCAGCGAAACAGAACAGGCTGTACCTCACTATGTTAGAATTTGATTAGATTAGATGTAGATTAGATTAGATCATCACTAACAGTAGACAAAAAATACAGGTCAAACCTACCAGACAGCCTGTTCAGCAGCCTTTTCAGCACCAGAGCTTGGGGAGCTTTCTGTGTCCAGGATGCCCTGTTCACCATGTGCACTGTGGTGCAGTACTGCCTTGCACCTCCTTGTGTTGCTGTATGGGTAGAATTTGGCTGTTGCTGGGTGGATTTGGTTTGCAGCAATGCCCTGTTTGCTTTGTGCCTCTATGGGCACTTGGAAGCCATCGAAAGCAGCTGAGGTAGGTTTTGGCTATTTGTGGCTTCTCCTCTTCAGGGTTATTCTAATTTGTAGCACCCGTATCACACAGTTCACATTTAAGAGACAAAAATTGGCTGCTGAAAGCAGTATCACTCCCAGGAGTTGAAAAAGCATCTTACTGTCATGTAGCCCCAAAGGCACAGGGTGAAAGGCATCCTAGTCAAGACAGCTTTGGTACTAGAAATGTCCCAGATGCCAGCATGTTCAGGGAGGCTACACAGGTATTTCCTTCAGCAGAAAGTGAAGCTATTGTTAACTCATTTCTCAAACACCTTGTCTCTCTTCTCCCTAATTCTGCTCTGTATGAGCTGTGGCATGGTGAAACACATCCCACGTTTCTGGAGGGTCCTGTGAAGTCTGTGTGCCTGGTCACAAGCTGATGCGCACAGCTGCACCCCAGTGCAACATTTCATCAAACCATGAACGCATCAGAGCAGTCCCTCTGGGGCACATCCCCCTGTGAACGGGGTCTGGTGTGATAATCACGACTCCCTGAGTTGGAAGGCTGGTACAGGGGGTGCTCGGATGTTGTCCACCCCCATGCATCTTGCAGTGACTCAAGTCTGGGGCCTGAGGGTGTGGAGACTGCTCAGGAGCCTGTTCTGACAGTAAACTTGGATAATGGGTTTTGTGGTCCCGTCTGGCAGAGAGCAATATTGGGAATGGGAGCACCATTGAAAAAGATGGGGTTGGTGGGGTAGGTGGGGAGGAGATGGAAGAGATGCCACCCTCCTCCCATTTGCCACCCTGGAGCTACCTGTAATGGGAGCAGGATCTTGTAGATCCTGCTGGGAAAATGGCTGTCTATGTAAAAATTGGTCGGGGGCCTGCTGATTTGTCCTGCCTGGGCATCTGATTCTCTCTCTCTCATCTCTTAGGAAGCTGTATGCAGAGCTCTGCCAAGGAATTGTGGATGTAGCCATCTCTAGCGTTTTCCCCCTCAACGACACTGGGCAGAAGACGAGCCAGCCATCATCGATCTTTATCAAGCT
>NW_008825497.1:352808-356205 GCF_000699105.1 Pygoscelis adeliae | reverse complement strand
GGCCTCTGCTGTGCACAGGGAGAGGCTGCACTCATCGGGTCAGCACAGTTCGGTGGCTTATCTCAGTATCATGCCAAAAAGTGATAGAGACAGGCTTCTTATTTTCTGGGAAATCATGGGGAAAAACAACAAAACAGGCATCCACACAGAGCTGCGATGAGCTAGAGCTGCTCGGATAACTCTGCCTGCATTCACCAAAATCCACTTTAGAAACAGCTCGTGTGACTTTGATATCTGAAACAAATCTCTCTGGGACAACAACAAAATAACCTTAAAATGAAACCCCAACAGGGATACTATAATACTGTATTAGCGCCTCCTTTTCTATAGAGATAACATTGGGTTTTTTAAGGGAATTGAGCGAAGAGAACAATGATCGTCTGGGTCGTCATGGCTGGGAAGTTGTCCTCCTCCTGCTGTGTTTCTTCTTTCCTCACCTACTGCATCATTAGTGCCTTAGCTCAGCTCCAAATAGGTGACTCCTTTCCTTTGTTCCTGCCCTATTACGTAGAAAGGAGCAAGCTCTCTTGCATCGCAGGATGCCTAAAACCAGGAACACCAAGAATTCAGTTTCCTTAGGTCATTTTCCAAGTTGGTTTGCTGAACACCCGGGCAACAGCTGGCAAAAGGGTGCTGAACTGCAGGCGGTGAATTAACCCAAGCAAGGAAGGCAATTTTTTTTATTTATAGCTATCCCTTTTCCTAATGAGATTTGAATCAGTGTCCATCCCAGTCTGATGCAGTTGAATTTTGTTCAAAAGAGGTAGAGAGACGCCCTCAGGGCTCACCGGCAGGCTGTAGGATTTCTAGCATCACTTTTGTGCTAAGAGTGTTTCAAATAGCAGAAACCCGATCTCCTCAGTTTCTTCTGAGACACTGCAGTGAATTTAGGCTCTTCTCTCAGCTTTCACCTTCGTGCATTTGAGGCTTGAATCTGAAACCTTTCAACCCAAATGATTTTTATCCCGTTTGATCCAGCCAATTTTATTCTCTTCCATTTGACAACTATTGCAATTTTCTGCCCTGAACACAGTCCACAACTCGGTCGCAGCTAGGGGGAAGGTGGGTGAGGTTTTGTAGACCAGGAGAGAGATTCCTTGTGTATAGGTTTGCCACACAGCTGGGAAGGCAGGTGTTTTTGGGGGGGAAGTTAAATTCCTTGAGGTCCCTGAATTTCGGAGCTAACATCTACTTTGACTATAACCTAAATCCCTGGCATATTGCCCACCCTGTGAAGTGTTTCTGAATTTTCAGCATGAGCCCAGCACATCCCTCCTAAGCTGGAGCTCTTTGCAGAGCACAGTGGCACTTGTAACAGCAGTGTGCTTTGTGGGGGGTGTTCAGGGCTGTGTTCTGCTGCCTCTGGCAAGGAGAGATGGTTGGTACTGAAATAAACTGGTTCCTGTTGCCCAAAACAAGCAAGAAGATATTGTGGAGGTTACGAGCTTCTGGCTGCCTGTGTGTAATGGGAAGTGAATCAATGGGATTTCTGCCTTCCTCAGAAGATCCTAGCGCTTTGGCATACTCATCTCTACTCCTGATGGAGATTTCAGAGGTCTTCGTGCCAGCAGACGATCCTGGCACCTTTCTGTAGGCCGGACTGAAGTGCCCAGGCCTCCTTGGACTGATGCATTTTGATCGTGCTGTCATGGGATGGACATTCGTTGCGATACGCTGTGAATCCAGAATTGGCACCATTTCACACAGGGCCACTCAAATCCAGGAGGGAACAGAGTGCTTAGCAAAACCCCGCGGAAGCATCGCAGAGAGGGCACATCCCAAAGAGCTGCACAAGCACCTCTGAGGTTGTGGACGCCCTGAAGTGTGGCGTGGATCTGCATCTGCAGGGGGTGTGGCGGACGCAGGGTGCATGCTGAGAAGTGACAGGGAGCAGGAGCTGTGTGAAAACGGGGCTGCGGCTTTGTTCCCCTGCACTGTAAGTGCTGGCGGGTGGCTTCGCTTCCAGCGAGACCCCGAGTGCCAGGTCTGGTCTCCGGATTTGGGCCTCGTGGGTGTTCAGAAGAGGGACCATGAACACGTCAGTTTGTGAGGCAGGAAACGCTGGGTGATAAGCTGGGAGAGGGGTGTGGGGGAAGGACTGGTTGATTCTTTTAACCTTATGATAGCACACAGGTGTCAAAATTTCACTGCAGGCCAGGTAAAGAGTAGCGGTAACACCCCAAGGTAAAATGTAGGCTGTAACGGTTGTTACTCAACTTGCAAATTTCACCACGTCTCCATTGGCATTTTCATGTTAGCTCATGTGAGCTTAAAAATTACACCTTTTTGCCCAGCAAAGGGAAGATCTAATAGCAATCGCTCTGGTCCAGGATGTGGTGCCTGAGGTGACAGAGGAAACGTTGGGCTCTCACAAGCTCTAGGGCAGACGAGAGCAGAGCGCAAAGTGAGAAGAGAAAATTCTCCCCATCATAATAAAAGGAGAAATGCTCATTTTCTGGCGTGCTAGACCCATCCTTCTTTTCCTCTCAAAAGGGAAATTAAACAACCAAATCACTCCCTTACTGCACAGTAGTGTGAGATTCCTGTTGAGTAGTGGGATGAGGGCAAGAAAGCTGCCCGGATGCAGGCAAAAGCAGCGGCCCCCACTGGAGCAGCTGGTACCGCCGGGAGGAGCAGTGACACAGGAGCCTCTGCTTAACTCCAAGGCCTTTTCTTCCCCCTTTTTCACCCCGGATCTTGTGTTGTGGCGCGTCAGCAGCTGGCTGTTTTTGCTGCTCAGCTGAAAGTGTGGCTTCAACTTGATGGCAGAGCCATGATCACAGGCAGTGCAGCTATTCATACCCTGCCTTTTCAGCTGGGCTTGGGGGAGATAGTGATTCAGGGATGCTTTAATCATTGGCTTGTTCGCTGAATTTTTCAGAAATAAGCAACAGCCTCTGGAGGAAAACGGCAGGTATTGCTCTCAAAGTGCTCCCCAAGGTAAAGCATAGGAGGTGAATGATAAAGGACAGAGAGCACAGTGCCTAAGGTCTTGCCCAAAATATTAGCTACGAGGTGGAGTAGAGGATGTGTGTATGGCTGAGGCCTGAGCATTGCAGCCATGGGTGCACCTTGCCAGTGATGCTCACAAGCCCTTGTGAGACTTTTGTTTGTTTCTTTTTTTAGGAATACACAACAATAAATGTTTTCTAGCTTATTTCAGCTAAAAGGTCAATAGAAAGGGTCTTACTCTCTTTCCTGAGCTTTCACAAAGAATGGTGCTGGGTTTCCAGAAGACACCTACCATATTGCAGAACGTCTCTAGTCTTAGTTGTATCCCTTCATGTCAGCCATGAAGGATTTCAGGCCCAGGTGCTCTGGCTGCATTTTCCAGCAGGGTCTGGTCCCGCTGGACTCTGGGTTTCAGGTAACTCCCATGTGGCTTGTCTCATACCAG
>NW_008825497.1:351978-352740 GCF_000699105.1 Pygoscelis adeliae | reverse complement strand
AATGCCAGAGAAGTCTAAGAAAGGCTCAAAAACCGCTTCATCCAGGTGGCCCGGCTTCCCAGCTCTGCTGTGACCAGCACCCTTCAGGACTGCTTGCATGTCCCTGCTCCCAGCATTTCTTGTTCTCCAATGCCAGAGAAGTCTAAGAAAGGCTCAAAAACCGCTTCATCCAGGTGGCCCGGCTTCCCAGCTCTGCTGTGACCAGCACCCTTCAGGACTGCTTGCATGTCCCTGCTCCCAGCATTTCTTGTTCTCCACATGCAGCTCTTCCCCAGGAGAGCAATGCTGTGCCGTACGTAGGTTCATAATCATGTCTCATTGCCAGTGTCTGCTGTGGCAGCCCTCAGAAAACCCTGGTGGTGAGAGGATGGTGGGGTACATACGGTGCTGCCAAGCTGGCAGCCCGACAGGCGCCAGTTCGTGTCCCCAGCTGCTCTCACGTCAGCATGTGCGTGTGGGGCCGGCGGGTGCCTGAGCTTGTGGATCTCTGGCGACTCTACCCACATCTCTCCTAAACCATCATTAAAACATGCAAACCCCATAGCCTGCGGTGTTTCCTTGGGGCAGGGGGCCCCTGGGGTGTCAGGTCCCCTGGGAAACCTTCCTGTGGGTGCCTGTGGTGAGTGTTTCCTCCCTTGCCATGCGGGACCCCAGGAGCCGTCCCAGCCCCACAGCATCGGTTTCCTCACCTCGGAGTGACAGATGTGAGACAGCAGCACGGCATGAAGGGCGTTGGCCTACCCCCCCAGGGCTGTCCCCGTG
>NW_008825497.1:349779-350882 GCF_000699105.1 Pygoscelis adeliae | reverse complement strand
CCGCCGCTCCCGTGGGGTCCTGCCCGCCTGGCCACGCGTGTCCTTGTCAGGCGGGGTCGCCCCACGCCGCCGCTCCCGCGGGGAGCAAAGCCAGCTGAGCCCTTCGGGCGTTTCCGCGTGCTTTAGTTAAAGGCCCCTCCCCGGTTTCACCTGCCTCGGGAGGATTTGTAAGAGCTCGTGTCCCGCGTGGGGGCTCGGGTGTTGGTGAGGCATGAGCTCACTGCACAAACTCCCCTGCAAACCGAGCTCGCGACAGGCCCCGTCTCTGCCGCCCTTCTTTTCCACGGGACCCTAGCCGTGGTCTTTGGTCTTGTTTTTCGTTTTGCTTTCAATCAGCCGGCCAGTTCAGAAGAGCTGGGAAGGAGACCTGTGTCACCCCAGAGAGCGTGACGACCCAAATCTTGTTTCTGCAGGAATCCAGGTTTCAAAAGCAGTGTTGCTCCCGTATAGAGTTCCAGAGTTATAAATCCCTCGTGTTCGCATCATATGTTCATCGTTTTTCTGAATTGCTCTGAAATTTGCCTAGAGAAGAAGCAGCATCCTCAGCAAATATTTTCCCTTGCACTGTGAAAGGATTGCACAGCCATTGCTGTTTCCTATTAAAATTGTGTAACTGTGTCTGAGCTGTGCGTTTGCATGAGGCACCCGGTGCAAGGGAACGCTTGCTTGCAATTTCAGCTTTTTTTTTTTTTAGTTTGTCCAAAGCATTACAACTAACACTGATAAAAGCGACTGTAAGTGCAGTGTCTTACCTGAACGTGAAAGTGGGGCAGTCGCAGATTGTTCACGGTGGCTCTTAGATTTTCCTGAGCTAGAGGTGCTTTTATTTTTCATACCTGAATTATTTCCCACCTTTTTTCCAGTGTTCGGTTGTTTTAATTATTTTTTGAACGCCTGTAAATGTTTGGAGCAGTTGGAACAGAACATTTTGGTGTGTCTTGTATGAGAAGGTGTTACCGTGTGCTTGGGCGGGTTGGGCGGTCTTTCCCACTGCCTGCCCTTGCACAGCAGGAAGGAGCGCGTAATCCATCCCTGTTTCCACCGTGCTGCCCTTAACCGCGTACTCCTCCCTCAGATTCTTTCCTGCAGATCTCCCTTCCCCA
>NW_008825497.1:330748-349762 GCF_000699105.1 Pygoscelis adeliae | reverse complement strand
CCGCCCGCCGGGGCCCGGGGGAGCCACTCTGTGCCTTTCGTCATCGCTTAAGCTGGAGACCAGAACTGTGTAGAGGTCTCAGCGTAAGGCTGCACCGTGGATTTAGAGGGGTGCAGTAACACTTCCCTTCCCTTTCCTAGTAATTCCTAAGACTCGATTTACTCTTTTAACTGTTGCCAGGTGTTGAACCGATGTTTTCGTATTTCAGTGCTGTTTCTTTCCCGCGTGGCAGCAGCTCTTGTAAAGCCTGTCGTTCTGCGTATAAAGTTAGGATTGTTTGCTCCCGCAGTGCATTCTGTCACCTTGTTTCTTACAGTCAAGGGGTCCTTCTGCAGACCCACTGCCAGATCTTGTTATTGTAGATAAATTATTTTCTTCCACACACACTTTTCTTTCTCGCTTTTCAGATCACTCATGAAGTGATTAAGTGAACAAGTCTTAGGAAGGGTCTCTGCAGGCTTGTAGTGTGGGTGTCCTTTCATTGGGCAGTTGCGGTTTTCTTCTGCTTTTAACTGTTTGTTAATTTCTGAGGTTTCCTTTCATATCCTGTGGCTGCCTTTTTTATTTAGGCTGCTCTGTTGAAGGGCCTGAAAGGCAAAGTAGACTATCGATTTTGCGTACTCTACCAGCAGCTTCTTGACCTAGTTCTAGGCTTGTAGGATTTTCTTCTGTAAACCCATGTTGACTGTTTTCCATGGAGTAACCTTTATGCATGTATCTACTAGTTCTGCTTTTTATTATCATTATTACCATTTTACAGTGATAGAATTTTGTTAAACAGATTGTGGTTATATTAAATGTACAGTTAATATAGCAGGAAAGATTAAAAGAGCAACTTAATCTTATAATGCTTAATGAATTATTAATTAAATAATGCTCACTGTTTGTGTTGTGTCATTTTAGGCTGACATCAGCTGGTCAGTGAATGGCATGCCACAAGGGACTATTAAACAGCCCCTGGGGTATATTCCAATCATGGTGAAGTCCAAGTTGTGCAACCTCTATAATCTTTCTCCACAAGAGCTCACACAGCACCATGAGGAGGAAGAGGTAACGGGGGATTTTGTGGGTCAGGAAAATCTGCATTTTACGTGAGCAGTATCTCAGGCCAGCTTCTCGTTACAGAACTTGAGCATTTAATAATATTGAATTAATAATTTAATTATTAATTAATAAAATATTATTTCAAGTTTGACTTGTTATTTTCTCTGAATGTACCCTATTTATGGTGGCTCCATACAGCATCTTGAAAAATCTGCGGTCAGAACTGTCTTTGAATACAGGGATCTGTTTGGTGCTGATACCTACAGTGCCAGTATTTGACTTCTCAACTGCTAAACGGCAACTGAGGCTATGTAGCTGTCAGTGGGCCTCTGTGGAGACAAAGATTTGGAGAACAGGCATTGAAAGAGACATTTTCATTCTCAGTTGCCTTCTGCAGCTTTTTCCTCGTCTCCCTGGTAGCATGTCAGCTGTGGGGAATTGAATACAGAATTATTTTGTGCCTTATTTTGCGCTCACAAAAAGAGCGAGCAAACTATGAAAGAAAATCTACAGTGGCATACCATTGCTGCCCCCCTAGTATGCTGCTTGTACCTTCATTCACAGTGTTACTTGCTACTGAAACCCTTTTTGTCTAATGGCGTACAGTTTGGGGAGCTATAAATTTATCAGTGTTAAGCTTGTATGTGACCAGAAAGAGGTTTTCTGCACTGAGGATCCCTCTGGTTTATAAACTCAAAACGAGAACTTCAGAGTATTTATTTAAAAATCGTTAATGTCAGCTCTTCAAAGCCATTCAGTTGACCACATAGTTTTTTGGGGTTTTTTTCTTTCTTCCTTTAAACTGTGAAACACACGTCCCTTTCCTTGCGCAGTATGCTACGTTTAGACTTAATAGTCACTGGCAAGGAGTGCAGCCTTTCCAAATGCAGTGCTGAAACATATGTCTTGCTATGTGTTTCATAGTTAAAACATTAAATGTTTGTAAACATATAATACAGGCATTTTTGTCTTTTGCTTAAAATGCCGAGTTACGAATTTCTAAGCACATTAAAATGATTTTTTTTCTTCTTCTGCCAGGAAATGGGAGGCTACTTTATAATTAATGGCTTAGAAAAAGTTGTTAGGATGCTGATTATGCCCAGGAGAAATTTCCCTCTTGCAATGACAAGACACAAATGGAAAAACAGAGGCCCTGGTTTCACAGAGTATGGTAAGCCGAACAGATTCCTGCAGCATCCTGCTAGTAACTGCTTGAGGACAAACAGGAGCGACCTTCTATAGCTGACTTCTGATAGTTTGTTTTGGTGTGGCTCTTGTATAACGTTTATATTTTTTACTACATGTACAAGTAAAGGGTCAACACCACCACAATGGTACAAGGATGAGGCAGGTGCTGGCCTCTGAGCCGCCCATGCTGAGCGAGGAGATTGTATTCCAGGCCTCGTAGTACATGTAACCTTTTGTTGTATGGAAGGTAGTAACTAAAACCCTAACTTCAGTTGAACTTGGTGTAAACTGTTGAACTTGTTTCATTGAATTTGTTTATCCATACTTCGAGGTGGCAGATTTAATTTACGTGAAGCAGATTAACTAGATTCTTGGCTGTCCCATACCTTTATCATGTACACTCAGTAAAACAAGTTTAAAATTTAATTAAACCAGTAAAGTTACAGTTTTAAACTCAGGAGTTACCAGCTGCTGATTTGACTGGACCGTGGTGCCTGAGCACACACTGTAATTCCACATTAATTAGTCCTGAGGCAGTGCCAGTTTAAACGGTCCCATTTGTTTTATTTTTCTTTGTCCTGCAGTGGATAGCATGGGACAGGGCGAGGAAACACTGCTTCAGTGGTACCACCCGAACACAGAGATGTGAACGCTTGACCCAGAGTGCAATTAGGAAGAGTACTTGTGTGTTGCTGTATCTTACAACCTAAGGTTACAGACAGAATAGTCGAGGCTTGGGACTTTCCTTTTCTTAAAAACTGTATGCATCTTCCAAGCCTCTCAGCAAGTGCGCTGGCTGTCCTGAGATATTTGTCCACTAAGAACTGAATTGAGCCGGTGTGTCTATTTGAAATGGGAGACTTGATGCTGAAACTAGTGATCTGCCTCGTGTTCTCAGCCATGAATTACCGAAGTTTCTCTCACGAATTGTCTCTCACCTGCTCAGACACATCACAGCAATGCACCCAGTTGGTTTTGTACAGCTCACGTTGGTCTTTGCTTGTGTTAATTTTTGCAGGAGTAGCGATGCACTGTGTTAAGGATGAGCACACTGCAATAAATATGAACCTTCACTACTTGGAAAATGGTTGTGTCATGGTGAATTTCATTTTTCAGAAAGAGTTGTTCTTCCTTCCCTTGGGATTTGCTCTGAAGGTAAACAACTAATGTTTGTGGTTTCTGTGTTGAATAAATACAGAAGTTTTGCTAAGCATTTTTATTTAAGTAATGAGAAGCTAATTCCATATTAAGTATTTTCAGTCATCCTTCCTGTACTGGCTGAAGAACTATAGTCCAAACGGAGCCTATGCCTGTAACGTAACACTCGGCTGCAGCAAAGGAAGCATGTGCAGGGTCAAGAGAGGAGGGGAGAGTTATGCAAGGGTTTCATGGCTTTTTTGCTAATGAATGCTCTGGATGAATAGCTCTTGGAGGGTGTGAGAGTTTGCCACCTAATGTGAAAGATCTCAGGAATCTTTTTAAAACAGAATGGCAACAGAGCGTTCAGTGGGTGAACAACATTAATGATTAAAGTCAGGTTGTCCCATCTGAAAGTAAACCAGTGAACTGGCTTTTTTTTTTAAGGAGAAAAATAAAATGCTGTTTCTGATTGGAACTGGAAGCAATGAAGATCTGGAAGGATCTATTTGAGCACATTTGATGGATGTAAACTGTTCTTTGGATAGCAGGCAAAAGTTTTACTTGAGCCAAGACTTTTAAAATTCTCCTCTGAAAGCACGCTTTCTCTAGTAGCAGAGCCAGAGTACTTCAGCGGTGTATTTTACCTACAGCAGCTAAGTGTTAGAGCAAATCAGAGGCCTGTCGCACTACATGATGGAAGCATCATGTAAATCAGCTTCAGTGAATTTGTACCTTCTTTCAACCTGTTGTGTTCACATTGCTGTTGCACAATGCATTTTACTTTTTCTTCAATGCTTTTCTTCAGCTTTTGTTTCAGCAAAAGTAGTTCCCAAAAGTAGCTGATTACCTGTTGTTTTAATATGCAAAGGAATTGTACTGACTTTCTCATGAGATTTCAGGATAAGCAGGCCAATGTTGTCTGAAGTTCGAATTCTTCCATAAGTAGTCACTCTCTACGGGTTTGCATCCCCCCCTACATCAATCAAGCTCAGTTCTGTACTGGTTTCCTGTGGCCCGGCCAAGTCCCACTGCTGCTACTGCGGCCCCACTGCACTTCTGTCCTGGCTGTAATTCTGGTTTCTTCTTGCTGTGTAATCATCCCAGTGCTCTCCTCTGTTGGACAAGAGGCAGCATGTGCTCTGGCTGCTTCCAGATTGTATATGTCATGATTACCGAGCAGCAGAACTGATCTTACATTGACCCCTTTCATAAAGAAATCTGCCTTAGTGTCTTTTTCATGCAGCCTTCAATTTTTCCTGAACTTTTTGAAGCCTACTTAAATGTGATGAACAAATAGTTTACTTAAAGATGAGGCACATTTGTCAGTAAATACAGAAGTCATTGGTGGACAACATATTTGCTTAACCCTGATGTAAAGAAACAACTAGGAAACCATTACAACACCAAGAGCTAAGAACGTTGGATTTAAGTATGAGCTTTAGTATATGAAGTGTTGAAACTAAAGTGAACTCGTTCTAATAGCCTTCATCAAAAGGCTAAATTGCCTTTTGGTTTGCATGAGAATAAGTTGCAGCTTGCGACAATGCTGAATTAAATTCACGTTTCTAAGTGAGCTCATTCTGCAAAGATATTAGTAAATCTTACCTAAACAAGAGAAGCCTGTTAATTTAGAGGGTGCAAGTTTGGTTTTTTCCAAGGGTCTCATTGGATTGGGAGTAACTGTGATCATCATCAGGGTATGACTCTCCCCTGCATTACCCTCTAAGCACCTGAATCCCACAGTATTTTTCAGTTTGCATGGTGGAAGAGTATTTCCAGAGGACTGAAAATCTAAATCGGTGGGGTGCCCTCATTCTTTTGCTGTACTTTATGGACAGATGTTGCTATGACTTTGTTCTTCTGCTCTGATACACTTCTGTCTTTCAGGCATTAGTTAATTTCCCAGACTACCAGATTTTTGAAGAGTTGGTCAAAGAAAAGGAAGGTGACACCTTCTATGTGAACTGCATTACTGAGATGATGAGAGCAGTAGTGGATGCAGGCTGTTTTACACAGCAAAACGTCCTCGAATACCTGGGAAAGAGCTTCAGAATAAAACTTAACCTTCCTGAGTGGTACAGCAATGAACAGGCTGCAGATTTCATTTTGAAGTATGTATGTATGCATGTAGGAGTGTGTGATTCAGCATAATTGTATTGAAATTATAGGCAGATTTAAGAGTACTCTGCCATATTACATCACACTTTGTTATGGTTTTCACGTGCATTTATAAAATGATAGCCAGTGGCCAGTTTTTGATGGGACTCCAGGATATTATGATAATCTGTATTTGTGGTGTTCAGAAATATGTATCTTAATGGATTGACACAAGTATCCCCAAAATGGTTTCAGGAGAGGGTATCAGTTATTATTTAGATCAGCTTTTTCTGACGTATTTGATGAAAAACATAAATATTAAAGATTAAGGAAGAGAAGGTGGGTTTGTGACTGCTCAAGGCTCTATTTGTTCAACAGAAGTACTGCAATTTGTGGCACTTTATCAGTTTCACACTCGTTGGCAACTATGATGAGAATTATTTATCTTTTAAAATGGTAGAAATTAGATGCTTTAAAATCTTGCTTCTTCCATGGAGTAAGTTAGAAAGGAATGGAAGAGCTGGCTTAGAGACTGTCAGTGTGACAGGCATTCAACTAAATTCTTTTTCTGGTAAAGTAGGCATTTGCTCTTTGAGAGGTTTTTTTAGCCCATGAAAGGGATCATTTGGGATGCCCAAGTCCTTGAGTACTTGTAAATAGGGGGTGGTCAGGTGGCTGGAAATACAAAGGCAGCCTGCAGGTGCCTCAGAGGGGCACTTAAAAGTCCATAGGCCGGCTGGAAGCACAGAAATGTGCTAAGAAATGTGAGTGGATAATTTCAAGAAAGTTGGAATTACTCTGATTTTCTTATTTCTAAATACTCCGGTGGGTGACTTGTTTGGGTTTTGTTTTTTTTTTTCCTCTGATATGTTCTGTACACCTTATGTGCCTCAGCTGAGGAGACAGAAGAGGAGGAATAGTGAAAACATTAATTGGGATGTACCCTGTATGTAAGAGTGCTGGTACTGTAACTTATCTGGACAGAACCTGCCTTTGGAGTTTTGTCTTGCTTTGCAGTGAAGTTGTGAAGGCTTCAGTAGAGGGCAATGTAGAGCAGAAGTGAAAAGCTGAAAAAATCCTCGAGTGCTGATGGAAGACTATAGCACTTGTGTCTTGGAGGGCAAGTGATCTCAAGTGTCTTGGAAAGCAGTCGAACAGCTTTAATGGGAATTAGTTGTGGCGTTCCTTTTTGCTTGTGCTAGAGTGTTGTTCAGCCCGCAACTTTCCACACATGGGTTGGTAGCAGTGGAGAACTGGACTTTCTGTGGCCGGACACCGATAGTGTTAACAGAAATGTTTCGTGGTTTGCTACTAGTTTCCAGCTCAGATTTGGGATGGGGTGCATGTATGTGGATATGTGCGTGTATATGATTGGTGTCATAGCTACTGTAAAATAACATGCAGACCTCATCTGTTGACTGGTCTTGACTCAATTATCTGTTTACATAAACTGTATACTTATAAGGACATCTAACATGGGAGTGTGTAAAATCAATCTTTCGCAAGGTTCACCTCCATCTAATCAACCAGGTATATCCTTAACAAAACTAGCCCCTTACAAAGACAAGTTGATAATTTTTCAGCTCAGTCTCCGGGTTTTTTTAATTATTATTTCTTGGAATTTTCATGTAATACTAAGGGCTGGAATACTAGAATAAACACTAAATACTAGTGGACTACATACTGGAAAAGCTTTTGCCTTGTTAGGCATTCTAGCCAAAAAATTTGGTTTGCCATTATTTAGGAGAAACTTGAAGAACAGCTGGCATGAAGAGATGGTGTTAGTTGTCCTCCTTCTTTCTCTTCCTCCAGCAATTGTATCTGCATACACCTGACAAACAGAACTGAAAAGTTCTACCTGCTCTGTATGATGACCCGGAAGCTGTATGCTTTTGCCAAAGGGGAGTGCATGGAGGATAATCCAGACAGTCTGATGAATCAAGAAGTGCTTACCCCAGGACAGCTTTTCCTTATGTTCTTAAAGGTAAGGTCTTAAGGAGTTTAAGCCTGTGAATGTAATGGTCATCCAGTCCAGACCCCACAGTGACCGTGGGGACGGGAGAAGTGCAGGAGCCAGAGCCGGGAGCCTGGATATGCTATGAGGGCTGAGAGAGTGCTGGATGTAGCGCAACCAGGCAGCGTAGTTGAGGAAGGCTTGGCTGTCTCAGTATAGGGTACTAAATATGCTGAAGAAAAGCCTGTACAAAACCTGGAATAAAGAGCTTTGTAGTCTTCCAGAGCAAACGAAAGCGCCCTATTCGGGTTGGGAGTCTGAGGAAGGAGGAATACCAATCCTTCCAGTGTTTGAAGAGGGTTTGGAAACAGCATACTTCTGTTGTATCAGTTGATATGGGAGTGGTAAAGATCTGCCTTGTGGTGTTGCTGCTGTTTCACGTGGCAGATGTGCAAGAAAATAACTGCCTCCCCCATCTTCCAAACGTCATGATTCGTGATGTTGTCATCGCTCTCCTGTCTTTAAATTCCTTTACAGATCAGCATGCTTCTGACTTACACAGTTAATTTATTACTGGTGATGTAAAATGCAGTTTCCTAATCTATTCCAATTCAGTATGAATTCGGTTTATTTCTAGGGATTCCTCATTTTAGGATGCTGGGAGGAAAGTATTCCTGTTCAGAAGCTTGACTATCCCATGAAAATCATTGTGGAATAGTAGTTCCCATCCCCAAGTAAAGATACTTCCCTGAGTTATTAGATAACTCTTTTTTTAACCTTTCTTTTCCATTTTAGCCAAAATTTTCTTTAGCATTGTTTTGTTGAAAGACTGCTAAAACCTCTCTACTACTTGAGTGGTTTCAGTGAGTTTAGAAATAAAATAAAAAGTGAGTTCTATGAAGCATTTTAGTGCTATATGGAACTGCCACCAGGAGCCAGAAAAGGTTGCTTTCCTGCCTGGCCCTGTCAGAGATCAGCAGGGGAGCAAGTTAACAGCCCCTTTTTTTAGAATGCAAAGATCCTAAATAGACTAGAGCATACAGTAGACACAGTGTGGCTGTATACAGTGGATTTTTACTAAGAATTCAAAACGTTGTTGGGTATTTTACGTCCTTTTCCCTGTTTTTATATAGTATCTAAGACCACAGCAGTGGTAAAATTACAGTTAAAATGAAAATCCAGTCCGTTATCTCAGATTGTCTCAGCAGCATTTAAATGCTGTGTGTCCATGGCCTTCAAGTTTTGGTATCTAAACTTGCTTCGTAATGTGGTTTTACTCTGTCACTGTATTTAGCAGGCTAATCAGTGGATTTATTCTTGTGGTCAGATTATAGGTACAATTTCTGCTTCGGGTTTTGTTTGTTCTTTATGAAATTCCATTATTGTACTACTTTTGCCAGACTCGTCACCTGTCTAGGTGGAAGTGATTACTAAGCTGTTGGATGGGTATTTTCCTTGCAGATCTGTGTTGGCGTGACACCATCGGCGTTTTGATAAAATGAAGTTAGTGTGGGAAATATGGCTGGAAAATTGTCAGTTCTCTAGAAGTTGTCCATCCTGCTGATTTCAGAGGATTTCTGTAGCACATGCAACTGATGTGAAGTTCTAATTTGAGCCTTCATTTTCCTCTTTTAAATTTAAATCTCTCACTTTTAAACCGTAGGAGAGGCTTGAAAGCTGGTTGCAATCTGTTAAGTTCGTTTTGGAGAAAAGAACAGAAAAGCCAGATACCAGCATAAATGCAGACAGCTTGGTGAAGGCATTCAGCCTGGCAACAGACTTTACCAAGCCATTTGAGTATCTTCTGGCAACTGGTAACCTGCGATCTAAAACCGGTAAATCTTCAGGCTTAAGAAGCCTTTTTTTCCTGCTAAACAGAATGAGAGAGAACATAAAACTGAGCTCTTAACTGAAAACAACTGCTTGTATGCAGACGTTGTACAGTGTAACTGAATTAATGAAAGTGGCTTGAAGAAAGGGATAGTTGAGGGAAAAGGCAAGATTTCTCCTCAAGCATAGCCTTTATGCATGGTATAAAACAGGTTAGTTATTAAAGCAAAGCCTCTACCCAGATAAATAGTTGAAACTAAATTTAGCATTGTCCAAGACAGCCACCGTATTTTGATTTGTTTTCCCAAAGATTGTTTCTTCTTAGAAGGGGCAGTGTAAGACAGAGGAGGCGCATTTGTTTATCAGGACTGCCCCATTGGTCATGTGAGCTTAAATGGAGAGAAACTGCTTCGCTAATGTATATTTCAAATTTACCTGGTGCTTCCCTGAAGTGTCTAGTGTGATGATGTTGTAATGGAATGCCCACTAGAAAATGAAATAAGATTAGAAGGCCACAGAATTTCAGTGAAAAGTACCAGCTGCAAATCCCCAAGTCGCTTCACTGGGATTGACTTTCATGTGTTTCTAAAAGGAGTTGGATTTTAAGCAATAGCTTGGAATTTAAAGTCTCTAGGCCTCTTACAGGTCACCGAGTTGCCTGTGCACAGGCAGCAGCACATGTGCCTTCCGTTGTTGAGATCCTGTGTGAGCATCTTTAGGGCTTGTCAGTGAAAAATAAGAAACTGCCTTGTCACATCATACTTCGTTTGTTAAAGCTGGATGACGTCCTGACATAAATCTCAATTTTGTTCCCAAGGCCTGGGCATGTTACAGGACAGCGGTCTGTGCGTGGTGGGAGACAAGCTGAATTTCATTCGCTACCTTTCCCACTTCCGCTGCATACACAGAGGGGCAGCATTTTCCCAGATGAGAACTACAACTGTCCGCAAGCTGCTGCCTGAGTCCTGGGGCTTCCTGTGCCCTGTGGACACCCCAGATGGAGAACCCTGCGGTCTGATGAACCACATGACAGCTGTGTGTGAAATAGTGACAGAGATGGTGCCCGTGACAGACATTCCACCTTTGTTATGTTCTCTAGGTATGTTTTACTGGCTTGATCATTTAATGAAGCAGTCTTCCTTTTTATCTTTCTGCCCTGCAAACCCATATCTGGGAAAGGTTCTCCAGATACCATCACTGTACACTGTTAACTTGAGAAGGTGAAATCGAGTTAAACCTGTACTTACTGTGCTTCTGCTTAGTGGTAAACAGCACGCTGCTTATACAGGCGTGTCAGCCCTTTGGAGAGTGTAAAGTTCAACGTAAACGTCTCTTAGCTGTGTGCTGTACAGTGAAGATGTTCACTTAAGCACAAGGAATTGCACAGTACAAGCTCTAAGAAATCGGACCAAGTAGTGACTTTCTAATGCTGCTGGTGACTTGAATTCAACTGCAGCTCACTTGTGATTACCACAATAATGGGAATCCTTATTTCAATCAGACAAATTGGGGAGGGGAATGGCATTCTTAGTTGTGCATGTTTTACATTTTCCATTAAGTAATCTACAGCTTTGCCCTGTAGGTCTGAATTTTTTGATGTCTCAGAAAGCTTTTTGGTGTGGATTGAGGCTTCCTGCAGAAATAACTTCTGTGGTTTGTTTGCTTTTTTGGCTGTTCCTTCTACCAATCCCCTCTTCTCACAGGTGTCACCCCCGTTGATGCGACTCCAAGCAAGCCTTACGCGGAGTGTTACAGGGTTCTGTTGGACGGCTCCGTGGTGGGCTGGGTAGAGTGGGAGCTGGCTCCTGAGATTGCACAAACCCTCCGCCGTTTCAAGGTTGTCTTGTTTAAAATGAAAATTTTTCTTGGCTAAACATCCTTAATGTGCAGTGGTCAAAAATAGGCATGTTTGGAACTTTTTTTTAAACTTCCATTCTATTTTTTCTTTTTAATCTGTCCCAGTAAGTTATCTTTGGCTGTATGTTAGTACTGGAGTGGGCTTTTCTGTTTTTCTTGTTTATATCCATATGTTTGGTCTGGTTTATGAAGTTGTCATTATTAAAAGAACTTTTTTTCTTGAAAAGGTAAGATAGACATATTCTATCCTTTTCTTGGTGGAAGTTTTTCTAGAAGTATTTTTACAATCTTTTATCCACCGTTTTATATTAATAGCTACACCTGTGGTTGGCATTTTCATTGCGTAGCCTATTGGATGCAGCTTAACTACACCAGTGTTGGTTTGTGTTTCTAAATCTGTATTTCTTTGCACAAACAGATAACACAAGAGAAGAGATTTCCCGCACGGGCAGAAGTGGTCCTTATCCCAATGACAGGAAAACCCAGTCTGTATCCTGGGTTGTTCATTTTTACTACCCCTTGCCGGATGGTGCGGCCTGTCAGAAACCTGTTCTATGGAAGGAATGAATGGATTGGTACTCTGGAACAGGTGGGATGTGCATATTTCCTTTATAAAGCCCTGACTATTACAGAGGTACCCAGCATCAAAAACAATGTTTTGGAAAATACTTGTGAAAGGAGCTGAGGATGGGACATAGGGAGCTTGTGTTGAAGAGCTAAAATAGGTGGCAAAATGGTTTTCTCACCTCCTGCTAAGCTAATTGGTTTCCGATAAATGTCTTAGACGGACTGTAGGGATCTTTTTGAGATACTGAAATCTGCTCTCAGTATTAACTTTGTGAAGCTTTTGAGGCGAAGGATTGCTGTCTTGTGTGTACTGTCTCATCTTGTGTTACATCGTGTTCTCCAAATTGCCCATGGGCAGCCAAGCAGTGGATTGCCGGGGAACTTGCCCGTTTGGAACAATTAAAATGGGAGACGGGAAGGAGGATGTGTTACTGCAGTTTTGTAATTCCAGGCTTGCTTTCCTTGCAGTTGGTCTGTGGTTGTGATAGGTAGTTTAACAGCTGTCTGATGTTTTTCTTGCCTGCTAATATACTAAGGTGCAGACAACAAACGCAGCCAAAACTGAAATGGATAAAAAGACATCGGAGGCAGCTTTGTTTTGCTTCCTTCCCTATAAAAGAAGGAAGCGAACGAGCGTTGCCCAATTTGATGCTTGCAGGTCTTCATGAATGTGGCCTCGCTGGAGTCGGAGGTGGTGCCCGGAATGACCACTCACCAGGAGCTCTTCCCTCACAGCATCCTGAGCGTGGTGGCTAACCTCATCCCCTTTTCCGACCACAACCAAAGTCCACGAAACATGTACCAGTGCCAGATGGGTAAGTGCTGTAGTGAGTAATGCTGCAAGTCCCTGGGCAAGGGAGAGGGGGGGGAAAGAAAAAAAAAAATCTCTCACGTGTTTATTCCAGTGTCTTCCCGCATTCCCAAATAACAGCTCTTCCCAGCTGTTTCAACATTGAGGTTGATTAGCAGCCATTTTTTTCATGGCAAAGTAAATGAAGTTTATCATCCTGGCTGCCTTGCAGTGGGCAGTTCTAGGTTGTTGCACTCAGGTTGCCTTCCTTAAGCCTTTAGTAAGTTTTGGTTGTTTTTTTTCTTAATTTGATGTTGTTGATCATATAGACAAGTGAAGGGCGCTGCACCAGCTGTTTGGTGGTGTTAGTGTGATACCGAAATATTAAGGAGACATATGGTTTTCTTTGTCGAAGCAAAGTAACTAAATGTTCTGCAGACTAGATATTCCATAGATAAAAGGAATCCTTGAAGCTCTGTGTACAGGGGTGGAATGGATAAGGAAGTTATGCTGAAATCAGCTACTGTAACTAGGTGAAAAGACCGAGTTCAATTAGCGAACACGGTGAGGAAGACTATCGACGACCACCAGAGGACCCTGGAAGACCACCAACGAACATAAGAGCGCATGCATTAATGACTTTTGCATATGTTAATGAGTTCCAAGAAATAACATGATAATGCTAATAATTTCTCAGAAATCTAATGAATATGTATATTCTGATTGTACATAACTCCCACAGTTGAGCAGTCCGGCGCGCACATTAAGTGGAGCGATCCCCTGTGTGCCCGGCGCCGCAATAAAGAATGCCTGCTTTCTAAAACTCCAAATTGAGTCTTAGAAAGTTTTTCACCTGCCTACTTACGGTAACAAGTGTCTGACAACTGTGCTGCCCACAGTGCTCTCGTCCCCGCAACTGACGGAGGTTTACTTACTTCTGTCTGATAGCTACAGTAGTTAGCGTGAGGTTTCCTTGCCACCTGTTTTCGGTGAGCGACTGCTGTCTTGACACTGCAGCTGTTGAGAGGACACTTGCTAGGCCTCTGTTGCAAGAGAGTAATACAGCACTGTGGCAACAGGGTGGGGGTCTTTCTGGCAACTATTTGACAAAGATTTAAATTGATTTATTTGGTTGTGTGAAAGAAGTTGGGATAGGGTATGCAGAGGGTTTTCAATCAGCTGAGGTGCAAGTGATGTGCAAGAAGCTTATTTAAGAAAAAAAAAAAAGGCAGGCTAAGAGCAAGTGTGTGGGTAGGGACTTCAAGAGAGCAGGTCTCATTACCTCGATAGCATTGCTAGCGTATTACATTTCTGACGATATTAACAGAAAGATGTCCTTAAAACACTACCACGTTTTCATACTTTTCTGAAAGTACCAATGCGACTTTGTTCAAAACTTGTTTTCCTTGGCCATATATTTATTCTGCAGAAGCAAACCGGTTTTGGCCTGGAAATAAGCAAGGTGTGCCTCACTATGGGAAACTCTGGGGAGAGGAAAAAAAAAACAAAACAAAACAAACAAAACCAAAAAACACCACACCAACATTATTGGAGATTTTGAAATTGCAGAAAAGACACAAAATTACAAATAGTCCCTATGAAATGCTATGAAAGGAATTGAGTGTTGTGGTTCATAGAAACTTTTGTAGCTGGACTTAGGGCAATTATTACATTCCAAAAGTTTTAAGATTGATAATCCCTGTAAATTGTAAGTATTTCTAGCTTTCTTCTTAACAAGATACATGGAGGATGAAACATAGATTAACTTTGAATTGATTCTGAATAAATCCAACTTTGTTTCTTTATAGGAAAGCAAACCATGGGGTTTCCAGTTTATAACTACAAGGACCGCTCAGATAACAAGCTGTACCACCTTCACACTCCCCAGAGCCCTCTGGTGCGGCCCAGCATGTATGACTATTACGGTATGGACAGCTATCCGATCGGCACCAATTCAATTGTGGCTGTCATCTCCTACAGCGGCTATGACATGGAAGATGCAATGGTGAGCCACCAAAAGGGAGAAATCCTGCTGTTCCTGTAAAGGAATTTGATGTGGGGGACCGGGAAGAAGGGCTGAGAAGAGCCTGTTTTCTGCTTCTGCTAGTCCACAGACTCTATTAGGGCAGATATAGGAGCACAGCGATTAAGTGTTGTTACCACAGGTAATGCTGGAGGTAGTGAGAGTAGAGCGGAGTTCCCTTGTGCAAGGCAGTGGGCTTCCAGCATTGAAAAATACTGGGGTTACAGGAGGTTTGGGCCTTTTGGAATGGTGACTTGCTGGGAGTCTTTGCTTAGGAAGGCAACGTTAAAAAGGTAAGCATCAGATTGGAATGGAAATGTTTTCTTCGTTGAAGTTATTAGCAAGTTTTTAACAGGCCTTTGTTTCTTCTTTTTAGATTGTCAACAGATCTTCCTGGCAGAGAGGGTTTGCCTATGGAAGCGTTATCAAGATGGAGAGCATTGACCTTTCCCTTAAAGCCAGCAGGGCAGGCGATAATTTAGTGTTTGGCATCAGGCCTGGTGATCCGAATGTTACGGAGAAGTTGGATGCCGACGGACTGCCTTTTGTTGGCTCTATCCTACAGCCTGGGGACCCCTTCTACAGCTTCATGAACCTCAGCACAGGGGAGACCTTCACTGTGTACTATCCGTAAGTACAGCTTGTCCCTCCTGGCTCCTCCACACCTGGTGGTGAGCAGTCTGAGAGCAGTTGGCCCTGATGAGTTGTGCAGTATCTTTTCCTCCAGGTGTTTCCTTTTCTCCTCATGTGATAGTGTCTGTGTCTTGACAGAGAGAGCATGAAGCTCATGTTGTAGGTGGCTCCCATGTGTGTATCATGGCTTTTCTCTAAGCCAGTGTATGCTGCAGAGCCTGACTTATCCCAGGAGGAGAATCTGAGGCTGGTAAAAAGAAAGAGCTTGCAGAAATGTCTTGCTCTCTCCCAAGGACTGTTGCTCTGCCCATTCCTGCAGTAGTTTTCTGTAGCTTTTTGTTAATTGACTTGCATAAGATGTTCTGTCTAAAAAAACCTGAAGGAACACCAAACAGAAAACCAAAACAAAGTGCCTGGTCCCAGAGACTTGCCAGAAAACCTCGTAAGCAAAGTTGTTACAGGATTAGGGGTTCAAAGAGCATTTTTATTAACAATTCAGCTTCCAAACTGCTAGAATATTAAAATGCGTCAACTACACCCCTCCCTCCCCCTGGAATATTTCGGGGATAAGTTTTGTAAGATTTTTGAACTTCAGTTGAAAGAGAGAAGGCGGCTGAGGCTTTCATTAACATCCTCTTAATTCTTTCAGGAGAGGGAAGCAAAAACATTGACAAAAACTGATATATTTAAATGCGTCCTGCACTCCCAGTTGTCTGTACAACTTCAGGCCTTACCTGTGTCTCTCTACGGCATTGATAGAGTGCGGATAATGCTGTGTAGTTATTCACATTGTGAAGGCGAATTAGTTTGAGAAGCACTTGGGTAACACGGTAGCTGGCGTTACTGGGAAAGCTATTGTTTATTAGTCTGTAACAGATGGTGCCTTTGTTGCACTGGGGAGACTGCTGTGGACTTGTAGAAGTAGTCATCCTGGTCGTAGAGCAGGGCTAAGAGATTTGGCACGTGGTAGTGGGCATCTGTAAGCTCAGCCTTGTCCTTGCACCTGTGGAGCCCTCCCTGGCTGTCCCACCCAGCACTCCTGCTCCCCAGCTCTCTCATGCCAGCCTGGCCTTAGTTCAGGTTTCTTACCCAGAGAGCCGTTTTACCTCTGTACCATTCAGCTTTTGTTCATTCTTGGTCCAAATCAGGTAATTATTTAGGTTCCTACAGAGAGATGAGGTTCCCAGCTCTCAGTGTTGACTCCTGCCCGCAATTTGCCCCAGAGACCTGGGGCCCTTAAGAGGGAGTTCTCCCTGCTGTCCCAAGTGCTGCACATGCTGCTAGATCTTATGTGTGGCTTGGAAGAGAGGGAGGACAGAGGCTTTGACTTCAAAAGTTTGAACAAGCTTGGAAGAGGCTTATGAAGTGCAGTTTTCTTTTTTTTTTCTTTTTTCTTTTTTTTTGTGATGGCTTGTACCCTGGTTGCATTTGGACACTGCAAAATAATAGCTTTGAAACAGAAGCTAAACTTAGGTACTCCACAAACACTGTGTTAGGACTTCAAAGGAGGAGAAGAAAAGTAACCTTGTCTTAATATGGGACAAAATTTATTTATTCCTTAGCTGTTGTCTCCAAAACAAGTGGAGAGTTTGGGCTGAAAGCTCCATAACAAGTTAAGCCTGCAGCAGACACCTAGCACGTGGAACATCAGGCTGAGGGTTCATCTGGAGAAGCAGCACACACCCCTGAACAAGGCGCTTGTTGGCAAAGCCCTCTCAGCTCACACTGTGCCTTCCCTTTCTGCTCTGAACTTTCCTCTCTGCTTTGCACCGAACCCGGTTCTTTATTTTGATATCCCGCCAAGACGGTGTGAATTTATTTGGGGGTAGGGACTGCTGCCTTAACACAAAACAAATGGCACTGGGATGCAGTTTGTCAGATAAAGCGCGATACAGACAAACTAGGTTTAAATGATCTTTATTTTAAATCAGGGGCGGCACGTTACCTGATCACCTGAAAGTCGTGGCTGTGCTTCCAGTATTAGAAAAAGCAAATGAATGGCACTTGTGTGATGCCATTGTATTGCTTCCTTGCCCTAATTCTTACGCAGTCTGATTTCCCTTGCTACTGAATAGTACTTTTCAAGAACGGTGTTGTTCCCCAGCTGTCCCAAGGCATTTTATGAGACTTATTAAGTGGTTTGGTTTTCTTCCTGTGTTTCCCTTTCCTAGCTAAAAGTCATTAGCACACCTGACACCTTTGCTGTGATTGTTTTTACACCTACACAGGAATAAGGAAGTCGGCATTGTAGACAACGTCAGGTTATGCAGTAATGACCGTGGCACTGGGAAGTTCAAGAAGGCTTGCATCACTGTGAGGGTTCCCCGAAATCCAACTGTCGGAGACAAATTTGCCAGCCGTCACGGACAGAAAGGTATCCTGAGCCAGCTCTGGCCAGTTGAGGATATGCCGTTCACAGAGAACGGGATGGTTCCAGACATCCTCTTCAACCCTCACGGCTTTCCCTCCCGAATGACCATTGGGATGTTAATCGAGAGCATGGCGGGGAAGTCGGCGGCACTGCACGGCGTCTCCTACGACGCCACTCCCTTCACCTTCACGGAGAAGAACTCCGCTTTGAAATACTTCGGTGAGACTTTAGCGAGCGCAGGTTATAACTTCTTTGGGACGGAAAAGATGTACAGTGGCATCAGCGGCCTGGAGCTGGAGGCGGAGATCTTTGTGGGAGTGGTGTACTATCAGCGCCTGCGCCACATGGTCTCGGACAAGTTCCAGGTGAGGACGACGGGGCCCCGAGACGCTGTCACCAACCAGCCCGTCAAGGGGAGGAACGTGGAAGGTGGGATTCGCTTCGGCGAGATGGAGCGTGACGCTTTGCTGGCTCACGGCACGTCTTTCTTGCTGCAAGACCGCCTGTTCAACTGCTCCGATGGCTCCATAGCCTATGTCTGCATGAGCTGCGGCAGCATGACGTCTCCTGTGCTGGAGAAACCGCCACACTCCTCCTCTGTGACAAGCAACAGGAGGTACTCCTGCTCTGTCTGCAGCGAGGTGGACACGATCGAGGTTGTCCCTGTGCCCCATGTCTTCCGTTATTTTGTGGCGGAGCTGGCGGCCATGAACATAAAAACAAAGCTCAACGTGGAGTAGCTCTGTCCTCGGGCACGGTGGTGCTGCTGCTGGGAGGGAGGAAGCACGTGTCAGTCCTGCCTTTGCCCCCTGCGGGTTTCAAGTGTTAAGTCAGTTCTCGGGTTCTTCAAACATTTGCAAGATTAATTTGATGTTCGTATTGAGACGGGGCAGTCGCCAAGCTGTATGGCAAGGAAACGCGGCTCTGTTGAAGTTCGTTTCCACTTCCTAAAGGATCACTAGCTATCGAGATGTGGCGTATGGAAATCAAGCAGTATCGCTGCTCCCACCAGGCTGCTGGGTTGAGAGCGGTGGGGGTTCTTTGTTCTCCGAGCGCTGGCTGCAGCTGCAAAGATGAAGAGGTCATAAAACAGCGTGAAGTGAATGCTGGAAATGATGAAAAAAAAGAGATATATTTTGTTTTTTGAAGAAAAATCCTTGCAAAACGTATGCCTTAATGATGGGTACGTGTTAAAGTGATTGGACATGTTTTGTTTTGCTTTATTTCAATACGTACGCCTTGAAACTCGTGAAGAAGGCACAAGTTCTACTGCACGAAGCGGCAGCCTTGACCGCAGGAGACCAAGGTGGTCGAGCCAGGCCTGTCCTGGGAGCGTTCTGTGTCGCTGAGCCCCGCACCTGTCTTGGTGTGGCACTGCAGCAGGGTTGGTGGGGGGTTTTTTTGGTGTGTTTGTCTCCGGCTGAAGAAAAAGCAAGCAGAGGGCTTTCCAGCCTGGCTCCGACCCTGGGCCTCAGACCTCGTGCAGCGCTGCGAAGTGCGGACGCCGTGGGACAGGATCT
>NW_008825497.1:326691-327459 GCF_000699105.1 Pygoscelis adeliae | reverse complement strand
CGCGGCGTGCCCCTGCCGGCGGCTGTCTTCCGTCCTTTCCTAGGTGAGAGGTTGAGGGGCGCCCTGGCAGTCACTGCTGTTTCCAGTAGGCACGAATCGCCTGGCGGTTCGCTGCTGGGGCCGGTCGCCTCTGCTGCTCACAGTTCGGTCTCAGTGACGCTTCCTCCCTGAGCAGCCCCTTGATTCGCGAGCGGTCAAAGGCTTCACAGGCAATCCAGGGCAGGTCACGACGGACCTTTGCTGTCTGCCGTGGTTTCCTCTGTCTTTGCTGTGCAGGGACACTTGGAGCGTGACAGCAAAGAGAAAAGGAAGAAATGAAACTCCGGAGCTCTTTGCAAAGCTTTCCCTGCCGGGGAAGCAGCTCTGGAGACGCTGATGTCCGAGCTGTGCTGTGGCACCTGCATAACCTCAGAGAAGCATCACAGCGAGCACTGACCACGCGCTGCTCCTCTTCCTGCCCAGGCTTGGAACCTGTGTCAGCGCGCAGCAATAGCCACGAGCAGCATCTGGATAACCGGACCCAGCAGTGAGCGCTCCTGGCATGTGTGGGGACGCTGCAGCAGGTGTGGTGTGGAGAGGGACGTCCTCGAGGCCCGAGTCCAGAGGGGCTGCAGGAAAGAGCACTCGTCCCACCTGAGAAATGGCTGCGGTCACCTCCAGCCCCTGGTGCCAGCAGAGAAAGGAAAGTGCAGGAGGTGCGCACAGGGCTTCTCGGCACGTGCATGGCAGCCCTGGAGAAACCACCTCGCTCTTTTCCTGCCTGCGGAA
>NW_008825497.1:326238-326627 GCF_000699105.1 Pygoscelis adeliae | reverse complement strand
CTTGGCCCTCCTCTCAAAGCAGGACTTGAAGAAGAGGTGGCTCCCGGCAAACAAGAGTCCGCAGCACAGGACAAAGCTTTCTCCAGCCTCCCGGGACCCCAGCTTTGGGGGAGGAGGGGCCACGCTGTGCCTGGCTTCCATTCCTCCACGTTTCCATTTGTAACCCCCCGAGATATTTCTCTTCTGCTGTCTGTTTCTATAGCTCTGTCGGACTCTTCATTACAGAAGAAATAAAGCTTTTGTTTCCCTTTTTTTTTTTTTTTTTTTTTAAAAGAAAACAACTTGCTGTGTTATAAGCTGTTGGTGCCGTGGTCTCTGCTGCAGGCAGTGCCCCATGCGGTGCTGCTGGAGCTGACAGCCGCTCGTGCAGTGACACAGGCTGTAACACG
>NW_008825497.1:325583-326108 GCF_000699105.1 Pygoscelis adeliae | reverse complement strand
GGGCTTGCGTTGCGAAAGGAACCCGTCCTCTTCCGGGAGGAAAGGAGCGGCTTGTGGCGCGGAGGCTTCGGTGGCTGCGAAGTGGAGCTGTCGGGAAACCTGCAGGCAGAACTGGCGCCGTCCGCCTCCCCAGCTGTGCTGTAGCAGCTGGCTGCGTGGAGGCACTTACACCAAAGCATTGATTCAGGTGTTTCCGCTTCAAGGGATCTCCAGTGGAATCAGTTGAGCCGTTCCCAATTATTTCTCTGAATGGCCGAGGCGTCTGTTTCCTGCTCACAGCGGCTCTAGTGCACCCGACTCCTGGTGCTTGTTTCTGCTGCTGTCCCGTCCCCAGATGCTGCGTCGCGCTGCCCATCGGAGCCGTGACACCCCCTAACCTGCCTGTGCTTTCCTTCCCGCAGTGTGCAAGTACGTGGCGGTGGAGCTGAAATCCGCTTTTGAGGAGACCGGCAAGACCAAGGAGGTGATTGACACCAAGTACGGCTTCCTGGACGGGAAGGGCTCTGCCGTCCAGTACACGCAGCC
>NW_008825497.1:323990-325370 GCF_000699105.1 Pygoscelis adeliae | reverse complement strand
TGTGTGGGGTGGGCCAGGGGAGGGCAGCCGGGGGGTCCTCCTTCTGCTTGGGGGGGAGCCTGGGAGCCGCAGAGCGCTCCCCCATCGCACTGGCTGGGCTGAGGCTCGCCCTGTGCCCTGGCTGCTCTTGGGGGGCAGTGCCGAGCCCGAGCCCTCCCTCCTCTCCGTGCAGGGACATCCGGTTAATCGAGGTGACGGAGAACATCTGCAAGCGGCTGTTGGATTACAACCTGCACAAGGAGAGGAGCGGCAGTAACAGATTCGCAAAGGTGAGGGCTGTCCTCCAGTCCCCTGCTCCCAAGCGTCCCTCGCCCGCCCCTGCCCTGCCGGGGCGCCGAACTGTGGTTCGTTCTTCCATCCTCTTGGACCCCCTGCCAGCACCCAGCATGCGAGGCCGCTCTGCCCCCCGAGTCAGGTGTGGGGTGCTGTCCTTGCGGGGGGTGGGCAGGCCCTCACCTGCACGGAGGGAGCCGGGGCCTGTCTTGCCTGGCCCGTGTCTTCCTGTTGTTTCTGGGAGCAGGTTTGCCGAGGGGAACTCGCTGCCACTTAAACTCTCTCCTGGTAACGCTGATGCCGCGGGGACCCCGATTTTGGCTGGCTTGCACGTAGCTGCGTCCCTGGGCAGGGTCGTGCGGCCGGCGCTGGGAGGGGAGAGCAGGAGCCCGGCGGGAGGAACACCACTTCACCGGGCAGCGCTTGCTCCCCCAGGGCATGTCGGAGACATTCGAGACCCTGCACAACCTGGTGCACAAGGGCGTCAAGGTAGTGATGGACATCCCCTACGAGCTGTGGAACGAGACCTCCGCTGAGGTGGCTGACCTCAAAAAGCAGGTACCCGGCCCGGTGGGATTGGCCCTCGGTGGCCGCCTGTGGGCTGGAGCGCAGGGGGAGAGAGGGTCTGGGGGCGCGCTGCCGGGAACGGGGGTGTCGGCAGGCCCTGCTGCCCTGGTCCTGGTCCTGCCCTGGCGGCGCGTGGCTGGAGCTCGGCTCTCCACTCCGCATTAGTGCGACGTGCTGGTGGAGGAGTACGAAGACGTGATCGAGGACTGGTACAGGCACCACCAGACGGAGGATCTCTCCCAGTTCCTCTGCGCCGACCACGTGCTAAAAGGGAAGGACACAAGTAAGTCCTGGCTGCTGCCCGGGCCAGCGCAGGCGTGCTAGGGAGGGCGGGGGAGCCCCGCCAGGGCACGGGGAGCCCCGCTTCTCCCTCAGGGCCCCCTCTGCCCCTCTCCTCCCCAGGCTGCCTGGCAGAGAAGTGGACTGGCAAGAAGGGCGACTTGGCGAGCGTGGGGGAGAAGCAGAGCAAGAAAAAGAGCGGGAAGAAGAAGAAGAAGGGCCGGAAGGATGAGAGCGAGGGAGCTGCCGGCCTCCCGGCCC
>NW_008825497.1:321907-322297 GCF_000699105.1 Pygoscelis adeliae | reverse complement strand
GTCTTGCATGCAGGGGAGGCTGTTGGGTAGGTGGGGTGTCCCTGCCCTCATCCGCTCCCCTGTGCTACAGTCATCGAGGAGGCCAACTGGCTCACACTGGAGAAGGACCTGGAGAAGCCAGGGGACGGGTTCGACGCAGTCATCTGCCTGGGCAACTCCTTCGCGCACCTGCCTGACTTCAAAGGTGAGCTGGGGGGCAGGGGGCGGAGGGGAGGTACGTACGCACATGCGCACAGCGTCTCCCAGCAGGCTGAGAACGTGCCCTAACTCATGCCGTAAGTGGGGCAGTGGCTTACGCACGGTGGAGTTGCTGTGTCACCAGGGAGGCTGAGAACACGCCCCAGTTCGTGGCATGAGTGGGGCCATTGGGTCCCGTGGGGCGGGTTGGCG
>NW_008825497.1:311500-320451 GCF_000699105.1 Pygoscelis adeliae | reverse complement strand
ACCAGGTACCTCCCCCTTTTCTTGGCCCCCCCCAGCCTTATCCAGGGGTGCCCACCCCCCCCACCAGAGCTCCCAGGGTGGAGAGGCTCCACACACCCCACCAGCGCTTTTGCTGTGGCTGCAGCTCCCTCCTTGCCCGCCCTGGGGAAGAGGTGGCGGCCAGATGCAGCAGCGCGTCGCGGTCGGGGACAGCTCTGCCTGAACACGCTCAGGTGCCAGAGCCAGAGCAACAGGGCTTGAGGCACACGTCAGCTGGGTCTGGGTGATGGAGAACCAGCCCTTTGGGGAGGAGCTCAGCGGGGAGGTGGTCTTCCCCAGCCACACCTGGCTCAGGGACACAACCGCCAGCAGTCTGGGTGCAGGCAGCAGCCGGGCAAAGCCTGGCACCAACGACCCCTTGGGCTGGGGCATGCACAGGCCCCCGGCTGAACGTGGGGCTGCCACGAGCCGCACCAGCAGCTGCAGGGATCTTCCAGAGACAAAGGAAGCTGGCGGGCCGACCGCCGCCTCCCCGTTTTTAAGTGGGGATTTACTTGGCATCCTTGGCAAAGGCTGGGAAGCAGGGCACACGCAGTCGTGCTGGCAGCTGCCACGAGGCTGCAGGGGGAGGCGAGACAGGACTTCAGGGGTGGTCTGGGCCAACTGGCGCTCAGCACAAGTTAGTGCAGACAGGGCAGCTCTGGGCTGCTTCAGCCAAGGGTCGAGTATTTCCGAGGCCGGAGCCCTTCCTCTCCCTGTGACGCATTTTTCTTCCTAGTATCCGGTGGGAATGCCCCTTGCTGGCACTTGCCCCCATTGCCTCGTCCTGTCACCTAGCGCCTCCAGGAAGAACTGGGCTCCCTCGGCAGAGGGAGGCTCAGCACCCGGCTGAGCAAACCCAACTCCCTTGGCCTCTCCTCATCCACCGTGGGCTCCAGCCATTCTGGCAACCTTTGCTGGACCAGGGTGGCCCCAGCCCGGTTCGCGGGTGTGTTCCCCCCTCTATCTGCAGGACAATGGTTTCTCTGCCACACCCAGCCCGCCTGGGGGGTTGCAGGGACCTTCCCGAGCCCACAGACACCATCAGCAAGCGAAGACCAGCCCAGTCCAGCTGCAGCAGCAGCAGTGCCCTGTGTCCTGCTGCCCTCTGGCCAGCACCCCTCACTAGGGGCTGACGCCCCAGCAAGCAACTGCCTCCAGCCCCGCTCTTGCTGCCAAACTGGGTGCAGTTTGGGCCTTGCTCCCCCCTCAATGCTCTGTCACCCATGGAGACACTCCTACATTGCCCACAACCACGAGACTCGGCTTCCTGCCCGCGAGGAAGTCACCCCGGTATGCTCCTGGCAGCCACAAAGTGCTCCCCAAGACGTGAGGGACCATTACAGAACCCACCACCAGCTTGGCTGAGCAGAGCAGCGCTTCCACCAGGCTTTGGCTGAAGAAACTGCAGAGCCACTTTTTCCACCCAAACTCGAAAGAAGGGGGCCCAGGAGCCATCAGAGAAGAGCGGGCAGGTGCCTGTTTGTGCCTGTTCTCTCGCACCCCTTAACACACTGTCCCCATCACTCCTCCAGCCCCAGCTCTGCTGAGCATTAGCAGGCAGCAAACTTCTGCTGGATGAGTCTGTACCGGAGCAGATCCTGCTCGGAGACTGACGGCTGCAACCTCGCAGCAGCCTGCAGGAAGTCTTCCATGGTCAGGATCAGAGCAGAGCTCTCGGTATCCAGCCCTGCATGAGAGAGAGAACAGGAAAAGGCTGAGAGCCAAGCACAGAGGCGGCTGGCAAGATCCAACAGCCCCCTCTCCGGCCACCGGACACTGGAAAGAAAACCTGTGTGTCTCTCCTTCTCCCTGGGGCCAAGCACTGGAGGTGAGGATGATCACATCTGCAGAAACCGCCTGCCTGCCAGTAACCCAGAGCCTAACATTCAGACGTGGTCCCAAAGCCATCAAGGCTCTTCTCACACAGCCCAGTTACCGGTAGTGGTAACTCTCCTCTCTGCCCCTGTGCTGGGCCGCCCCAACACGTGGGACAGGTAGGGACTGGGCTCCTACCTTCCTCGATCCATTCCACCTTGCGTTTGACAGCGCACATCATGGCATCGGAGCACAGGGCATAGATGTCTGCTCCTGTCAGCTGAGCCGGGCATTTTTCTAGGACGGTGGTGAGATTCACGGTAGGATCCAGTTTAAACCTGCCAAGAGAGAAAACTGCAGGTGTAAAAGCCACAGAAAAAACAGACAAGAAGAGACAGGGCAGCCAGTGTGACTGGGCAGGAGGAATCAGAGGCCCCACGTCTAGCCGCTTCTGGACTGTGCTCTGCATGCTCCAAAAAAATCAAAGGGGTTGGTTGGTTTGTTTTTTCAACGCAGTCACTTCTCTTTGAAACATCCCCGCTGCAAGGTCCTCTCTCCTGCTAAGTAGGATCAAAGGCAACTTTGAGTTCTCACTCAGAGAAATTAAGTGCTCCACATGCCTGGGAACAGCCTACAGCCAGGGCTGGATAAGAACATGTTTAATTACAGACAGTACAAACCACTGTAACACCAATCCATCCCATCAGAGCCATGCTGCAGACAGTGAGCCTCCTTCAGCACGAACAACAGCACGGTGCTGGAGGGCATGACTGCCAAGCCACATGGTGTGAAACGATGCTCGCAGCCAGCCCACACTCTTGCCTCTCCTGCTAGCTTATCATCAAAGGCAGCAGCGATCACTGCTATCCAAGACAGAAAGTCCCTGCAGAGGCAGATTCACAGCTGCTCACCCAGCTGTGGTGGGTGGTACCTCTGCACCTGAACTGCAGGTCTTGCTTTTCTCCCTCCAGAGACGCTCTCAGGAGCTCAAAGCAGCTGGGGAAGCAGCCAAACCCCACTGCTTGGTGATCCCACACAACCAGTGTCTGGAAAAACAGAGCACAGGCTGAACACCCCTTAGCATCGGAGGAGGGGAGGCAATGAGATGAACAGAGCTGCCTTCACCCTTGGACCTGCAAAGAGCAGGAGATGTGCTAGGGGAACTCTTGCAGGAAGCAAATGGGAGCTTCCTGCCACGTTGCTGCACTGCGGTCTCATCACGCTGTTAGGATCTGGCTGAGCTCCTCGGGAAGAGCATGTGGGCACCGTGACTGAAGAACTCTACCCTCCGCTTGGACAGCCAGCTCAGCTGCTCCCATCTTGTAGGAAAGCCAGGCCCAGTTCTGCTTCTGGAGTTGCCACATCCTCTTCCCCTACCTGCTGGCTGTGGGTCAGCGACTCAGGTGCTCCCCAGGGCTCAGACATGAAGCCAAGCTGGAGCACACTACGCACCAACCCCAGGAAGGCTGCGACCCATTGGAGGGTGGTGGAAGGCTGCTGCGAGAGCACAGGGTCACTCACTTCCTGGTGACGGCGCTCAGCACCTGCAGCTGCGACTCCCGGTCTTCGTTTATGCCCACATAGACCAGCTTGTCAAACCTGTCAGCAGAGAGAAGACAGCTGAGAACAGACGAAGACAAACCTGCCACTGGTGCTCAGCCCTGTGCACCAGAAACTGAAGGGTAGCCCTGGGGCAGCTCCTTTTGCTGCCAAATTCGTGGATGATACAAAGCTTGGGGGGGAAGCAATGGAGGGCAGGGCTGTCCTGGGGGGAGCTGTCAATGGGGGAGCCCGTGCTGGAGGGCAGGGCTGCTCTTCAGAGGGACTGGGGCAGGCTGGAGAAACGGGCTGACAGGAACTACATGAGCTCCAGCAACAGCAGATACAAAGTCCAGCCCCAGGATGGGCAAGCCACAGGCATGAGGACAGGCTGTGTCTGTCAGCTACAGGTAGCTCTGCAGAACAGGCCCTGGGGGACCAATTCCTCCCACCGGTTTGGTGCCACAGCAGGTCCCTTATTGCCCTGCTGTGCTGCTGGGGCAATAACCAGGGTGGTGGGGGATAACGAGCAGTGGTATCTTGTGCTGCTGCTACAGCCATAGGCACTGGCCTCCTCTTGGCTTCCTATCTCCCCCACAAGCCAGGACCAGGGGGCTTTAGGAACAGTCTCTGTGGAGGGAACATGGTGGCGACACAGTCCAGCTCATCACTGCCTGAGGAGCTCTGGGGAACTACCCTGGAGCGAGGCACAGTAGGATGCAACATACCTGCCCGGCCGGAGCAGAGCTGGATCCAGGAGGTCAGGCCTGTTCGTAGCTCCAATGACAAATACCTCTCTGGTGGAATGAAGGCCATCAAGCTCAGCCAGGAGCTGCGAGACAACTCTGGAGGGAGCAAGACAGGACGCTCACAACTAGGCCTTGACAAGTCACCCACTGTCACCCTCAGCCACCAAATGAAAAGAGGAATAAGCCAAGCCACTAGCAGGTCCATGTCTTGGACTTCAGCTCATATTTCTCTTCCCTGCAGAGCCCTGACACAGCCATACAGACTTCTCCATTTGAGCGCAGCCAGTGAACGTGTGGGCTCATTGCAAAGCGAGTGCAACCCCCTGGTACCAAGGTAGTCCTTCAGGCCTGTGCTTGGCTCTGAACCCTTCCAGGATGGCCACATGTGCTTATACTTGCTATCAGACACTGGCAACACAGACCAAACATAGGCAGGCACGCACGGCTATGGCTCAAGTTCCCCACTCGGATGTGCTGGCTGGTCCTAACTCTCCCCCACTACGTGGTACTGCCCAGCAAGTTCAGCTGCAAGACTGCCCTGTCAGTCCACACCAGGAACACCCTGGCAAGCCAGTGACGCTGCCAAACAGTCCTCGGGGCAGTTAGCGGCACACACATTGCAGATCTAGTTCTGCGGCCACGGGGCTTAAGCTGGTCTGGCAGCACAGTATTTCAGTGCTGCACAGACCTCCTGGAACGGGGGTATCTCCACCAGGTTCTGGGATCACCTGAGGCGACCAATGGGCACCATACCCAGCCCCTTCCAGAGCTGCTGGTTTGTGTGTGTGACGATGGACGCCGGGGGCACGTGGTGTCACTGGAAACCTCTGCAGAACCCCTCATGGATGGAGAGGAAGATTGGATGGGGACTACCAGCTCAGCAGAAGAGGCCTGGGGGAAATAACCCTGTTTCTGGGTATCTCCAAGCTGTACATACTTTGCTTCTACCAGAGGCAGCTGAAAGGTTTCCCACCACAGGGAAACAGCAGCTAATAGGAAGACAGCACGGCAGGGGTGTGAAGCATGACCTTGGAGAGGCCAAAGGGAGCAGCTGGCAGTCACAGAAGCAGCTGGAGAATACTCTGTCTTAACCAAATGTTTGCACAATAAGCTTGGGCAATTGGGAATCTGCGGCAATGCAAACAGCAGTACTAATGTCCAGAGAGAAGAGACAGGCCGTGCAGAGGAGCTGAAGGGAGCAGGGAGGGAAAAAGTGGAGAAAGAGAGTTGGGATGGACTCTGCCTTGCAGGGAAATCCTGTGCATCCCCCCAGCTGAGACAGGTACGCTGCTCTCCCAAGGACGCGTGGTGCTCACTCACCTGTCCATGACACCCCCTGAATCTCCACTCCGCCCACGACTGGGTGCCAGGGAATCCAGTTCATCAAAGAAGATAATGCAGGGAGCAGCTGCCCTGGCTCTGGCAAACACTGGGAGGAGACAGCACAAAAGGTGAGAAAGACCTGGAGGAGCAGTCAACAGCAACAGGACCTGCTACATCACCAGCAGGGAAGAGCTGTGGATGGAAACCAGCTGCCCTCTGCCTCGCTACCACCAACTGCTCCTGCCTGAGGGGCTCAGTAGGAGCGGGTACAAGCAGCACCCAGCACAATGGGCCCTGAGGCTCAGCTGTCTCTCTGAGGGGCTGCTGTCCCATCAGGAACACCAGGGACAAGAGCGACAGGAGCAGAGAGAGCAGGAGGGGAAGCTGCAGCAAGGCAGGGAACAGACTGGGTGTAGGAGACAGTTGGGTTCGTGCCCTTGCTGGCAGCTGTGGGTGGGAGTTGGGAAGAGGGGTTTAAGCACTACCTCCTTCCCTCCAGCACCACAGAAAAGCCCCATCTTCCCAACATGCAGGAGCAGGATGCATTTCCTCACCATTACGCACGTTCTCCTCACTTTGCCCAACGTACATGTTGATGAGCTCTGGCCCTTTCACGCTGTGGGGCAGCAGAAGAGGGAGCCAGTTAGAGCATGCCCATCCACTGCCAGGAGGAAGTCAGTCCCATTGCGTGACCCCCACTCTTCACCTAAGGAACGTCATGGCGCACGTGGTTGCCACAGCTTTTGCCAGCAAGGTCTTCCCTGTCCCTGGAGGCCCGTACAGCAGCAGACCAGAGCGGCACAGACCCAGCGACAGCAGCTCTGGGTGCTCCAGGGGCAACTGGATAGTGTCCAGGATCTCCTTCTTCACCTCCTGGAGCCCACCAACGTCCTGCCAGGACACGGAAGGGATCTGCCAAAAGAAGGAGAGTCCCTGTCAGCACTTATTCCTGAGTCCCGAGCGTGCCTCAGCAGCTCTTGCTCCAGTCATCAGCCCCTTGTGCCGTCAGCTGTGTCTGCCTATGTAGCAAGTCAGCCCTGCACTGCACTGCTCAGCCATCCCGGCTGTGGGATCCCCCAGCATCCACATTTCCCCTCTCCTCAGCTTTGCAATGGGGAAAACAAACTGCACATGTCCCCAGACAAGCTGCACTTGCAGCCTGTCACCTCATCTCCAGTCCTCCATTGCACCTCATATCACCTGTCAGCAAAAATACCCCAGGGAAAGCATCTGCCAGGGTTGCCTGCAGCTTTGTGGGGAGAGAGCCCTGCTGCAGACAGCCCTTGGGACATGTGAGGGAAGGTAAAAATAAGAAAGGAAAAAAAAAAACCCAAAACCCAGACCTAGCAATTATGATCTACTTGTGTTCAGTACACCTTGTCCCCCAGGATGGTGAGACTGTGCAAGGGCTTCACACCAGAGCGACAAAACCTGGGCTACTGGGACCTCTGTCATGTGAAGGAGGATGTGAGAGACAGACATCCTGGGGGACACTGTACAGAAAACTAGCTGCTTTTGAAAGGGGGGATGCAAGAACAAAGTCCATGGATGCTTACAAGAAATAGATATGGATGGGGTCAACTGCAAACACGCAAGGGATCATTTCAAAGAGCAGAAAGACAGCAAACATGAGAGGGGTGAGCCATGCCACTTTCGTTACTTTATGCTGAGCAAAACAATCTCGGAGGATGCTGCTGCTCTGCTCACAGCTTTAGAAATAGCAGGAATGCCACAGTCTGCATGACAGATCCTCCTGAGAGTCAGAGCAGCTCTCCTGGGAACGTGCAGAGAAAGCAAAGCCCCAAAACACTTCCCCCCAGCTGCTGGCTGGGTGGGGAACAGGTGCCAGCACAAACGGGGAGTTTAAAAATAGGCTAGAGCAAAATTCTTTCCCCCTCAGCCAGTCTGGCTCTCCTTCCTTCACTACTTGAGGTGATGTTATCTCATGCTGTTTCTCCAGCTGTCCAGCAAGTCCACCAGGAAAATCAGGTCAGACAAGATAAGGATTTCCAGAAAAAAAAAAAAAAAAAAAAATCTTTCAAAGCAAAAGGTCGCAGGCCCTCCTTCTTCAGTGCTGATGAACGGAAGAGTTGCCTTCTCCCCTCCGCTCTTGCTTATACTGCCTCGCTAGAAAAAGTTCTACAGACATCAGCACGGGAGCTGGAAAACTGCAGCAAGGTTGTTTTCAGGGGAGAACATCTTAAGTCTAGGACATGTTGCAGACACTGCTAGCAACTGGAGGCTTGAAATTAGTTCTCTCTAGGAGGCTCAAGCTGTAACTGCAAAGAAACGTGCGACTAACCAGAAAATGCAAGCGGGGAATTGAAAGTTATGTATGTTGAGAGTATCCAGGACTGCTAATGGGCTGTCTGAATCGCAGCCAATTACTAAGAAATTGATAAAGGATTGTAAAATACAAACAAAATTAGCTCCCATTCACACAGCTCACTGCCAAGCATGCTCTGTGGTTATTATTTGTCTTATAGCGAACTTGGCAAACATGCCTCAAAGCAGAGCTCATTTCAGTCTCTAGTAAATTTATGAATTAATTAAGTCCCGGAGTAGCTCCTGGATGATGACACCAGCAAGGTGTCAACCTGCTAGGGCAGGACTGCAAGTGGGTGGCTTGGGGAAGGCGCCAGAATAACTGCTCCAAGGCCAGCATTTCCTGTCCTGTGCTGAGCTCAGTTATTCGCACTTGAGGGCGTGGAGAAGAGGCTCCGATCACTTCGCTTGGTCCTAACACCACGTTACCCAGCAAAAACAGTCACCCCAAATGCTGTTTCGTTTCCCTGGGTGCTGAGCTGCCAGAGGTGGATCACATCCCTCCCAAGAAGCTGACTCCGCTGGTTTTCTCTGACACTCCGTGTGTCCCTTTCCCTGAAGAACCCCCAAGCTCTTCAAACTGCCCAGCTGTCAGAAAAGCCCGTGCCAACTTGAGCAGCGTCCAAGGCCAGGGATCAAGTATAAGGCTTCTCACACGTGTGGGGAAACTCCCTCACCAGCTTGTGCCCCAGCCTCTCTGTTCCCATACACCAGGTGGCTGGAGAGACCTCAGCAAGGCAGCCAGCCTGCAGTTGCCTTTGCCTCTCAAAAGGCTGAGCTACACAGCTGGCACCCCTGTGGCACTGGGCAATTGAGCGGCCTCCAATTAGAGCGGCAAGGGCTTCCCTGACCAAATTCAAAGCCAAGAGGGTGAAAAGCACTAGTGGGGGGAAACCCACAGCGGGACTGTTTTCCATCCAAGGCTGGGGGAATACGTGGAAGGACACAGCAGGAAGTGACATGCCAGAGCACGGCCCCGTCTGGTGAGGTCTGCGAGAGACATCTTGAGCCACAAAGCTCTGGAGAACCAACCCCCCTTCCTCTGCCCCAGCATCCTACCTTCGGGGCTCCCACTGCCTGCGAATGGGCGTCATGCAGTTGGTCCAGCGCAACACTGAAATCCTCCTCAAGCACTGGGAACCCAGCAGTGCAAAAATCTCTCTCCACTTCCTCCCTCAG
>NW_008825497.1:302772-311450 GCF_000699105.1 Pygoscelis adeliae | reverse complement strand
ATTGGCAGGCTGGCTGCAGCCCCTGCCCTCCCCCACCTCCTGCCCTGTTGCCTGTGCTACCTCAAGGCCTGGATGCGGGTACAAGCAGCCCGGCTGCTGTGGGACAACAAGGCACAGAAATCTCCCAGCACAAAACCCTGTGAATGCGGAAACAAACAGCATCAGTTCAGTCCCTGACCACAGCTCCAGCTAGGCCGTAAAAGGTGTATGGGGAAAAATTCCTTGCAGAGCTGTTCTTTGAGCTTCTGTACCCTAGTTAAAGGCTCTAGTTTCTTTTTTTTTTTTCCTATTGGCTCTGTCTTCTAGCAGAGCTGAGCATCAGCCAACACCTCGGCAGTCCTTAGGCACTAGAAATCTGCAGTTAAAGCTGCTGTCTGAGGACCAGGGTTAAACCACTGAAGAAGTTGACTGTGCTGTGGGCATTGTCCCCTTTCTCCAAGGCCAGGTAGGGGAGGTTGGCCCAGTGCTCCCAGCCTGCCCATCTCCACATGCTGCTGTGGTTTCACTCACTGCAGTCCTGCGGGCCAGCTTGGATAGGCTCACTTCTTTGCCCAGAGGCAGACTGGCTGTCAGCATGTTCAGCATCGACCTCCTCTGCTCTTCTGAAGGGGCTTCGATTTTCACCTCGTGAAGGAAAGCAGTCTGCACGTCTGTAGGAACATCCTGGGGCCTGCAGGTTGTGCCGATCACCAGGGCAGGGTGGCTGTTGAGAAAAGGGGGGCAGTGCATGGTCTCAGCTTTATGGAAGCTTCCCTCTTACATTGCCATCACATACACCAAGTAGTTCTCCAATGGCCAGCCTTTCCTCTGAGAAATACGCACGTACTGGCCAAGGTGTCTTGCAGCCACTCTCCTCCAGCTTGCCCTTGAACTGCTTTGTGAGCTCTGTCTCCAAGTCAAGGCCCTTCAAGTGACATCTTATTTTTTCACTTGATGTCTCCCTCCCTGCACCCTCGTACTTGCCAATCAGCCTCAAGATTCTCCTGGGGTCCAGTGCCCTTCCAGGGTCCCTGCAACCCTTGGCATGCCTCACAGCAAACACTGCTGCGTTTGCTCATCTGAACAACTCAGAAACCAGCTTCAGACAACAAAGCTTCCTGATTCCCTGAGCCGCTAAGCTGGAAGAACAAGGGCCCTCTGAAGTAAACAAAGCAAGTCTGGGAGAGACTCCACTTGATTAAAAATAAAACAGGGCATGTTAGCAATCAGTCACCTTGATGTAACGGTGACTGCTGCCCTAGGAATGGCAGAAGCAAACAAACACCTCAGATGCCCACAGCAAACATGCAGGGTCCATACCTCAGTACTGGGTCTCTGTCCAGGAGCAGCTGTCTCAGAGTAGCGATGACCCTGGCGTCCTCTCCTAGCCTGTCCCGGTCTCTGCCAAGCACCTCAATGTCTTTCAGCACAAGCACACAGGGATGATACTGCTGGGCCTGGGCGAAGGCCATCTGTACTTTCTCCTCTGTGGCTCCACTGGTGTCACTGCACAAACTAACGCAATCAACCTGCGAGACAGACCACACAACACACAGTTGGCAGCAGTTGCAACATGGACAGCTGGGGGACCCGGGACAATGTTCGCTTCCGTAAAGCTTTCCACGGCCAATTCACAGCTGAAAAGAGATCTAAGTGGATGTTTCCCAGAGACACATTCAGGACTCCTGGCACATTCTGAAAAATGGCTGTTTCTTGCTTCTCTGCAGGAGGTGAGGGGGGCAGAAGGGTCTTGTCTGAAAAAGGTGAGGCCAAGGGACCGAAGAAGTCGATACAGTGGATGTCGCGGCTCAGCAACCTAAACTGGAAGGGATGGGAGAGCTGTGGAAGAGGCCAAGACAGGGAGAACAAGAGGTTCTCAGAGGAACCGTGCAAAGAGTAGAGGGGGAGGCTCAGGAAACTGTTCAACCCAGTGCTACACAGGCTCAAAGTGCAGGAGGAAGGTAGAAGGTAAGGGGAGGGAAAAAAAAAAAAATTTAGAGGTGGCTAATAGCCCAGACACTGTTTACAAAGCAAACACTTGATGAAATCATCCAAAAGGGAGAGGTGACTGGTGAGCCTTGAACAGCAGGTTGAACGCTGCTGGAAAACAGGCAGCGCTGCCTCCTGGTGCTGCAAGGTCACACAGGGAGAGACAAAGCATCTCTGGGATTCCCTGGGCCTCATCCTCGGAAAGGGTAGCTTGGAGCAGGGAGAATGCCTCAAGAGCTGACATAAAGGGTAAGGACGGGGAAGCAGAGCAGAGGAACTCCTGTGCTCCACGTACTATAGGAAAAAACAGGAGTTAAGTTTGTGGCAGGCACAGCCAAACGGCAGCAGTATCTGTATGCAAGTACAGAAGGGCAGAGAGAAAGGACAAAAAACTGCTGATCATCAAGTGGTGGAGATTACAGTGTGGAAGAATTACTGTGTCCTGGTAGGAGAGCAGGCAGAACAGTCAGAGGAAGGGAAGAGAAGGTGGAATGGTAATGTAAGCATTGCAGTAAGTGAGAAAAGGGGGGGAGAGTGTAAAAGCTGGAATAGGAGAATAAGATGGAGAGCAAATACCTCTGGCTTCAATAGTAAGAGTGTTAGTCTTTAAAAGCAGCACACAAGGCCAAAACCGGAGCTGTAACCTTGCACATCACACTAGAACCTTAGGCCACCTGCCAGGACATGGCAGTGCCACAGTGCTCCCAAACACATCCTATACATGGATCTGAAGGTACTGTGAAGTCTCTGCAATCTTGTACTGGATCCCAAGAGCTATGGCACATCTGCAGAAGAGTAAGAGCTCAGCACCACTAAGGATCGTGCCCAGAAGATGAGCTGCACAGCAGCTGGCCGAGGCTGTATCCACCTCCCCCACTGACCCACTGTTACGGCTTTACTTGGATAGAAAAGAACAGTTAAAGAGAGTAATGTCAACTTAACAGGCCCCAACTTCTAAACAGAAGAAGAAAACCCAAATATCCAAAATGCTTAGCTTGTTTTCTATGAGTTTACTCTAAAAATACCTACAAAAAAGGAGCAAGCCTATGTTTTCCTTCCACTAAAGGAACCTTCCAGCTCTCTTTTCTCCATCTTTCTTCTTCTTCCAAGTCCTTTCAGAGTTTCAGAAACTCTCCCAGAAAAGTCACCATGTGACTTCCAATCCCCTCACTTTTGCAAACATAACTCTACAGATTCAAGGAGATTAAAGCACTTGTGGGATATACCCAGACTGTCAGAGTGAACAAAAGAGGAAGGAAGAGAAGGAAGATAGTATTTTTAACAAGTCAGGGCAGACTGCCTCGGTGCCCAGAACCTCCAGTGCTGGACAGAGACAGGGGTTAGACCTCATTTTGGCCATGAAGCTTACCCAGTACAGCCACAGCTGTAAGAACATATGAATGGCTGTACTGGATCAGACCAAGAGTCCATTTAGCCTGCTATTTTGTCTCCAGGCACGACCAGAAGTGGCTGCTTAAGAAAGAGTAAGATCAGGGTAAGCACATATAACCCTCTCCCCTCCGTACTCTTCCAGGCACCTACCATTCCCACCGAAAGGGATTTTCCCAGTCAGATGTGGTTTCATAACAGTAGATTTCTCCTCCAAATACTCTTACCTACACAAAGAACCATCTCCTTTAGCTTGCCTGTTCCCACTAGCTTCACCAGACGGCCCCAGGCCTCGTGCTGGCACAGAGAAAAGTAAACACTTTCCACTCTCTGCTGACCACTCAAGATCTTGTAAACCTCTATCAAACTCTCCCTAAGTTCTCCATTTCTCAAGCTGAAGAGCCTGTTCAGCTGTTCACCACACAGAAACCGGTCTATACCCCTGATCTTCCCCAGTGTCCTCCTCTGAATTTTTCCAGTTCAGCTTTATGCTTTTGCGATGGGAAGACCAGAACTGTGCATGATATTCAAGCTGTGGCAAGACACGGATCTGCACAGCAGCAGCACCTACTCTCGTTTGTTTCCTAAAATATGATCTGATTTTTGACATATATGGAGAACAGAGCCCAAGTTTTCATGGAGCCATTGACATAAAACCCCATTCTTGCTAATGACTGGTGACAGTCAGCTTGAAATCTGGTAAACATTTCCATGCATTTCCATTTCCATTTTCCATGTAATACCAACTACAGTGAATTTTACCTGCCACTTCACTGCTCAGTCACTTGATCTCATTAAAGCTCTCCTCTAGTCTAAGGACAGTCTGTCTCCCTTTTCTCTTACCTCTAATAACTTAGTTATCAACAAACCATCACACCACTGTTCACCCCCTTTCTCAGATCACTTCTGAGCTCCCAGTGCAGTCGCCTGCAGAGCTCCACTGCTGACTGCGAAGACTCACCAACTACTCCCATCCCGTTCCCAACCTTTAACCAGCACTTTATCCATGCCAGGACTTTCGCTCACATCCCACTACCACTCAGTTTCCCAAAAAGCCTTTTCAAAACCCAAGTAGACTGTGTTGGTCAAGTTACCTTCCCCACATGCTTGGTAACACCTTCAAGTAACTTTCTGAAGGTTTACAGGACAGGACTTCCTGTTGCAAAAACTACATGGATTTTTCACGAGTAGTGAAGTCATCCCAGAGTGTGCTAACTCTGTCACTCTAACCTGCTACAGGTTTGTGCCCCTTGAAGAATGCCTCTTGTTTTCAGCGACTGTCCTTTCCCTGCTGTTCATGTTTTGTCTTCCATTTACTTTTCTCAAGCCCATCCCAACACGATCTATGCAGTGGCCTCGTGTCGGGGCGCAGTGTCACTTATTCACCTCCACAGCAGACGTAACACTTCCTTACCTTGTCCGATTCTTTCCTTCTAAAGAAACCTCATTTTGACATTGTTCCCCTTTCAGAAGCCAAGCACTGCTATGGAAGATTCAGGGGCTTTGTTGCTCTTGGTGGGGGGTGATGGTGAAGGTGAACACAGTTACAGGGCAGCTCTTCTACAGGCCGCGAGATTTTGAACCAGATCTGACACACATGCTGTTATCAAACCAAGGGCTGCATTTCTTTTCCAGGCTTCCCACACAGCTAGAGAAGATCTCAGCGTCATCTCTGCCTCACTTTCCAACATGCCTTTTGCCCAACCTATGCGGGGACAATTGAAAACACCCAATGCCACTGCAATTCCTGCCCTCATCACCTCTCCAGTTTCTCTCAGTGTATGTCAGTTACAGCCACCCTCTGGGGTATAGTATCAGCTCAATGCCTTATCAAATGACAGGAAGTTAGTCTGCTGAAATGCAACCGGTATCTGTAAAGGACATCAGACTGACAGCAATAATAGCAAGAGTCAGTAAAGAAAGGTACAAACGCACTCTCTGGGCCAAGAGATCTGTAAATTACTGATTCCAGAGCACTGGAGGGTACACACCAGAGGAAACATCTCTTCCTGCTTATGCTCTCTTCCTGAGCATCTGTTACTGGCCAGTCTCAGACACGGGCCAGGGGGCTAGACAGACCTTTAGGCTGAGCCAAACGGTTGCCCTGAGGTTCTGCCCACCAGCAGTCATAATCCGTGCCAGAATGAGCTGCTAAGCTCTGACTCTTTTCGTCTGTATGTGCACATGGGAGCAGCTTCTGGGTAGGCTCGTGTCACAGTTGCAGCAGGGGTGTTGGTATGGCTAACTTAAAGAACATTTCCGTAATTCTTTGTATGTTGTAAATCCGCCAATCAACTGACCGCAGGAGGAATTACCTTGAAGAGGTGGAGGTTGAGGCAGCTACACACAGCTCTGACAGCCAACAGTTTCCCACTGCCACTTGGCCCTGAGAGGAGAACGCTGCTGGCCCCGCTCAGTGTACTTGCCCTGTAACACAGAGGCAGTTCTCCCGGTGACCAGGGAGCAGGGTCCCAGCTCTCCTGGGGCTTGCTAGAAGGAATTCTAACTCACCGACTGTTCAGGTGAGGCCGGAGAGCATCACAGAGCTGCTTCACGACATCAGAAAGTCCAGCAGGAGACAAACTGCTCCAGAACTCGTGGCTGTTATAGGCTGGGGCAGATGGGACAGCGCTGTTTGTTGAACCCACCTGTGAGGAAGGGAAAATAGCACTTTGTGGAACACCACATGAGAGAAGACAGGTACCAAGTGACAAAGTCTGTCCTGAAAAGCCATTTTTTATTGGCAGGAGACACAAGCCTCCACAGGCACCTTCATCATCCATAGCACAACCTCAGCCTCAGACCTCCGGTACACCCTCCCTGCTCTCCACAGATATCTTACCAGATAGAGAGAGGTGTTCTGGGTGTCCACCAGGTAACCCTCAGACTGCTCGCCTTCCACCGTGCCTAAAATCTTCCTCACTTTGAAGTAAAGCTCTGGCCACCTAAGGGAGAAAACAAGCAGTCTAAATTGTTGAGTCAAGATCTTGAAGGCAGCAACGAAACAGTTGTCAACAAGAAGGCAACTGAAAGGCACAGGTAAGAAGAGATACTCTTGCCCTCTCCCAGAACCCACATGGATCCTTTATGGACCCCGTTGTGCTGTCAGGCCAGAGAGACCAACAGGACTGTCAACAGTTACAGCTTCTGCTGGTGGCTTCAGTCCACAAGTATGGCTGTACTAACCTTATTTCATCTACCTAAGAGCTCAAGACATGCTCTCTTCTGCCATCACTTCCTTCACTACAACTCCGCAGAGATTCACGTGCAGGGTATAAAACCTTACAGCGCAGGGTCCTCTAGGCTGCAGACTAGGACTCGTCCAAATACCATGAGAGCCTTACAACCATCCTGCCCTGGACACCTCGCAGGAAAAACACTTCTTCCTACATTGATATCCCACTGGACAGATTAAGGGATCTGCAGAGGTTTCCTCCAGGATTTTCTCCACCTTCTGAATAATCGTACCACTTGCACACCAACACAGTTCCAAGCTCTTTAGATCCCATGAACTCTGCTGTCTTCTCTGGCTTGCCACAGGGCTAACACATAAGTCCACAAATGGAAGACTTGTTCCTCCTGTGGTCCTGCCTCCCTCTGAGAAACAGCCTAGAAAATACTCATCGTAGTAGTCCTATAAAACTATTAGATTTTAAAATACATAGCAGAGCTGAGCAGTGTTACAACATGTCGCTGGTACATCCTGCATGAACGATTCAAGGCAGTTCTTTGCATCGCATGCCTTGGTTACCTGTGGCAGTTCCCCCAGTGACACAGCTGAATCATTTATATTAACACCAGCCAAATCCTGCTGCAAGCACCCCTACTCTGATACAAAGGTGGCTCTCTCTCATTTAGCACTGAACTGCTTCAAAGACATATGAGCAAAACCAAGGAAGGCAGAATTGGTGGCCAAACAGAAAGGTATTCTAACATGAACTGTAAAAGCTTATATTCACACTTCGTTGTTTGTCACACGTTGACAAGCCCAACTTCCACTTTGCTTTCTTTATGTGGCGCTGGCTGTGCTCAGGCCACCCCTTCCTCCTCTTCATTCTTTTTCCCCCATCAGTTTCTCTCTCTCTTTTTTCTGTCTTCCCTCCATGACTATTTGAGTAAGCTAAGAGAGGCCTTAGCTGCTCTCTCCCTCTTAGCTGCAGCCCTCCATAATCCAACAAAAACATTTCCCTCTTCCCCCCAAAATAAGAGGCAGATAAAGTCTAAACTCCAGGGACAGATCAGAATGGAATAAACTGTCTTGTTTCAAGAGAGTCAATAGTGGAAAAGTATCTTTTCTCTTGCAGTACCATGTAATAGAGCTACAGTTTGTTGGCACCTACCTTAGGAATTTGTCTGCATTTACTTCTAAAAACTCGGCATATCCAAATGTTGGAACACACAGAATGTCTCCCTCCTGGACAAGCCTACAAAAAAAATGGGGAAATCCTTCTGGTCGTGTGTCCTCCCCGCCCCATACCACACGCGTTTTTACAGAAAAGAATGTAGCTGTTCATACCGACTCACTCCTTTCCTGTAAATAAAACTATAAATAGCCACTTAAAGATTTAGCATGCACTGGATGTGAGTAGGCTCATCCAGACTAAGGGGAACCTTCTGGGAATGGTATAGAAGATGAACACCATTAAAGAGTGTCTCATAGCCTCCTTATCCCTGGAACAGCCGAGTAGAACTCCCACAGAAAGCCTCGACAGCCAAATGAAAGAGGCTCAGGGGCAGGTGTCATAAGAGAAGATGGCAACACATCCAGTTTCCTGATGACTCAACTTCATTCAAAGCTGAAAACTAGGGTTATGAACACGCCCCAGGATGGAGGTTTGCGGGCAGCACTTGGGAGCCCTCAGCATTGGATGGTAGATCACGAGGAAGGAGACTTGAAGATGACTTCTGAAGGACAGGGCGAGAGACGTTGCGTGCAAGTGAAGCACACTCATGAGGAGAAGACAGTACAGGCGGATAGTCTAAAACTACCCAGCATCTGCATTAAGGTGTTGATTATGCACATCACGAGCGTGTATCAGATCTGGGTGCCTCAAACACAGAGCAAGGGTGCATCTCACAAATACACCCCACGAACAGAAACGCGTCCCCTCCCCGCGCAGCTCACCGGGGCGTTTCGAAGTGCTTGTAGAGGACGCGGTCGTAGCCTCCCCGGGTGCTGTAGGCCGGCGAGCAGACGATCTCTAGGTGCAGCTCCTTGGCGAAGGGGGGCACGGACAGCACGGACCGGCTGCCTTTCCCATCCGCGGCGCCGGATCCTTCGTACCTCTGCAGCGGGGAAAGGGCGCACCGTGAGACCCCGC
>NW_008825497.1:295760-301459 GCF_000699105.1 Pygoscelis adeliae | reverse complement strand
AGAGCGGCGCGGTGGCACCGGCCCCGCCGTCCTCAGGCTGCAGCGGGGCCGCAGCCGGAGGCTGCGGAAGGTGGGGACGAGGGAGAACGGGGCCAAAAAAGCGGGCGAGGCCTTTGCCGCCCTGCCCTCCCTGAGCCTCACGCCAGCAGAACGTGGAGTAAGAGGGAAGTGGCAGGCACCCGGAGCAGAACAGGTTGCCCTCGCCAGTGCCAGCCTGGTGAGATTTTGCAGGCTGAATACATGCGCGTGGTTCGTAAGAGTGTGCTTATATTGGCGTTAGTGCTGAACTAACCTTGGAAAGGAGCAGTCTGGAGGAAGGCAGAGCCTCTGAGCAGTGCCTGTGCCCTCTCCCAGAACCCGGCTTGCTCTGGGGAAGGGGCTGCTCTTTCTACCGAGTGCCTGTTGGTGATCCAAGAAGCGAGTAATGAAAAACAACACCCCGTAGGATTCTTTAATTCTGCATCCAGACACCCCTGCGTCGCCCCACAGGTAGACAGGGGTCTGTTGGACTGAGGGGAAGGCGGGAGGCTTCTGGTTACCCGTAGGACTCCAGCCGGCCTTCCCTGTTCCTGGGCTGCTTGCTGTGTCCCATCGCCCAGCTCCACACGAGGGAGCGCTTATAAAATGTTTATACTCACTTCCTAACCTCCCAGTCTGAAAATCCAGCCAGCGGCTTGGGAGGATCGGCTGAGACTAAATGCCAGTTAGAAATGAATATTACTAAGCTGTACAGAAATGGCACCATGAAGATGCTTCCGCAAATGCAGCCTTGCAGCCTTCTCTGTTCTGGCCTGCTCTGCGCCCATCACCAGGACACCCCCTCCACCTCCTTGCAGCCTCCAGATGTGCACACCTGACGGTCAGCCTCCAATCCCGTAAAAGCTGAGGGATGACAAAATAACCTCGTTTTATTCCCTTTTCTCTTTACTCGTCCCTTCTTCCATGATTGGTTTAGCAGATAGCTTAAGTCCCCGGCTAGCGCTGTACACATGGCGCGGTGAAAAGACCTGGGTGTGCCAGGGCGGGTGGCAGCCCAGATGAACTGAAGTGAGGCTGCGGCAGCGCTGGCTGCTGGACAGTGGCTTCAATGTTACCAACTCCTCTTGCCCGAGCCACATCGAAGGGATCTCCCGCCTGAGCAAACCCAGCCTTTGTGGCTGACGGCCCCCAGGGCCCCTCACAGAGGGAAGCTCATGCCAGCCAGGCCCTGGTGCGGTCACCAAGATGGCTGGTGGGACCCAGGAGCTGAGCCTTGGGCAGCTGCTGTCATCTACCAGCACCTCCCTTCACTTGTCCTTCCCTGGGCTCTCGCCCTGTGACTGGAGCAGCAAGGGCACGTCTGAGACCCAGCGTACCTGGCTGCACCCTGCGGTTACTTCCCGGCACAGGAAAAGTGCCTCGGGCCAGCGGCCCTCCCCGTGACGCCCCCTTCACGGCGTGAGGTGAGAGCTGGGAGCCCACCAGGCCCTACCAGGAGAGTTGTCCGCACCCTGCCCGGGGCTGGGGCTGTGGTGTTTCCCCTTGCAGCAGTTGTGGCGGTGACGTGCTTGCTCTCGCAGCGCTGCACCCAGCACAAGGCGAAGAGCCAGGCCATCTGCATGCGGGCAGGGCAAAAAAAAATGATTGCAGGCATCCAGTGCCAGCATGGCACGGCCCAAATAAAAGGTTTGCAGATGCTGCTCAGGCAGGATTAGGCATCCAATGTGCTAAGTCTCGGCCCTCGGCAAGCCTAATTGCTGCTGCAATAAGCCCTGGCTGGTCCTTCCCTGAACCATGCTCCCCATGGCCCCCCCGTTCAAACTTTTTTTTTTTTGCTGCAAAGCTTGTATTTGCCATGCATATGTTCCTCCCCGCCCGGCAGGGCCTGGCCGAGCAGAGGAGGGGAAAGGCAGGAAATCTACAGATGCCACTTTTATTGCTCTGCTCTTCCCAGCCAGCGTCCCACCACTCCCCCCCCGCCCAGCACAGCCTGTGGCTGCCTGTGTCCAAGGAGCCAGGCCCAGCAGCAGAGGCGGGGACAGGTGACAGCATCGTTACATGGCCGCATACCTCCTGAGCTGCGTTAGGAAACTTTCCAAATTGGAATTACTCAGATTTTAATAAAACCTTTTGATAATTTTCCATGATATTTTGGCCAGCAGATGAAACTGGAGGTGTTCCAGGAGAGCTGTCGTGGTGCGTGCGTGGGCCAGTTCAGCCCAGCCATGAGGTGAAGACCCATCGCCGCCAGGAGTTGGGCAGTTGGATGGCCACGGCGCCCTTGTGCCTCACTGGTGGTGCTTGTGCGGTTGGGACCACGTGGCTGCTCTGTGTGCCTCCCCGGGAGGCAGAGGTGCCCCCAGCAGTACCTCCCACCGTGCGTTCACCTAGCCCAAGTGAGCAGCTGCCCCTTTTATTTAACCGCAAGAGACGTGGGGACACAGGGCCCAACTCTGCATTTCAGTGAAGAACCTCACGCTTGAGCTGTATCGAGAAGGATTTTCAACAACCCTTGGGAGAATGGAGCAACTTTCTCCCCATGACTTCCCTCAGGAACTGGCTGCGTGCTCCGTTTTGGACCATCTCCTAACCCATCAGCTGTGGTTTGGCTCTTTGACTGGCACAAATCACTCACCTTCTGGCATGTGGAGGCCACTGGACGAGACCTCAGTTCTGGGGAGACCCGAGTGCTTTGCTTTGCCCCCTTGGAACAACTACACTGCCTCAGCAGAGCTCTCCAGCCCAGTTTAGGCACGAGTCTGCGGAGGATCTGCTCAAAGCTAGCAGCTACCACGAGATGTGCCAAAGGAAGGTAGAAATTGCAATGCAGCGCATGAAAACCAAAGATACACCACAATTTTATTTATGTATGTGTAATAAATAAATGGTGGACAAAACAGGAAGAGCCACATTCAAAAATCCAGATCACTAAAGTGCTTTTAGACATAAATATAGGACGACCAAGAAACAGCTCTGACATTAACACTTTTTACAGACAATTACAAAATATCTTCTTATGTCAATTCACAAAATTGTTCAATTGCTCCAGGGTACTATGGCTTGGTTTTGAAAAAGGTCTGTTCTATTATGCATAGTATGGCAGATAACATTCAAGAGTGTACAAAATCATTGCATAAACAAAAATGTCTTTACCCCCTTCTCCCAAATACGAGTTAAGGAAGCTACACAGTGTAAATCCAGTGATAAGGCTGCATTGGCAGGCCAGATCCTCAGGAGGTATAAACTGGCGTGCCTGTCAGATCACACCAGCTTGAGGATGAACCCTGCCGTGTTTAAAAACCCTGCTGCTCCTCCAGGTGAAAGAATTGTGTGTTCAAAGCGGAGGGACTTACCGCGCGGGCGCTGTGCAGGGGTGGAAGTGCTCAGAGAAGGCGTCTGTAAACTCCTGCACCGTCTTTGCACCCGCGCATTTGAGAAGGGAGCGACTCCCATTGCATTGCTGCTCTTTGTGCTCCTGGCTGGCCGGGGAAGCGTTCACAGCCCAGGGGGAAGGGTGGCTCTTCCCCAGCAACGGTCCACGCTGACCACAATGCGGTCTCGTTTTCGTACGGCTCTTGGCCCCGCTGGGACACCTCTCCCACCCTCCACCGTGGCTCTGCTGAGAAGTGAACAGCTTGAAAGTGAGGGGACAAGGGGATGTGTGTGCCCAGTTTTAAAATGCCCTGAATTCAGATAAAAGTTCAATTACTTCAGAAAAAAAAAATATATATCAATAAATCAATAAATATTATTATCTCGCCAGGAAGCTGTGAGGTCTGGCCTCCTCCGGGGCAGCCCAAGCTCAGTGGTCCCTGTCCTTCTGCTCCGTGGGGGGCTCCCCGTTGATGCACTGCCTCAGTACGCCCCTCTTCTCATGCTTGGCTGTCCTGGAGAGGTCGATGGCTGTGTCCTCCGACTCTTTTGCAGGGCCAAGCTTGTCGGACCCCCTCTGGGAACTGGCCTGCTTCCCTTTGAGTTCCTCCTCCTCCTGCTCCGCTCGCCAGCCATCTGCCAGCTTCTCTTGGCTCTCCGCCTTCCTGCTCACCTCCATGGACTTTTTGTGCATGCCTTGCAGAGGGGAGAGAGCAAAGCCAAGGGCACCGGTTGCTTATTTCTGCCCGGGACTGCTCAGCATCACCTCCTGCACTCCTGCTGCTTCCTTCAGCTCTCGCTTGCATCCCAAGGAAAACTCATGCTAGCTACCAGCCTTTCCCGACCCGGAGCCCTGCCACCTGCTCTCTGCAGCCCAAGAGGATGGCTCGCGGCAGAATTGGTCCACACCTCTCCTGCAGCGGGGAAGACTTACGGGGAGAGGGGTGCTGTGACAGCCCATCCCAGCCTGGATTTCGAGTGCCACCTCAGCGTAGGACCTTGTATGAGCAGAGGGTGGCTTCAGTTTGGGGGGGGGAGGGTGATGACTTCCTAGACACCCTGCGACTCCCACACTGGCTGCTAGCACTAGAAAGCTATATAGCTAACTGTACCCAACCACGTGCAGACACCTGTCTGACACGGCAGTAAAAGGTTTTCCCTTTCCCAGCCGTTTCTTGCAAGGAAGGAGTGGAAAAGCCAGGGTGCTCGGCAGCCTGCGTACAGCTCATGGCCGAGGCCCTGTTCTTTGCTGGGAAAAGGCAAGGACATCCATATGAAAGAGGAAGGGCCGCTCACCCCGCAGCTGCCCCCTGCCCCCCCCAGCCCCAAGCTCCCACTTACCCAGCAGCCATGGGGCACAGGATCCCACCAGCCCGCTCTTGGCGGAGTTGATGATGGACTCGGGCAGAGGGATGGAGTGCCTCACCATGGCCCCGTAGAGGCCGTACTCAGCCATCACGCTGCTCCGGCCCCAGCACTTCTCCCGCTTCCGCCACTTGGCTCTTCGGTTCTGAAACCAAACCTTCAGGGGTAACAGCCAGGAGAGCACAGAGGGGTGGGGTTGGGGAGGAGACGGTCCCCGTGGCCGGGCATCCAGGGCCCGTCGGGCACGGGGGAGCGTGCGTCCAGGGCAAAGGGGCAGCCGCGGGGGTGCGTGGAGGGGTTTGAGTGGGCGAGCACAGGGTGTGGACGCGCAGGTGGCAGTGGGAGGGTGGCCGGGGCAGTGCTGGGGGAGGGGGTTGAGGGAGGGCACACACGTGGGTGTCAGTGAGAGAGGGGAGGAAGGGGGGGAGAGGGAGCACACGTTACACGAGGCTGATAGTGACACAGGAGGGTGATCCCAGCCAAAATCACCCCACACTCAGCCTGCCTGCAGGGTCCCTCTGCTGCCTCCACATGGAGCACCAACCTCTCCGGAAAAAAGGGTCCGTAATGCAGTGACCGATGATGACAGAGGGAGCTCAGGTCCCTCTCCCTACCCCCTTCCTGCGTTCGAAGGCTCAAGGGGTGCAGATACAACCTGGCTGCTGCCCAGACTACCACCCCTTCTTAAGCCAATGAGCTGCTCCACAGTGGGGCAGGATCAGGCCCTAAAACACCATGTGTCCCTCAAAGGGACAAGCTAGTCAGCAAGCTAGTGGGACACAGCTTGGCCCAGCAGCTCCTGAATTGCTCTCAGCTCCTGCCTGAGTTGGGTCTCCGGAGGACAGAGCCGAGCTGCCGGCAGTGAGCAGCCGTCAGGGCCAGCTCAGTCCCCTGGCTCTGCATTTCCATTTGGAGCCTGTTCAGTGCCGGGGGGCGGAAGCTGAGCCGCCCCCCCACCCCCTCCAAAAGCGCCCTGCAGCATT
>NW_008825497.1:289989-293155 GCF_000699105.1 Pygoscelis adeliae | reverse complement strand
GCCCCCCACCCGGGGACAGGGCCCCCCGGTGTCGCCTTGGCCACCTTCGCTTCTCCAGGGTGGTTTTGCTGCAGTTTTGCTGGAATCGGAGACTTTCACTGCTAGGCAGGGAGGATCTGCCACAGTAATTAGAAGCCATAATCCGGCCACCACCCACAACAAATTTCCTGTCCGAGCAGATATTAGTGGATAAAACCCTAATTTTTGACGTTGTCCCAGAATCAGCTTGATTTCAGCAGTTTACGTTCAGGCTGAGCTGTTGGGAGAGATGATGAAGCCTTAAATATGCATATGGCCTAGGCATTTGGAAAGTTTGGGGATAAAGCGCGTATAATTGCTCCTAATCAGTTTATGAAACATAAAAGCTCAAACCCAAGAGAAAGCCGATAGATGCAGAAATGGAAATAGCGATTAAATCTCCCCGTGCTGGCGAGGTGGCCTGGATACGGCGCTGCTGCCCGGGGCGGAGGGCGGCCACGGCGGTGCTGTGGGGGACGGGAGATGCGTCCGCTCCTGGGACGGGGCTGCGGGACGGGGTGGGGGGACACGCCTGTTGCCGCCGCCGGCTCCCCTGGCCGTGGTGGAGAGGGGCATCTCCACCAGTCCTTTGGACAATAAATCAGTTAAAGGATATCTTGATATATGCTCATCAGATAGGATTAGCTGGGATTAGACTAATCAGTAAATGTTTCTCTGCTCATTATTTTCCAGGGAAGATTTTCAGCTGATTCTCCGACGCCGAAAGATTATTAATCGCTTAAAGAGCAGAACATCAAACATCGTCCCTTGCTCTAATTTCCCCGGGGCCCCCCCCCCCCCCCCCCCGGGGGCGGGGCGCCGGCCCCAGCCGGCCCGGCAGCCCCAGGGTACCCCAGCACCCAGCCCCTCCACAGGGGCTCTGGCCAGGGCAGACAGAGGCCACAGCACCGCGGCCCCAGTGCAGACCCATGTCCTAGGGGTGGGTGCTGCCCGCAGCTGATGCTGGAGCACCCCTGACCCCTGCACTCTGCTCCCCGCTGCACTTTGCAGGACTGGGGACACAGCGAGGTGGGACAGTCCCCAAGGTGTCCCCTCCTCCCTGTGGCTGATCCAGCACCAGGTCAGGCACCCACTGTGCCCTGCAGCACCCTATGGGATGGCATCGTGAGGGCACACAGGATGGGACGGGTGCCCGGGGCTGTCCCCTTCAGACACCGGGGACAAGCCTTGCAAGTCCTTGGGGGATTACAGAGACATGCAACGTTTTGGCAGACCCTCCTCAGCCAATGACGGCTCCCAAGCCAGTGGCTGGTGGGTTTTTGGGGCCCCTGTCTTTGCAGGGACATGAAACTCGGGGAAACCCCAGAAGGATGTGCATTCACCTTGCAATCACCTGCTGTAGCGATGAGGAGGGGGAAGCAAGGAGAAGGTATTGAAGGGCCTGGTTTAGGGGATTAGTAATGGGATAAGACAGCTTTCACCTCCCTGGTTTGGATATGAATCAGGTCAATAATAAAGGACCATCTGACAGTTTCAGGCAGCTCGGGGTGGCAGAGGCTCCCATGCTCCAGGCTGGACAGAGAACCCCTCTCTGAAAGCCCAGCTCCTGCCGCACACCCACCCGTTGGACCCGCACTGGCACTCACAGCCCGGTGCTCCCCGCCTGCTCCGTGCCACGCACCTGCATCAGCTCCTGGCCACCTGGTGTGGGGGCAAGGTTGGAGCCTGGTCCCCAGGGACGATGTTGAAGCCATAGCCCTCAGGTGCCTGCTCTGCAGGGCAAGTTCAGCCAGCCGGCTGGTGGCCATGGCGTGGGTATAAGGTGGCTCAGCAGTGGAGCGCAGCAGGGCGAGCAGCCAGCCAACGCCAACACAGACAATTTGGCAAGGGTGGGAGCCTGGGGGGAAGGTCCCTGCCTCAGTAAGCATGGACAGAAGGAGAAGGGCTTTTCTTCCACCTCCTCAGTGTCCTGCTGGGAGCACAGGGAAGTGATGACTGTTGTGACAACGTTGCCTCTGACACACAGGTGAAAAGAAACTGAGAAATAGCCCATCGCTAGGGGAGAAGGCAGCAAAGAGGGGCGCGTTGCAGTGAGGCACGTCCATATTTCGCAAGGCTAAATCCCCACCTCTGAGTTACAGGTGGGCTTCCTCCTTGCGATGCGGGCGATGGGACTTTTCTCAGGCTGCAGCCAGGGCTGAGTGATGGGTTATGTGTGTGCTCCTGGCCAGTTAGGAGTAGATATATGTAACGGCCAAATATCCTCCATTTTGGGGTGATGTATTTGCAGGGGCAGTGGCATGGCCAGGTTAAATGAATGGGGAAATCTGCGCCCCCAGTGCTGCCGGGCTGCGGAAAGTGCTTCATTTCTAGCTCGAGTTTACATGGGTGAAGCAAAGGGTTTGCAGGGTGAGCGCAGCCACAGCTGGCCATGCACGCCACCTGCTTAGCGCTGTAGCATCGCCAGCCGAGCTTACTACAAGTGCATCGGCAACCCTAATTTGGCACCAGAGGGGGGTCCCTTTCCATGTCCCACTCCGCATGCCCCAGAGACATCCCTGCTAATTCCTCTGCACAGATTTCTGTCTTAAGGCATTTGCCTTTGATTAAAACCAGAAGAGCAGTCACGGTTTAAGTGGAGTTTAAGAGCAAACCATGTGCCGATGCACAGGGCTCTCACATCTGGAGTGCCACAGATTTAATCAAACTGCTGGGAAGTGCCGCACGCAGACAGCTGTCACAGCAGGCTGGAGCCCATCTCCTAATTAATTCCTAGCCAAACATAGGGCAAACAAATGACCATCAAGGTGCTACACCTACAACCGCGACCGGAGGCATGACTGGCAATCGGTGAGCAAGCAGAGCTCACCCCGTGTGTCTCCAGGTGCTATAGGTGACGTGGCCTGTGGAAAGCCCTGTCCCAGCTCCTAGGGAGGAGACTGGGGCTTGTCCCAGAGGTGTAAACCTTGAGGTGATATATGGGAACATGAGGGATGGGGTGTTCAGGGAGAAACCCAGACAGAGCAGGCACAACAGCTGTAGCTCTGATTTCTGGCTGCTCCTTCAGCTGGTGCTTTTTGCTTCGACTCCACTTTGCTGTTGTTTTCTAGTCCCGTTTACCTGCCCATCTCACATCCCATGGGCAACCCCCTCCTGTCCTATACAGGGTGTGTGCGCTGGGACACAG
>NW_008825497.1:266328-289969 GCF_000699105.1 Pygoscelis adeliae | reverse complement strand
GGGGATGCTCTGCCTGGCAGTACCTGGGGCCCTGCGCCTGCCGTAGGTCCTGGGCAAACTCTGCTCGCTTCCGCAGCCTTCTGCAAAATCTGGGCAGCAGCAAAACAGGGCAGGTCCAGACTCGGTTCTCCTCGGTGCTCATTAAAGCTAATTGAAATGACTACTGGAGCTGGGTCTATGTGGGTGCTTGCAAGTCCTGGGCACACAGCACAGCTAGGCTGGGAATATCCAACTGTGAGGAGCCCCAAACTAGCCGATGGACTGTCCACTCCAATTAGCCCCACAAAGGAGCTATTATTCCTCCGCACTATGCTTGTCCGATTACTTTATCTTATTATTTTTTGATCATTCCTCCAAAATGTGCTAATTAAACAGAAATCATCAAGTCAATTAGAGAAACACTCATTAAAGCAGAAAAGAAAAGAAAATATCAGCAGAAGAAAAACGGCTGTGAGGCTCCCAAGCACACACAATAGCTGCCACATTCATTAAATCAGCATCTCCCAAAAGAGGGGTAGACATTGTCCCACTCTGGTACGCGCCCTGGAAATGAAACTTCCCAAGTGATGGAGTCAGATTTCTTTCTTTTTTTTTTTTTTTTTTTAAAGGAAAAAAGGTATTCACCCCTCCGGTTTCTTTTTCTTTTGGGAGAGCAGAGAAGTTTTTGGTCCCATGAAGGTCTCGACCCAAGGACAATGAAACCCGCTGGAAGATTTTTACTGACCTTACTTGAACTGAACCTAGACTGTTAACTTCCAGACTGGAAGATTGTCAGCCAGTTTCTTCATTCAGATGTTTGGCCTTCAATCAGATAACGGCATGATGTGAAAATAAGTTAAAATAAGTTAAAGCCCAGCAAAGTCTTTCAGAATATCTCCGCTGACATCCACAGTTTTAGCATTTGCCATCTAGATATGGAGGCTTGGGGGACCTCGCCGTGCTTTAGCCTGGAGGATGTCAGCAGTGATGGGCAGCTGCTCTGTGCACTATGTGGAACGGGCAGGGGGAAGGGAAGCGACCTGCCCATGGCCAGGCAGCAGGACGGGGGCAGAACTGGGAGCCAAATCTTGCTGGATCCTAGCGCAGGCGTCTTATCCAGGTGCCACGGGCATTGCTGCTGCTCTGCACTCACTCTGGGTGTAACATCATAAAATACCCCAGTCTGTGGCAGACATACCAGTTGCTTCCATGGGAAATCTAGGCTTGGCTCCAGGACTCCGGTCTCCTGACCTGGCTGGCCCTCAGATATCCAGCAACGTGCCGGGGAATAGGCCATGCCTCACCCCACCAAGAGCCACAGCTACAGCTTGCGACTGCAAGGCGTGTTGGAAAAGCTCAGGGACAACTGGGTTGGTTTGGAAGCGACTGGTCCCAGGAGGTGAAGGAGTGATGGAGAAGTGCCTGGGCTGCAAATGGTCCTTGTGAGACCTGGCTGCTCCTCTGGTGACTTGAAGGTTGATTTTTTCCCTGGCTCGCCTCTTCTCCACCTCGCAGCCTTCTTTCCCTCCCAGACACCTCTACCCGCCCCGCCTCCAAGCCACCGCTCTCTTTTCCTAAGTGCCTGTCCAGTGCTCATTGTCACAACATCTGAACCTCTCTGCATTTTCTTCTTTCTGCTGCCGCCTCCCATGGCTTCCCCAGCTCCCAGCCCAGAAGCATGGCGAGTCCCCAGGCAGCACCTTCTCCACGTTCATACCCAGCACCTCACCAAGCAGAAGCCTCCCAGAACAAATGCATCCCTTCCCACCTCCCCACCCTGACCTGCAGCAAGCTGGAAGCAAGTGGCTGGCGCTGCAGACACAGGGAAATCCAGGAAAACACATGAAACAGAGATTTCAATATTTCTAATACATCTCCTTTGGGGGTAGAGAAAGGAGGATTTCACTTTATTCTGACCCCAAAGTAGTGGAGAGTCCAGCTCAGCTCTGGGTGAAGGTGCTGCCTAGCCTTTGTGTTTCCAAACCAGTTCAGCCATGCCTAATCACAGGCGCTATGCTATGAGACCTGACAGAATTACTTCTCCTTTAATTAATCTCCAAGTTTGCTATCTGAGTGCTGTGCCATATGGTATTGATTTTTCAGCTCGGTATGACAGCACTTGCCATGAAAGAAGCTAACCTAATTAAAGCAGGGGACACCACGCGCACAGGCGGCTACTCTCACTCTTCCCTTTAATACTGCTTTCTAGATTGGCTCCCCTGAATGCAAACCAGTGCCGAAACGCGGTGCCTCTGCTTGAAGATGAATTCAAAGGTTTCAGCCGTGCAAAGAGGTCCGGGTCCCGTTCTCAGCACCGGCCTGGGCTTGCAATGCAGCTCTGGGTCTGCCGTGACAAGCGACACCCTGGGCTTTCCCAGCTCTCTCCTCTCTGCAGCTGAGTGGGGAGATGGTGTTGGCAGAAAGGCCAGGAGATTTTGGAGCACGGCTTCCCACACCACGCAATGTCTCCATTTCTTTTCAGACAGAGCAGATAATTCATTAATGAACTTTTCAGCGCCTCTCCCCCCCCTTTTGGGCTCTAGACTTCCAAGAGACATAGTCTGGTGTTTTAGCTAAAGAGACTGACATGTGGCTGTCTCACAGAGCCCACCTGGCATTACCCAAGCAAATGACCCTTTACTGAAGCAATCCTGTTCCAAACAGACCATCTAAAGGATCTATAGAACTAACAGAAAAATAACATCAAATATATCCCTGTGCATGGATCCTCCTTCTTGTACAAGTAGAGGCATATGTGCTTGGCCATCTCACCTGTGCGGGCAATCACGTAATTTAGTGTTAGAAATACAGATATAAGACGTAGGGTTCCCGTAGCTCATTTCACCCATTTTACTTGACCCTGCAGGAGAGCTCTTCATGCCCAGCTTCCCTCCACACTGTCAGGGACGCATTTTCTGCACTCTGACACTGCATTCTGCAATTTTCTTTTCAGAAAGAGCAGCTTTCAACATGCACGGACTTCTCCCTGCATGCTTCTCCTGCCATAGCTCAGCCCTACTCTCACCAATGTCACTCCTGAGCCATCTTTTTCTCTTCTTTTCTCTTCAGCTCCTTCATTGGCAGCAACTAGTTGTAAAATGTGTAAAATTTTCTTGTGGGATTAATTTTTCTTATAATGAAGGACAGATTTTAGCACAAAGGACTTTCCAGCTTTCCTACCAGCTCCTGATCTTTGCTTTGATGTGATTCCTCCAACACAGTCAAGGTGGACCTTGATGCCAAAAGGGAACATATTGTCCAAAATGAACAGATTGAATGTTGCTGACAATGAACAGTTACTTAATCACCTCAAATAAGGACTTATATTATTGGTATCGTCACACTCTGGGAAAAAAAGGAGGAGGAAAAGGATTAAGAGGAAGAAATAAACCTCTCCCTTGTGGGATCATTGTCTGCAGTCTTCCCTTTCGGCTTGAAGTTTCACTGGGTCTTGAAGGTGGAATAAACGTGTTTTCTTCCTATTTGGAAATGGCAGCAAAGGCTCTTGTTTCCTTTTGCTTGGTACCTAGAAAGGTTCCAGTTTCACTGAGGGAGAGGTGCCTGGTTGTCGGTTTCCTTCAGCATCCCCCCCGCTCACCCTCCTTTGCAGCTCCGGCAGTGCTTAGCCAGCCAAAGCGCCCTCCAGCCTCCTGGGAGGTGAACGCATGGCGGCGGCGGCAGAAACCCCGGGGAATATCCTTCCCTCTGCTCTTGTCACCCTGCCCGGCCCAGGGCAGGAAACCTCTGCACCAGCCCCATTTTAGGGTGCTCACTGCCCAGCCCAGCAGAGCACCTTTGGGGGCGGATGCAGCCCACCCGGGAGTGAACCCACCCCTGAGGGTGTCCTACCCCACTTCCCCTTGCTTTTGTTGGCCATCCCAGCACCATAACGGTCTGGAGCACACACGAGCGGGTTACCTGCATCTCCCCTCCTAGCTGGGAGCCCACGGCCCATCCTTCCCTCTCTTTTTAAGTGACCCCCGCTTTGTTTCTTTAGCTCACGAGGGGAGATGTAACGAAGAGCCCCATGGCCTCAACCCGCAGCTGAGTGTTCATTTGTTTGGCAAAGGAGATGCTCGGGCTGGGGGAAGACCTGAGAGTGCCGGCGTGAACTGTGGCCGGCGTGAGCTGCGCAGCGGGCTGCGGGGCAGCCATCCCCAGGGGCAACCTGAGAAAAGAGGCAATTAGCCAGCCCCTCACCAGCACAGCGGGAGTGGTTCAAGGGGAAAGAAAAGCCGAGCCCTGGTGGTAATGACATTTTTCCGCATGGGTAAATGCATTGATCTGTGACAAACAATACCAGGCTGTGCCTCTGCCCGGAGTGCAGGGGAGGAGGGATGGGAGAGCTTCCCCATGCAAGATGTTAGAAGCAGAAGTTTCCCAGCTTCCCTGCAAGAAGCTGGACATATGTGGAGGACAGGGTCCTAAGGATGTGCCTCCAGCCCCTGTTGAAACCACAGCCCAGGTCTCGCCCAGGGACAGGCTTCCCAACAGGTGCCAGGAGCTCCTCCTTAAAGGCGAGTGCAATGCAGGCGAGCCTCATGCACGATCCTATCCCGCGTCCTCAGAAGGTCCTGCAGAGCAGAAAAGCAGGGTACAGAGCACCCGAGTGAGGCTTGATGACAGAGCTACCCTGGGGTAAAACACCTATTCATTGAGGCTAAAACAGTGACAACGAAATCTGCGTCTGTCCCTAATACCTGAACTCATCACTGTAGCCTTAGTTGCCTTTTACCCATGCCCTGCAGGGCTGTGACTGCGGGCTGATCCCATGCTTGTAGAGCACTTGATGTAAGAGGGCATTTGGGTAACACCCCAACCGATGCCTGCGCTGGGGCGTTTCTCCCAGGGCATTTCCTCTGGGAAAAGCCCAAGCCATCTAAAGGCTGAACCCTGGCAGACCTGGACCTCTGCTCTGCTTGGAGCAGTTCCTCCTACTTCCCCGCTTCCAAAAATAGCCAGTTGACCACATATAAATACCACTATTCAGACAGAAGTGGTGGGATGTCCCAGGAACATCATACACCCCATGGACCGGGAATCACACATGGCTGAGAAGAAACATATAGGAGTATATTATGAGTGTCTTGTCATCGAGTGGACAAAGTGGTTTAGGAGAGCACAGGGCAAGGCACGCATCCTGCCCGAAGAGCTTAACTTCTAAGCTTTAATCAGAAGAATTAGGGCTTTACTTTGGCTCTAATTTAATCAGAATGGATAGCGGAGGTGGTCGTGCCATTTCGTGGGCAGGGTGCTATCTGCTCAGGGCATTCCCTCCTGCCTTGCGTTTGCCAGGCAGCACCCCTGCGTGACCAGGGTCTGACCGCCGGTGACAGGCACTGTCCCAATGGACACAGCTCAGCTCGGAGCACCTCGGGCAGGACGAAAGCCCTGTCAGCTCTGGGGGAGCTGCCCGGGCTGGCTTTGCCCTCCCATTGGAGGCTTAGCTCTAGGTGGGCTCCCACAGGGCTGTCGGAGGTCTCAGCTACCTGGAAACATGTCCATGCGTCTCTGCTCACTCAGCACTCTTCTTTGGGCTGGAGCCATCAGGAAACGGCTCCTGATGGTCGTTTTATTGCCAGCTGGACTGTAGCCTGGGACCTGGTTTAGCCCAGCTTCCAGCACCCGTGCGGTCGCGTGGCTGTGCCGTGCGTGTAGCAGAGTTGGACCAGGTCTCCCAGCAGCAATAGCAAGTGTAAAGGAAGGAGATTTGTTCCCTTCATGGCAGGCGTCTCCACTCATGACACGGGGGCTGCAGATGCCTTGGCAGGCCAGGACCTGTGCACGGGGAAAGGATCTGGGGCTAAATCCAGGGCAGGCATCGCTCTTCCCCCCAACTCAGCACCTGCCTCACCCACCACATCGTCACGAGATTGCTTTTCCTTCCTTTTTAACTGCAAAATGGCACTTTGGGGAGTGACATTTCACCTGGCAAGCTCCAGTTCAAGGCAAAGAGCCCCAAACTGTGACTGGTTAAAGTAAACCGTCCCGTCCTTCTGATGTGAGCTGCAACAGTCGGAGGGCTTTTGTCACTCACCTCTTTCCATCCTCTTTTTTGACACTCTCTTCTGTTTGCTTTTGCACAGAAGCAAGCGCATCTCTCATCGCAAAGCCAGACCCCAGCTGCCCTGGGCACGGTGCCACCCTGCCACTCTCCTCCCTGGCCAGAGCAAACTCCCAACCATGGCAGCAGGCAAATACCAGGCACACGCACTGGATGTGACCCTCATCCCAGCGCCTCTCACTCCTCCTTGCTGCGTTTCCAGCCCACAGAAGTGGCTCGGATCTTCCTGAGCAAAATCTAATCAGGCCTGTGTAAAAAAACGGAGGGGAAAAGAAAAGCCCTGACCATATTTTTAAATAATACCAAAAAGCTGTAAGTATATGGCTGGCCTGCTTGTTCTTACTGCCTGGGATCAGCCCGATTATTCAGGGATTCATTTTTATTTCTGAGTTTTATTTTTTCTCATTTAACCAGCGCACATTAATAAAAACTCCATTTATTGGAGGATTTGGCTGGGATTGCTATAATAAAATAGGAAGGATTTGTGCCGGGCACTAAAAGAACTCTCTGCATTTTTTCTCATTTAACAGCTGCACATTAATAAAAACTCCATTTATTGGAGGATTTGGCTGGGATTGCTATAATAAAATAGAAGGATTTGTGCCGGGCACTAAAAGAACTCTCTGCAAAAAGTAGTGTTTTTCCAGTGATTAGGAGCGCCGGAACATATTGTTTTGCTGTGTAGCCCCGTCACTGCCGAGGATGGTGACAGATGTCTTGTGTTAATGTTGAATGATTAAATGCCATTTCTGAAGCCACTCCCTAGCTGTGTAGCACGGTGCTGCTTCACCCACACAATCTGCCTTCAATCTGTTCCCTTTGCCGAGAGCATCCCGCCTTGCTGACTGTCAAGAAGCCCCCATCACAACCCGGGCTGCACGCCGTGCCCCAGGGCCAGCCTATGTCCAGCCGATGTCTGGACATCAGCCTTTCAGTCACCCTGTAAGGACCAGACCAACCGTCATTGCAACTCAAAGACGGAGGATGCAGCCAGTGGAAGCAGAGAGACAAGTACAGCTCTTGGGCTCCTCATCCTATCGCGGTGTCCTTCACCCACACCACTAGTGAGGGCAGGTTTGGCAGGAAATGTGAGGCCAGCCCAAGACGTCACTATTTCCAGCTCTGTCCACTGCTCTGCTAAAAGAGGTGATATGTCCCTGCACCCTTGCCTCTCTTCTATCTATAGGCCACTGCTTGTCAGCAGGGGCTTCCTTGATCTCCTTTTTGACCATTGCCTTTGAGCAAGGCAAAGAACATCCCAGTCATGGGTGTCTACATAGCCATGTCCAGCTGCACGGGGAGCTCCACAAGCCCTCTAGCACTGGCTTACTTGCTTTCCAGTCTCCCCAGCCCATCTCCTTTTACTCCCTTATTCTGCTAAACCACTGCAGCCCACAAACCACGTCCTGCTCTGCCCAAAACCAGGTAGGTAGCTCGACTCTGGAAAAAAAGAGCCTCTGCCCAGGAGAAGAAGATGGGCAGGCTGGCAGCAAGGTGGAAATGGTGGCTCACTGCTGTCCACCTGAAATTTAGCAAACAGCGATGCTCCTCTTCTAAAAGCCTGCTCTGGCCTCAGCAAACACACACAGAGATACCCAGAGAGACGCACGCGTGCGCGTGCACACACACACACAGATCCTTGATCAGAACATCTGTATCCTCTGGAAGTATGCTGTCTTCGCAAAAACATTATCTGTTTGGCATCTGTTGCAATGACCTACTCCAGCGACAAGTCGCGCGCACCCCACTTCTGGCCCCCACACACACACACGACATCTGAGTCCCAACACAGCACAGAGGACAAATAAGGTTGTTTCTCCAAATAGAGCTGATATGGTGGGGGGAAGGGAGGAGCCGGCTGGGGAAAATCTGGCCATTCACATGCATTCACACATGTCGCTACAAGTCCTGTCGGTCAAGGAGAAAACATGGTAGGGGGCACTTCGGCAAGCTGGGAGGTGCAGAAAGATGTTAAGGAGGGGGATGCCCCCTTGGGAAGTCAAGCCAAGATGGTGTGACCACACCCATTCACACCATCCGCAAATAGCACCCTTCTGCCCACCTCTGTTCCCTCCGTTCACCCCTCTCCGTGCACCCCATGGATTTGGGGCGAAATCCCCCTTGTCCCAGGACCAAGCGTCACCGAAGACGTTGTCCCTTGGGCTGCAGCAACCTGGCTGCACAAGTCAGCTCTTCTGCAAAGCGGGAGGAAGCGGGAAGGCAAGGTGGTGCCAAACAGCAAAGGCCCAAATTGACTTATTTCTACCACCTCTCCTTCAAAAAAAAATGAAACCTGCTGTCACTTGCTAATCTATCAGCCTGACAGGTCAAGTAAAAGCAGGTTGCCCACTCGCTTTCACTTCTCCCCCAACTTAATCTCTGTGCTAAATTACAAGTTGATAATGGGTTCCCATTAATTATTGATTTTCCAGATAATACTTGTTAAAGTAGAATTAACGCTATTGTTTCTGAACAAATACTGCCCAAATACTGTGTTTAGCGGGCTTGTAATCAGCTTTACCCACTTCTCCTCTAATCTGATTGAAACAGATTTCCTACCAAATCTTTTTTATCATTTTGTTGATATTAAAAGGTCACATATTTATGCCTGCCCAAAAGTTTAATTTAAGTTACTGCAATTGATTATCATGTGTTCGTGCGCGAACAGCAGAGTGCTGATGGACGCAACTTTAATTTAGACTGGGAATGAAGAAGCAGAGAGAAAAACCAAAGAAGTACACTTTCCACGGTGTTCAGCGAGTGATGTTAGGCATTGTACATTTAGCTTATTTTCCCAAGCCCTATATTATGATTCTGTTCATCATAATGCCTTTTGACCCGCTGCATTTACTCCATCATAATTATCCTTTAATACTCTTATAAATGAACTTTTAGCTTATCTTCCATTAATTCTCAGAACAAGCAAAGCACACACGTAACAAACAAAGCCATCGAAATAAAGTGTTTAACCCTTTTGGTGGCTTTCCCTGATTATTCAAAGGCGGGCCGTGCATTTAAGAAGTAGGTGGCTTAATTACACTTCCTCTCATGAGGTGGAGAGTGTGTGATGGCATCTCAGTCCCTCTTCAAGCCAAGCCCCATCAAACAACTCTCTGAAAAGCAAAAGCAATGAATTAAAACCAAAGCAAAACTAGTTGGCAACAGTATCACAGATCAGCCTGGGATTTCTCCAGAGTTGGGCGGCCATCCAAAGCTGAATGGCGCACAGGACCTGAGATGAGCTAGTTAGAAAGGGAAGGTGGAGGTGACTTGTCTCAAGTACTTGAGAGGCTTCAATTTGATTTCCAGCTCAGCCATGAGCTCTCAGTGAGCCCTTGAACGACTCAGCTTTCTAGCATGTGGAGGGAATACCCCGGCCAGGTCTGTCCTGGGTACCTGCACCTTGGAGCAGAGACCGTTTTTCACAACACAGCCATCAAAGAGCTCACAGTACTAAACACTATATCATCTTCCACCTTGTTCCTCCTCCACGGCCTTGCTCAGTCCATGGTGGGAAATGGGGATGCACCAGCTTGTTCCATTTACATACACAGTAAATGGAACAAGCTGGTGCATCCCCATTTCCCACCATGTTCCAAAACCAGGTAGGTAGCTCGACTCTGGAAAAAAAGAGCCTCTGCCCAGGAGAAGAAGATGGGCAGGCTGGCAGCAAGGTGGAAATGGTGGCTCACTGCTGTCCACCTGAAATTTAGCAAACAGCGATGCTCCTCTTCTAAAAGCCTGCTCTGGCCTCAGCAAACACACACAGAGATACCCAGAGAGACGCACGCGTGCGCGTGCACACACACACACAGATCCTTGATCAGAACATCTGTATCCTCTGGAAGTATGCTGTCTTCGCAAAAACATTATCTGTTTGGCATCTGTTGCAATGACCTACTCCAGCGACAAGTCGCGCGCACCCCACTTCTGGCCCCCACACACACACACGACATCTGAGTCCCAACACAGCACAGAGGACAAATAAGGTTGTTTCTCCAAATAGAGCTGATATGGTGGGGGGAAGGGAGGAGCCGGCTGGGGAAAATCTGGCCATTCACATGCATTCACACATGTCGCTACAAGTCCTGTCGGTCAAGGAGAAAACATGGTAGGGGGCACTTCGGCAAGCTGGGAGGTGCAGAAAGATGTTAAGGAGGGGGATGCCCCCTTGGGAAGTCAAGCCAAGATGGTGTGACCACACCCATTCACACCATCCGCAAATAGCACCCTTCTGCCCACCTCTGTTCCCTCCGTTCACCCCTCTCCGTGCACCCCATGGATTTGGGGCGAAATCCCCCTTGTCCCAGGACCAAGCGTCACCGAAGACGTTGTCCCTTGGGCTGCAGCAACCTGGCTGCACAAGTCAGCTCTTCTGCAAAGCGGGAGGAAGCGGGAAGGCAAGGTGGTGCCAAACAGCAAAGGCCCAAATTGACTTATTTCTACCACCTCTCCTTCAAAAAAAAATGAAACCTGCTGTCACTTGCTAATCTATCAGCCTGACAGGTCAAGTAAAAGCAGGTTGCCCACTCGCTTTCACTTCTCCCCCAACTTAATCTCTGTGCTAAATTACAAGTTGATAATGGGTTCCCATTAATTATTGATTTTCCAGATAATACTTGTTAAAGTAGAATTAACGCTATTGTTTCTGAACAAATACTGCCCAAATACTGTGTTTAGCGGGCTTGTAATCAGCTTTACCCACTTCTCCTCTAATCTGATTGAAACAGATTTCCTACCAAATCTTTTTTATCATTTTGTTGATATTAAAAGGTCACATATTTATGCCTGCCCAAAAGTTTAATTTAAGTTACTGCAATTGATTATCATTATGTGTTCGTGCGCAAACAGCAGAGTGCTGATGGACGCAACTTTAATTTAGACTGGGAATGAAGAAGCAGAGAGAAAAACCAAAGAAGTACACTTTCCACGGTGTTCAGCGAGTGATGTTAGGCATTGTACATTTAGCTTATTTTCCCAAGCCCTATATTATGATTCTGTTCATCATAATGCCTTTTGACCCGCTGCATTTACTCCATCATAATTATCCTTTAATACTCTTATAAATGAACTTTTAGCTTATCTTCCATTAATTCTCAGAACAAGCAAAGCACACACGTAACAAACAAAGCCATCGAAATAAAGTGTTTAACCCTTTTGGTGGCTTTCCCTGATTATTCAAAGGCGGGCCGTGCATTTAAGAAGTAGGTGGCTTAATTACACTTCCTCTCATGAGGTGGAGAGTGTGTGATGGCATCTCAGTCCCTCTTCAAGCCAAGCCCCATCAAACAACTCTCTGAAAAGCAAAAGCAATGAATTAAAACCAAAGCAAAACTAGTTGGCAACAGTATCACAGATCAGCCTGGGATTTCTCCAGAGTTGGGCGGCCATCCAAAGCTGAATGGCGCACAGGACCTGAGATGAGCTAGTTAGAAAGGGAAGGTGGAGGTGACTTGTCTCAAGTACTTGAGAGGCTTCAATTTGATTTCCAGCTCAGCCATGAGCTCTCAGTGAGCCCTTGAACGACTCAGCTCTCTAGCATGTGGAGGGAATACCCCGGCCAGGTCTGTCCTGGGTACCTGCACCTTGGAGCAGAGACTGTTTTTCACAGCACAGCCATCAAAGAGCTCACAGTACTAAACACTATATCATCTTCCACCTTGTTCCTCCTCCACGGCCTTGCTCAGTCCATGGTGGGAAATGGGGATGCACCAGCTTGTTCCATTTACATACACAGTAAATGGAACAAGCTGGTGCATCCCCATTTCCCACCATGTTGGCAGTTCGGCACATAATCACATCACAGCTATGGTCTCAACAAAGGTTGCTATAAATACAGATATTCCAGCAATACAATATCTGGGGACCACCAAGACCAACACTGGTTTGCAGCTGTAGCTGGGTGCAGGCAAGACCCTGCAAGACCGGACTGGAGACGTCATCTGCCAGCAGAGTCCTCCTTGTCCTTCATAACCCAGGAGGGACGAGAGTCTCCAATACTCCCAGCGCCTTGGACACCTGCCACTGACCCGGCACGTCAGACTCTCTCAAACTCTTCTGCAGATGGCAAAGCTGCAACCCATCTCTGCTGTGACCTGATTTCCCTGATCCACCTTGCGATGAGCGCGAGGTAGCTGGCACTGGTCAGCGCCTGCCTCCTGAGGCAGAGGACAGGCGCCCAGGCACCCACCGCCCAGACAGCCCTGCTGCCCATGCATTTCTGAACGTCCCAGATGGGGACAAGATCAGGAGGGGATCTGTGGCACAATGAGGGGTCACCTCCTCGGCAGGAGATGCCTGCTGCTGCTAGCGATGCAATCGCAGCTCCTCTTGCCGTGGTCACTCCAGTCTCCTTGCTGTCGTCATTTATTATTAGCATGACAAGCAAAGCAAGAGAAGGTCCCTTTCCTGGAGAGTTTGCTAACCCTGGACATACAAGGGCAGAGAAACGGAGCGTTATTTTCCCCAAAGGAGCTGAGACACAGAGGTTAAAGACCAGATCCAATAGAGGCTTTAGCTGCCTGGGGCTCAGACTTTAGGTGTCTACGTGCAACCCTGCAAACCTTGAACACTTTCTAATGTGTTCTAAAGGTGTTCTAAGGTCAATGGTCAGCCCGAGCGGCCACACATTTTCCCAGGACACATGGCAATGAGGTCCCGCAGGCAGAGCAAGGATCGGAGATGGGTGGATGCTTCAACCACAAGGCCGTTGTCCTGAAATGGCTCCACATACAGCAGGGACTCATCTGCTTCAGCATTTCCTTCCCCACACGCATCCTGCATCTGCCTGTTCCGAAGGCAAACTGCTTTCATTTTCCGTCAGTTCACTGGAGAGTCTCTCACCTGCATAATTCAGAGGTAGCTAGAGGACAACTCATTAGAGACAATTCTTAAGATCCTCTTTTATAGACTGGGTAAACTCTGCAACTTGCCAGTGAAAATCAAACAGATTTTCATGGAAATTTGGTGATATTCAGTGAAAAGCTATTAGCGTGCATAATGAGAAAATACCTAATTCTCCCAAAGAAGGTTTTATGCCCATAAGTGTATCTACAATAACCTGGAAGGTTTAGATTATAGCTAGTAAAGCCATGCAGACCTCTAAAGGAGATTAACTCAGGAGTTTTGTTATTAAAGGTGTACTATTCATGAGTCTAACTCCACTACAGCAACAGATACTAAACAGTACTAAAAAAGGTTAACAGCCCTGAGCGGCTCTACGAGACAACTTTCTCACATTGGTGCACGTTCCAATAAAAAAAGATCTCAAAGAATGACAAATGAAACGGCCATCCTATTTGGTCCCCAGCCCGTCTTATTTGCTCTCTAATATTATTTGCCCTTATGAAATCCTGTTATAGTCATTTCCCTGATTTTGCCAGCAAGATGATGATTCTTTCAAAGTCACGGGGCTGGATCCTCAGCTGCTGTGGACTGACCCAGCTTTGTCAGCTAATGGGACTATGTTGACTTACATCAGCTGAGAATCTGGTTGCTCCCCTGCTTCACGTGGAATGGACTCACGAAGATTATCAGTTAGCTTTAAGACTATAATGTTTCTATTGTAAAGAAATCACTCTAAAAGCATTTTTCCCTATTCAGTTTTTAAGAAAACAATCCCCTGCTGTAGCTTATGGACAAACAATTTCATGATTACCAACAGCAGAGCCTGGCCAACTTGAGAAAATGTTATTTATTTCCTGATAACATAATCCATATTCCACAGAATTTGCCATGTGAAATATACTCCCGTGTAATACCAAAGTGTTAATGGCACAGAGTAAAACCGCAAGCTGGTTTGAAATGCAGAGATTTTGAAGGAAAAGATATGAAATCACATAATGCAGCTCCTTAATCGTCTGACAATAAATGATCCTTTTATCCGATTATTATTTCAGTTGCGTGTCTTTAATAAAATGCAGCAGTTACCCATTCCCCAAAGCATTTGGACCACAGTTATGACCAAAGAGCGGTGGCCTGTACCAGGAAAGCTGGGTCCTGGTCCTTCATTACCCCATGCACAGCCTGAGCTCCTCAAATCTTGGGGCCATCAATGGGATGAGACATAGGATCACATCATTAATTGCTTGAAACTGCAGTAGCTCCAATGAAATTGTTGCACCAATGGTTACCGACGGGCAGGCAGGAAATGGCGAGGACCGATACGGGAACATAAAGACAGCATTGAAAAAGACCGTGACTAATAGAGTCAAAGAAAGTAAGAAGGAGGTCTCTACATTTACCAAGAGCAAACATATCTCCTGCTCGTTAGCTAGCTTTCCTACAATATGCTGCTTGTTAAGCTGCCGTTCACGGTTCAGAATAATTTTCTTTTAGTCAATAAACTTTTGCAGTTTTAAACAAGGAAAGAAGTAGTGGTCACATCTTTTGGTGATAGCTGCAGGAAACTACCAGCTCCTTGAACTTTCCAAGGGGAAATTCTCCAACACTAACAGATGACTTAATTTGTAAAGAATTTGGGAGAACTAACACAGCACCGGGGAAGTCCTGCTTTTTATCGTTTCAGAAAAGACAAATAATCCTTTTCCATCAGATTAGAAGTTGGCTCAAAGAATGTAAGCATGTTGATAAAATAATACTATGGCTTCTCAAAGGAATTTGATTTCATTCTGGCTTAAAAAGAAATGAGTGTTATACAATATTGGCTGTGCCCATATTGACCAGTTTTCAACCTATTTAACTGCTAAATCCTCAAATCAACACCAGCCTTTTCTCAGCCCAGTAGAGTTTGGTTAACCACCGGGCTGCGAAGAAACATTAAATATTACTGGGTTTTCATCACATTTGCAGAGGATTCAAAAACGAGCAATAAATAGCACAGGGTCAGGTCAGATATGCAGACAAATTTAACCACCTGCAGAAATACATTATTGTTTTCAAAAAAGCTACAGCCAAACACAAGTCTACATCTCCATGGAAAAAGATGGTGACTGGAGACAGTCTTTGGGATGGTGCCTAAAATACCTGAAGAAAAGGTTGAATAAAATGCCATGGTTGGAACACATTCTCTCTCTGAAGTGAGATGAATTTGGATAAGAAAGAAGGGACATATTTTTCACCATGGATTCCCTAGTATTATTTACAGCAGCCAAAAAAATGGGCTGTTCTTAACTGTACCAACTATGAACTTGGCTGTTCATACATGGTGTCATGTGTACATGGGGTACAGTAAAATTATTCACCCCCAGAGAAGGCATTATCAGAAACTAGGGCATAAAGATATGAGGCAGAAATAGATTTTTCTCTTTTTGTTTTGTTGTTGTTTCGTGGCCCCTGGGAACTGAGTGACAGAGACGTAGAGGGGCATTTGCTATAGGTAACACATCTAATCAGTGCGCAAGAAAATACATGTTGAATTTTTGGAGGAGGAGGTCAGGAAAGATGCAACTTCTTTAGCCTGCACAAATTCTGTAACTGGAAAGGAAGAGTCCTTGCATTTTGCCTTCCAAATAGTCTAGTGGAAAAAAAATAGTCCTACAAAATTGCAAAAGCAGCATGGGAATCATACTGCCTTGGTCATCCCTTGCTGGCCTCACTCAGCAAGATTCCGGCTGTTTGGTAAAACACCAAGTAACCTGGGATGTTTCGCTGCTGACTACAGACGAGTTACACAGATCCGTGACGTGGGTCTGATTTTCACATGTGCCCCGCTCTACCCAATTCCCACTGAAAGCTACGAACACTGCAGGCTCAGAGCACCCCAGAAAATCAGGCACCGTGTATGTGTACAGCAATGCCTGTGGGCTTTTTATGTCTTTTTCTTGTAATAAACAGGCAACGAGGAATGCAGCAAAGGAAGATGTGCCAGAGCAGAGTTATGTGTCAGAGAACAAGCCACCAGAGCCAGGCTGGACAGGAACAAAGTGGCTGACCTAGTGCAAATGCACAGACCTTCATTAAAGTCAGCCACTTTGCCAAATAATTCAAGAGCAAATTCTTGATATAACAGTATTTTTCAAGTCTTTACAGCTGTCAAAGATTTTTGCAGAGCAGTAAGTTTTCTTTCTTTACCCTGATCGACCACTTGAAGTTAAAGATAGTCCTACAGAGCACCTACAACAGCAGCCTCTGAGATTTCCCAGAAGAAATGCGGATGTCCATGTAGCACATTCATGCCTCCTGACCACAGCTTGCTTTTCTATAACTTTTCACAGCCCTGGCAGTAGCCCCTGGACTGCCAAGGGTCTGGACATCTGGCTGAAATCCAGTGGTCCAGAAGGAGATGATATAACAGGAGCTGAATAATTATATTAGGGTCTGCAAGGCATGCATGGTAAGCAGCTGAGCTAAAACCCAGCTCAGGAGGGCCCTTCTCCTTCCTCGAGATGGTGGAGAAACATTAGCAGGTTCAAAGCTGGATAACTGAACCCTTAGACACCTGCAGAGATTATCAAAGGTGGTAAGAGCACGAACTCTTTCTTTCGCATGTACAGATTAATTGAAATGTCTGACCAAAATGCCCTAATATGACAGATAGAGCCACACCTCATCTATATTTTTCTTCTGCTGATTAGGTAGCAGTGATCCGCAGTTTGGGTTTTTGAACTGGAGAACTAAATGCGGAGCAGGACTGTCCATTCAGTTAGACTCCTTTCCTTCCAACATGACTCTCCATCAGCTCCAGCAAATTCAGGCCAGAATAAAACTGATGCCGTTAAATCAGGCTGAATATATCGGTGGCTCTGGTACTTCTTCGGCTGTTGAAATCCTAACATGGGATTTCTCCAGAAATGAAGGAGCAGTTCAGTTACAGGATTGGGGTCACATCTCCAAGCACAGAGCATGTGCACTAGCGATGGCAGTACAAGCTGACAGCTGTCATATATTTTCTCTCACCAGAAAAAAAAAAAAAATGCTATGAAATGAGCAAAAAACTTTGCACAACACATGCCACCATTACACCAGCATCAACTCAGAGGCTTAGAAACACACAGAGGCAACCTCCCTGGGAACCACTCTTTTCTCCCAGGGATCCCACCCATTGCCTGTCCTCTCTGAGGAAGAGGCGAGAACTGCGTGCGTGTGGGGAGAAAGGCGTTTGTCCAAATTACCTTATTTATTCATGGGCCTTCCTTAAGAGTAATGATAAGAATAATAAATCCTGTGGGAGCAATGTAACTAATTCATGCACGGATGTGCAAATGGGCAATTTGCAAACTAATTGCCCCCACACAATATGCCGTGCAGACAGGTTGTCCGAACACTGGCTCTGCGTAGTTTTTGTATGCAGCGGCTGCCTGGTAAGAGGCCGTTGAAATGCTTTCTGGGCAGACAATGGGCTTGCTCAAGTGTGCAAGTATTTCAGAGGGAAGCCATCCCGCCCACCCCGGGTGGCGAAGGTTTGTTCTGCCTGCGTCCAGCTGCCGTGTCGTGCCAGGAAAATACAGGGGCCATGTGCGGGACAAAACAGTTTTGCTTTACTGCCTCTGCCGGCTCGGAAGGACGCAGAGAATATCAACAGCATATGGGCCTCAGGGGATTTCAGCCATTTAACAAACATTATATGCTCCATAACAAAACAACAATATTTCGGTACTTAGATCAACCAAATAACTAAATTAAATTCCCTAGACGGTGAGGCTGGTATGCTAATTGGCTTGCCTTGTGGATTTTCTATGCAGCTCCCCAAGAAACAGATTGGCCCATTTTTCAGGCAACTGATTGTTAATTGGAGTAATGAATAGCAGGCTGGAGGGGCTGATCACTTCGCTTGGTAAATTCAAACCCCCGTTATTCATGAGGACAAGCTAGGGGTGAAGTGGTTTTCATGGGAGGTGGGCAGACGGGCTGGTGCCAGGTCAACCCAAACACGTTTTTCTTTCCCTTTACGCTAGGAACACAGGGGAAGGTTTAGCACCTGATTCCCCCATCCCTCTGGGATGCTGTGCTCTTCAAACAGCTGAATCACCTGCGAGAAGGGCTTCCCCCATTGACGGCAGAAGGCCAGCCGCTACCTTTATTGAGCAGGCCTCTGCAGATCTCCTGCTCTGGTTCTGTGGTCCCTAACACAAGCAACCTCTACTGCCTCAGTGAAAGTCCTCGGTTTTGCTATGCTTTGCTTCCCTGGCAGCTCCGATGGACTGGACAGAAGGGCTTGAGGGGCAGGAGCAGGCTGATGCAGCCAGGTCAGAACGACACAGCTCTGAGGCTTCTCCCTTCATCGTCCCAGCTGCTGCATCCTCAGTGGGCCACACAGCCACTGCTCCTTCCCCTTCCCACTCACTTACCAGGAGTGGTTCTGGTTCCCCACTATCCCAGCTTCCCAAGTTGGTTAGAGGAACACAACTGGGGTGTGGGGAAGGTGAAGCTTGGGGTCTTGTCTGCTCTTTGATCCGGAAGACCCAGCCCTCAAGCCCACACTGGCAAGAATGAAGGCTGTTACGTTGTTTCCCACCGCACCCTCTCCAATGCCTGGCTTCCCTTTCAAAGACAGTGTGAAAATGCTGAGCCCTCTCAGTTCCTGCGAACTTTGCTGTAAGCCAAGCTTTCAGCATCTCCCCGGGGCTGAGCAGCCCTCTTCAGACCGGGTTCCGTGGCAGCACACAGGACACCTGCACGCTTTTCTGAGCAAGCTTCCTTGCGACTGCTCTCTGCACCAAGACACGAGGTAGTGACTGCCTGAAAACCATGGCTGAACTATTCACCAAAGACTATACTCAGAAAATTTTAGAAATGGGCCCCTTTAGGGTATTTCAAGTACTATTCTGCAACTGATGAGCTTTTCAGTTCATTAGCTGAACCAAAAAATAGCTTTTCTAAATTCACAGAGTTACTCAACCAGAAAAATTTAACTTGTTAATACATCACCTTTCCAGACAACCACAGTTATACATTCTACTAAAATGTAGCAATTGTTTCAGTTGTTTATTCTCCAACAAATGCACAGTTTCGCTTTCACGTTGAGCACGAGGGTAGCTCAAACCAGCACACAGGTGCCTAACGTTACTTCTGAAAATCTCACTTACAGCATAATTTTTCTGCATCATGATATCAAAGTAACTGAGCTCATCAGAGAGACTAAGATTACATTTTGCAAGAAGAGACTTATTTTCATAAATTATGTTAGAAGACAGATAGGTGACCCCATTTACTGAGAAAAAACGTGGCACAAGAGAAGACACTTTATATTCAAAAGCAATTAATATTTTTTGGTGTCTGCATTTCTGGGTGTCCAAGGTGGGTGCTTCAAAAGGCCCAGTCCTCAAAAAGGGCAGGGAGGCTGGTTTTGGAAAAAAGTCTTCTTAAAGTGCCTCAGGTTGAAAAGCAGAGATTTCCTATGTTTGTGTCTCTGAGCTGATCATAACTATTCATCCAGGCATTTCTGCATTCACCCTGGCATACGAATGCTTTATAACCAACAGTGAATTATCACTGGGGCACTAGAAAATATGTTCATTTTATAGGAACTGAAACACTGAAAATTAGTTTGCTTCTTCAAGGAAGCTTAGAAATACTGGAGAACAGTCCTGCAGCTCCTGAAGCATAAATGACTGAAGGCTAACAACAGGCTGCCACTAATATTTATTTGCCAGTAGTTGGTACAAGACATGAAAAAACTAACTGAGAATACTTCTCTTTCAAAGGTGAAGGATGATTATTTCACACACAAAACTTTAGGCACCTCCTAAAAAATGAGACCTTCACAGTGTTTCAGAGTAGAAAAATGACTTTCTGGATCATTCTCTCTTATGAGACTCTAAGGATTCATCACCAATGTACAGGGTCAGGCAAAACCACATGGAGGACTGGGTGCAGTGAACTCCTCCTCAAGGGGAACTGGAACAGCAGAGCACCTCCAAAAATGGCTCTCAGGGCACAAGAAGTGACATTCAGTGAAGAAGAAAACAATACTGCACTCGCATCTGATGCAGATGTTTAAGCTGGGCATAGTCCTCTGGATACAATGCCCCATTTTTGAAGGTACCCTAAATTAAAGTCAAGGTTTGTTTCTGATGTGTTCCTCTGCAGCTTCTGAGATAAATACAAGAATAGCACCTGTAAACAGCTATTTACATCTCCCTCCGTAAAGATGACAAGGCGAAGTCCCCAGAGTTGTGTCTCAGGCCTCTGTGGCTTCAGCTCCTCTCGTTGCTCAAGGCAGGCAGTGTAAGAGAAGGCTGTGCTGCCTCAGACAGCACTGTCATACTGAAATGGGCCTCTAGAGGTAGTTTTTGCTCTTTAACCTGACCCAGTCACATTTTTGTACAATGAAGAAACGTGTGCTAGCAACTCCTCAGATCAGATTTAATTTTAAAATTGGATATCTTGGGTTATATACATAGGGGGGAGTCAGCAGCCAGCTTTATTTCCATATTTCCATTTCTACACATATTGAGCAATAGAATATTATCAATATTAAGGAAAGACAGACACTTTCAGTTTTCTGTTTTTCATAATTTTAAATTGCTTCTAACATGCTTTATATAATAGTCATTGAAAATATCATGACAGAAATTCGTCATGAAAGCAAACAGTGTGAAAACAAGTAATCATAGGAAGATGTAAATCATCGCACAAATCCCACAACTACTGTCTATAGTTGGCAGTCTAACTAGCAGCTGATTACTAAGGGCATTTTTCAGAGGTTGATACCATCTAGGTCTTTGTTAATGACCTGGAAGATGGGATGCAATGTGCTCTCAGCAAGTTTGCACTCTGCACCAAGCAGGAGGGCAGGGCTGCTCTTCAGAGGGACCTGAACAGGCTGGAGAAGGGGGCTGACAGGCGCCTCACGAGGTCCAGCAAAGGCACATGCCAAGTCCTGCCCCAGGACAGACAGAAATCCCCACGCAAGGGGACAGACCGAGGGCTAGCTCCATGGAAATGCCCCCAGGGGCCAAGCTGATCAGGATCAGCAGCACATTTTTGCAGCAAGGGCGGACAACCATACCCTGGGCTGTATTTGCAAAAGGGGAGCCAACAGGAGAGGGAAGAGACCCTACGCCTCCATTCAGCACTTGTTTGTTCAACCTGGAGAAGGGAAGGCAAAGGGGAAAGCTTATTGCTATCTGCAGCTACTTAAAGAAGAAAAGACAGAGCCGGGCTCTTCCCAGAGATCTTCGGTGACAGCACAAGAAGTAAGGGGCGCAAGCTGGAACATGGCAAGCTCCTATTAGGTATCAGGAAACAAATTTCACCTTATGGGTGGTTCAGTCCTGGGACAGGGCCCAGAGTCTCCACCCTTGGAGATACTAAAACCTTAACTGGATGAGGCTTTGAGCAACCCGATCAAACTTCAAATTTGTCCCTAGTTTGAGCATGGGAACCTCAAGAGGTCAGTTTGAAGCTAAATTATTCTAGGTTTCAAATATCATGCACAAAATGTTTTTTAAAACCAGAGCATTTTTACCAAAAGCTGCTTTTTTGAACCTTAATGTCATACATCATACAGTAATAGCTCTCAAAATCTCTATAGACAAGGTTGGGATCAATTTTCTGCAGAGGAAGCAGAATGATAAGGTGAGAAAGGACTTTCTTCTCTCTCAGAATATTTGCAATTGATTCCAAGATTATGACAAGATCATAAAAATCTTTATTAACACAAGCCTGGTCAGGGCATGGACTGTCTATTCAGCTAGACAAACCTGTGCCACTTGACAACCATTTCAGTTAATGAATAATACACATATTTGAACAAATGCTTTGTCCACACACTCACTGGTAGAACATACATTTTTGACTGCCTGGAAACCCATCCCTAACATGAGACACAGGGAACAATTCCTGAAATCGTGAACAGTTAAAAATGGTAGCAATTTATTTTCACTTTACTCATCCTCCCGACCCATATTTTCTTCAAAACAAGCTTCTTGAAGGAATTACGGATAATATTCAACACAGTGCTATGTGACAGCCCACAGATGGATGTATTTCTAATGAATCTGGAGAAGTTAAAAATGCACTGATAGCAGACATGAAAAAAATCTGGGGAATTCTCCTTAATTAGATTACACTCTGCGCACCCTGTCTGTATGAATGAGGACACAGCAGTGGAAACCGCCTGACAGCACTGTTAATACAACTGCTAGGGTTTGTAGTCGCGGACATCTGTTTTAAAGCCATGATCCAAATCTGCCCCTAGAGGCCAATCAGCTGGGCTTTGGACCTCGGTCTAAAACATTAAAAGAAAAATTAATACTTGCTGGGAGCAGGTGCAATTCCATTAAACTCACCACATTTCAACGTCACCCTAGATTTCAGACAGTTCCTACAGTCTGCAAGTGAGGCACAAGGGCAAGGAGAAATAAACCCATTCATTATAAAATGTTCAAATATCAGCAGGGTGTAGTAATGCTGTTTCCCAGCCTAGAAATGTGTCTCAATAGAGTGACCGAAGTGCAAAGCATACTCGGCCCCTACTCGCTGCCCTACAAGTCAAGGGCTTGAAAATTTTGCTTTATTTTCTCCCTCATGTTTAATTTTCTTGCATAGACATGAACGAGGATATATCCCCTTGCCTAGAAGGGCAATAAAAACAATTTTACTTTTTTTTTCTCTGAAAGCAGAATCAATTCCTGTTTTATTGCAATAATCCAAGGCACAGGTCAAATATGGAGGGGGCAGAGGGGGAAAATCTGGAAATGATCCTCCCATACGTCACTGCAGACAACAGGCACACACCTCAGTATAAATCAATAACCACTAAGCCATTCCCATTCATGTTTCTAATTAGTGCAACCTATTTAACAAACAGACACATAATATAGGTCAATTATGTAGGTCATGATAAATTTGTGAAGAACTTCAGCCTGTAGGGCACCAAAAAGACCACATTGAGGCAGCATTTTCAAAGTCACAGCTCATTTCTGTGCATGGCTTACGAACAGCAGTGAGGAACAGCAGAGACCTGCTTGGCTTTTCTGTTTTGTGGTACTACAGCCACAACCACTAATGAAAACATCAGTGGCATCCCCTGGGAGACACCCTCTGTGATATGATCACAGAACGTGGTGGAGCCCATCCAGCACTTACTCTAGACAAATCCAATGCAAAGCCACTAAGATCATCTATTACACCCTACTATAAAGCAAGAGCAAAATATACTTACTTGGCCTGATTCTAGAGTACTTCAGAGTTTGAACTTACTGCCACACAATGTCTTTAGCTCGAGAAAAAAAATCCTGGAAGACAAAAAGACATAGAATCACAGAATCATAGAATAGTTTGGGTTGGAAGGGACCTCTAAAGGTCATCTAGTCCAACCCCCCTGCCGTGGGCATGGACATCTTCAACTAGATCAGTTTGCTCAGGGCCCTGACCAGCCTGACCTTGAATGTTTCCTGGGATGGGGCATCCACCACCTCTCTGGGCAACCTGTGCCAGTGTTTTACCACCCTCAGTGTAAAAAATTTCTTCCTTATATCTAGTCTAAATCTACCCCCCTTTAGTTTAAAGCCATTCCCCCTTGTCCTGTCACAACAGGCCCTGCTAAAAAGTTTGCCGCCATCTTTCTTATAAGCCCCCTTTAAGTACTGATAGGCTGCAAGAAGGTCTCCCCGAAGCCTTCTCTTCTCTAGGTTGAACATCCCCAACTCTCTCAGCCTTTCTTCATAGGAGAGGTGTTCCATCCCCCTGATC
>NW_008825497.1:257157-262965 GCF_000699105.1 Pygoscelis adeliae | reverse complement strand
GCCTTTGCAACTGTCCATTCTTCTGCATTATTGCCCCCCCCGCTCCCCTCTGTGTGTGCCAGTGGAGGAGTTTTTGGCTGTTTGGCCGTGGGCTGTGGGTCCGCTGCAGACTGTGCTTGGAACCAGCTATCTAGCTCCTTCTCTGCCTCCCTCATGTTACGCAGCCTTCTCACCGCCTCCTGCAGCTCAGCCACCTGCGGCAGGAGGTCCTCCACCTGGGCACACCTTTTGCAGGCCGGTCTGCTGCCTGTCCCTACCCCAGGAGAGAGGTCAAGGCACTCCCTGCAGCCTGAGGTCTGCACTGCAGCCTCTCCCCCCTCCCTCCCCCTTCATCATGTCCGCCTACATGGAGGCATTGGCCGCCGCTGGGGTAGGAGGTTCAGACCCCCCAGCTGGAGCCGCGGCCTTTACCCTCAGACGAGTGCCCACCATTCTGCCTTGAGGGTCGGGTAGGGTGAGTGCCCTTGACCTGTGCCCAGTTGCTGGGTTATGTGCACGCCGAGTCCCCCGCTCGGCCCGTGGAATGCCCCTCCTTCGAAGAGGCTCCCTCCCTGTGTACCCTTCCACACAAATTGCTGTGCCATGCCCTAGCTGACGCGCCACGCCCTGTTTGCCCATCCTGGTCGCAGCATTCCTGGTCGCAGCGCTCCCGGGCGCCAGCCGTTCCTCCTGGCCCTGCCGACTCCTCGTCAGCCGCCCTTGAGAGAGCTGCTGGCTCCTGGCGGGTCTCTGCGCTCCCCTGGGGGTTCCCCGGCTCAGGAAACCCCCCTGTACACTGCGATCCACCGCTCTGCTGCGGGACGCACCTGCACCGGAGCTGATCGCCTCTGCGACATATTACTTCAGATCACAGAAATCATTGACGCATCATTAGAAAACCAAAGACAGAGCTAGAAAAGCAAAGCAGTCAGTGGAGGGCCTACATGTGAATATGGCAACGGCATGTTTTGATCATGATTTCCTCAGATAGGAGGCTTATGGGATTGTTTTGCCCACCTGCTGCCCCGCCAAAACTTTTGAACCAGTTACTAGTTTCAGCCACAACTGCCAGAAACGTAAATGTCTCAAAGATGTTTAATTTCTATGACTTTGTCGAAAACTGGCGGGTACCCAGAGGAGATATGGAGAAATATCTTATTTATGCTTTCTCCGTAGGAAAGGAAACGGACAGATGCAGCTCCGGAGAAGCCACAGTATGTGCCAAGTCCTGCCTTGCTAGAAATGTTGGGAAGGAATGATGGGGAACCACAGCGGAGGGCATCAGAGAGCAGCAGGTGCCACGTGGGGTTTCAGGTAAGTGACGGGCCTGCAGAGCTACCTATCCTGCTCAGGGATACGGGGAGGACGTGGGGATAGAGTATCACAGCAAACGCTACAGATGCGTCGTTTGCAGCAGGGAGATAAAGGGGTTGTGGGACTCAGATCCATAGGGAAACAAGCTTAATGTTCACTGTTCAATTTTTTTGCTAAAGGTCAGCACTACTATAATTTGTTCTTTGAGATGAAGGGAGAAAATGGATCTTGGATGGGAATTTGAGCCGTAGGTTTAGCTGCTGTTACCTTCCCTTAGTATTTCCAGAATATTTTTCTTCTTCAGGCAATCCCAACTCGGCCTGCCACGGGACAGGACTTCTGGCTTCCTGGACTGCTGTTAGCAGAGGAACTGCAGAATCTTCAAGTGAACTATCTCAGGGAGTTACCTGAGGTACCCTTTTGTTCCTTAAACATGCAATAGTATTAATAGCATTATTAGTTAAGTGGCTGGGGAGCATCCAGGACCCAGGACGCAGCTGGGAACTGAGATGCAGAGCAACAGCACTTGGGAGGCGGGTGCCTGAGCACCTATGGACTTGCTACACAACTTCAGTGGCACCAGCCACGAGCTGGGAACAGACTCCTCACCCCTCTGAACTTCCCAAAACTGCGCTGCTGCCTGGAAGAGCCAGTCCCCAGGCAGGGCAGAAGTGGCTGGGGACCCTCAGACCAAGGGAAACATGCTCCGCGCAGGGAGCTTTAATTAACTGTGCAGCTCTCAGAGGGCAGATGTTCAAAACCGCACATGTGCATCCGCCTCCACATAAGGCAGCCCGAGCTCTATCGCTGGCCACGTGTCAGCTGGTTGAATTCCTGCGTGCCTCTCCGAGGATGTGAGAAGATGGAGCATTTTGTGTAGTTTGGCATATGTTACTACCTGGCTTGCACAAAACAACGTATCAATCATGCGCAGTTCATGGGTACACTGTGCCAAAACTACTGACCTTGTATTTATAGCTATAACATAATCTTGTTACTGTTTGCAGTAGTTCTCATATTTGTACAATTTGTCTTTGATCACTGTTTGTTAATCCTCATCCAGACATCCAACACAATTGTTCTTATAACACTGGAGTGACAGAGATAGATCCCCAAATAGCTGGTTCCAAATAACTGCATTCTAGCTCAGGTATGTATATAATACACCAAGCTGTGAATCTAAACATGCACATATATAAGTAATATATTTAATACGTAGACACCATACTTGAAAATTTGTTACAAGCCTCAGACTATATGGCTTGAGTTAATCCTAGGAATGACCACAGTACTGTGCGTGAGAAAGTCTCAGGAACAAATGCAAAACATTTTAAACCATCTACACTCCCTCCCAGGGCCCTGGGTGAGGCAAGGGGTTTCCAAGAACAGACTGAGAACTGTTCCCCATGCACATAAATGATGCTTTTCACAGGAGGAAAAAAACCCCACAGCATTACATTCCCATTCTTTGGGATCTCTACTCCTAACTGCAGCACTGTTTATGAACATATATGCAAGATATTTCAACTACAAAAAATAAACACTGTACTATTTTGCCCTGTCCCTGGGGAAACGGTGTTCCTGATAAAGTACTGCTCTCTGCTGGCCTGGCCTGCTTTTCCACGAGGGCCTCACTTCCCACAGCATTCTGTCTTCCCCAGTGAAAAGGGGAAAGAACACCTTATTTTGCTGGCTTTTTAATTGCATCTTTTAGCAATTAGTGACAGGAGCATCTTTCATTTAGGATTGAAAAACATTATATTGCTAAGGAAAACAATATTGATATCACATAAATCTTTTGTCTTGAAGAAAAAATGCAAATAGTCCTTGAACCTGAGTAACTCTCCAGAAGTATTCCTGTTTTCTTGCAACTTGAAAGAAGAGGTAGGCTGTTCATGTAGCAGGCTCCCCATTGTAACGAGCTCAGACAAGAGTGTATTTGCAAACATAAGGGACTGAAGTCCTGTTCTGGGTTTTGGGAAACCTGCTCCTAGGTGGGAATTTTCACAGCAGCCCAAAATCCCAGTGACAACCGCAGGATTTGAGATGGGGCTCCCCGGTCTTTTACTTTAAAGGACAACTGCAAGGCCTGGGTAGCTCCCTGGCCCGAAACTTGTAGCATCTCTACTCCCTATCCCCATTTTTCGTTGTTTTACCAAAAGGGGATCACTCAGACCAAAGCTAACTGAAAACCAGCTTATTTGCATTGAATTTACCTTCACACTGCCACTAGGTATCACTGTGCTACAGCTGGTATAGCAATAACCATAAAACCTGACAATTTTTAATCTGTCAACATCTCGTATTTGAGTCAGAATAAGGCGATGCAATGCTGCAGACTCACCAAGACCAGCCACCCATGCCCAGCTGCAAGTGTCATCCTCCCCTCAGTCCCAGGGATAAAGGGTATTTACCCAGCAGTCAGGCTGCGTCTTTGCTGAGGTTCTCCCGGCTATCTTCTTCCCGATGGGTTTACAGCTCCCGAGATGCTGTGACCGACAGGAGTGCTGTTGTGCCTTTCGCCGGAACGGAGGGAAGACACAGTCACTCAATATGAGTGATCAGCATACTTCGTTTATTGGAATACAATCATCAGCCTTTATAGGCTTACTTCTTACATATTTATTATTATAGGCTGGGTTAGTATAATTAGTTCTAAGAAAAGGTGGGATATTCTAATTACTTCTAAGAATCTATTATCATAGAGTTCCTCCTCCTGGCGCACGCGTACTGCCGTCTGGTGGTCGTCTATTGGGGTCTTTTGGAGGAAGATTCACAGTCTTCCTCACCGGGTACCTTCACCTTTGGCCCAGAATGTTGAGTTGGCAGAGCTTCAGACTGCGAGGTCGGTTTCAACCAGATGGTCTAACAATAGGGGTACAGTGTCTTTGCCAAACATTCCACTATACTTGCAACAGTATCTATACTATCAGAGTATTAGCTACAATAGTCTTGTCTTTCATTGGCTATTACACCAGCTGTGTGCGATAATTATTAAGTTCCCGCTGACTTAACATTTCGATGTTTACATGTCCCCGGTCAGCTAGCCAGGCTCCCACAGAGTGCTACGGCAGCAATTTTAGGATTAACACCGACAGGAATTACCAGTGCGCTCTCAGCTGTTTTTTTCAAGCTGCCTGCAGACTCAGACAGGTTTCTGTGGAGAAACCATACTAGGTGTCAGGGTCTCGCTCACGAACTAGGAGGGCAAGAAACTAAATATAGATTCTGTTGCAATCACATCATGAGGGAGCCACAAATCTTAAAGATTTTAAGTCTTTGTGCCTTAATCTTCCTTTGCGGAATTCTCCCATTAATAGCATGATTCCTTTTAAATATAATTAAAGAACATTAAAGCAAGTTATAAAAACAGTTGGAAAGATCAGTTTCATTTACCTGGGTAAAACAGACAGGGAGGTTGATTTGAACAGTAACTATCATTTGAAATTTCTCAATGCCTGCTACCCACAGGGCTGGGGAAAAAAACCCTAATTTACTTTCCAAACACTGCTACGATGGAGTAATTTACTAGAATAAATAACACCCTGGGAGACTGCACTCATTCCTACAGCAGGGTCTCTCAGCACAGATGCCTGCACCCGCATGGAGGTGCAAGAGCAACAGCAGGGCTTGCCGGGAGGATGTGAGCCTCTTGCATGCAGTCAACAGCATCACTGCTTGGACCTCTGCTCTGCATCTGACTTCCAAACACCAGTCTCCGTCTCTTTTCTTCATGCCTCGCATTTGCTGCTGTGGGCTCACACATCCTCACTCCCAAACCGCCTCTCATCATTCTTCCAGATTGAGCGGAGTAGCAAGCTGCTGCAGGAGTAATTTTAGCTGGTGAAAGACAAAATGATCTAGGTGGAAGAAGAGCCATTAAAGAAGTTACTCAAGCAGAAAAACTGCTAGAGGAACACAAGCTATGGAGAAAAAAACAGAGCAGCTACCTGAGGGTGTCCTTTGCTCACATCTACCAATGCTTTTTGCCTCAGAGCTGGACCAAACTTGCAGGTAAAGAGTTCTTGCCAGGGCTGGATCTCACAAGGGAAGCAGAGGGTGTCTAGCAGTCCTGCCAGCCGTCTCTTTGGTGACCTTATTCCAGGGCTACAGGGCCTCTCCCTCGACTTGCACAGGCCCTGGGTCTGCTCCACAGCTGCCTTCTGCCGGGCAGCCTCTGCCCGGCGCCTCCTCCCCCCTCCTTCCGTCACCTCGGGGACTGTTTCTCTCACACCTTTTCCTCACACCTCTCCGTTTTTGTGGCGTTTTACCCCTTTTTAAGGACATTTTCCCCGGGGAGCCACCACTGAGGGGCTCCGCTGGGCCTTGCGGGGGCGCTGCCGCAGAACCGGCCGTGTCCGCCGCGGGGCAGCCCCGGCCCCTCCTCACGGAGGAGTTCCCCGCGGCCAACCCCTGTCCCGAGCACCGGGCGCAACTCCACGTCCTCCGGGGAGCGGGACACGGACGCGGCGCAGCCCACTCACCCCGGCCCGCATCGCGCCTGCGCAGTGGGAG
>NW_008825497.1:251060-256841 GCF_000699105.1 Pygoscelis adeliae | reverse complement strand
TCGGCCGCGCAGGCGGAAAGCTTTTCCCCTTGCAGCAAATCTCAGCGTCCCCTGAGAAAGGCAGGGAAGAGTTAATCCCGATTCTCTTCAGGAAAACGGGGGTGGGGGGTTTACGCTGGCAGACTGCCGCGCCTGCATCCCCCTCATCCTTCCAGCCACCCCTTTCCCGCGGTGGAGACTTCTGTCTCCTCCAAGGATCACCTGGGTCCTGCTGCTCTCCTCCCGTGCCATGTTTTCAGCTGTCGTGTAGCTGCAGTTGGGGCCTTTCTGGCACCAGGAAGATTGGAGCAATCACCCCGTATATGTGCAGTAATGGCCACCTACATCTCTCTGCCTGCTGATAGAAGCCAGAAAGATTTTTCATTTTTTTGCAATGCATCTCCCTGGTTTCTGTTTCATGACAGCCTACATTTCCTTTTCCCCTGCGCTGATCTGTTCTTCGTGTGTATTTGTGCATGTGGTTTTGCTTTCCTCCATTTTTATAAAATTTTGTCGTACCCATTTTTGGCAATACACCGTAATCACCTTGAATTTAAGTTCCGCCCCCTCATGCCTTCTGTACACCTCCTGAATTCATATCATCAACAGATTACGTATGTGTCAAAACCTTGTTTAAGTCAACTTCATCAGCTGGTTTGCTTTCTCTTCCTCATTACATTATCAAAAAAGGAAAGATATAATGTAATTTGGTCCCCATAAATCACCACTGACTGTTTTTTAATCATCTGGATGACGTCATGTGAGTGCTTGTAGATTTCTTGTGTTGTGCTTTTCTGTGGTTTCTTTCCTGGTATTGGAGCTGGGGGAGCCACTCTAATTCCACGGATCTTCTGTTTTGCCTTTTAAACACTGATTTTAAATTGTCCTTGTCCAGTCTTCTGGGACCTCCTTCACCATGCAGGAACTAACAAAGATAACTACAAATGATTCAGGTTGCCCAGAGAGACTGTGGGATCTCCATCCTTGGAGGTTTTCAAGATGCAGTTGGATATAGCCCTGAGCAACATTGTGGGTCCCCATAGCTGCCCGTGCTTTGAGCAGGAGGTTGGATGAGAGACCTCTTGAGGTCCCTTCCCACCTCAGTTACTGTATTTAGCTTCTCTGAACTCTCCTTGCTCTGTTCCTTCTTAGACCTCAGTAGCAATGGGAAAAAGAAGATTTATGCAGCTTCGTGTCTTAAAATTAGCTGTAGATCTCAATGACATGCTGAAGGAGGATGTGTATGTTCCTTCTGAACCATTGGGAAAGTAGTGTGCAGTCTCGTAGGCGTCCAGCAGCCATGAAGGCATTTGATGGTTAGGACAAGCAACATGGGAGAGAGGGATTTTGCTACTAGGTCCAGTTTTACAAGTCATTCGCAGGTGAATCCCAGATTTTTGAATGCAGGATTCTACATTGTCCTGCTGGAATAAATGTAAGCATTTAACTGCAAGTTTCCCTGGGTTAGTTGAGATAGATTTGAGCACTGAAGACAGTAGCTGATATCTCAGTCTTACTCCAGATGCTGAAGGAGCCGCAGGCATAAATCCTTTTACTTGCCAGCAGTAGTCTGTCACTCCCTGTGTGTAAGTTTTTTTTTACCAGGCTGTTTGCTGCAGTGACTTACTGCTTACTTTGACTATCATGCCTAACTTTCTTATCACAGGTCTAAACCAACTAACAGTTAAGTATTTAACTAATGCTCAAGTCAAGTTTACTCCTGTAAGTCCCTTATCAAATAACCATCAAACTCTTAGATCCTTTCAGCAGGTTTGGAAAATAAAACATATCTTTTCCGTTGGATATAGGAGTGATGTGGGAACCACCTGTTCTGTGTGAAGGACAAGAAATAAAACATTTGATAAAGGGAAGAAACAAAACATCTGATAAATGGAAGCCATGAAGATATCAAAGCGGTTCTTCGCTTTTGGGATTTTGGCATGCATAGTTATTTATGTTGCATACATAAAATGGCACTTGGATTCCAAACCAGTCATGGGAGCAACAGAGGGAGTTGCTGAAAGCAGGGAAGACAAACTGAACCGTCAGGCACTGACCACAGATCTCTCGGTCTTTTATGGAATTATGTTTGACGCAGGAAGCACAGGAACTCGTATCCATATTTTTAAATTTACACAGCAGCCAAAAGGTATGGCCTGCTCATTGCATGATAGATTAATTCTCCCGTAATGTATGGAGTAGATTATTGATGATTCTTTTCTAGGGATTACTTGAACAAACATACTTCAGCTCTTTCTAGAGAGCCATCAGGAAGTATATTATGATTCAAGCTGTGGGTTTGGATGAAATTATGAGAACGTTCAACAAGGAGAAAATGCTGTAATGTCAGAATGTGAACTAAATAGCAGCTGTACCTTTAGAACGGTGCCTTGAGGAAGAGCAGTTTCTCATCACACTGCATGGTGGAAGAGTGGATTATAAATTCAAACTGCCTTATTCCCCCAGATTTTCACCATGAGGTTGCTGGCTGTCTCCAGTTCCTGGCAGTGAGCTGCTTCTCTCTGCATTGTCTGGTTTAGTGCATCCTTGGCTTCAGTGTTGGATTTAAATTGCAAAACTTCACTATTTGATTAAAATTGATGTGTATTGCATCTGGACAGAAAGTATTGCTAAGAAGTGAGATAGAAGCGTACAAAAAAGCTCCAGTTTTCCTCTGGAGTCGTAAGCTTCATTTGTTTAGGTGTTGTCAGCTCCTATTGGTGAAACTCTTAAAGATGAAAGAACCCGTGTGGATGCTGTTAGTAGGTGATCTGAGGATGCTTTTAAGGATTAGCAGTGTGGTGTATGGTGTGATTGGCCTGTGGGGAGCACCTTAGGTTTGCAGAATCGGCTAGTGTAAGGTTTAGCCACCAAAGGCATTAAACCACAGTCCATGGATTTCCTTCTTTCAGTGTATTCCCAATTCTTTGCTTCTTCCTTGCCTGCTTCTCTTTAAACACAATTTCAGAATGTATTGCAGGAAACTTTATGGAGTGTAGCTGGGTACAGGAGGAGGATGTTATCAAGCTCATGTTGTCTTGCCTGCATGTTCATATAATTGTCTATACTGCAGGTTTCCAAAATACTTAGGTCTGGCCCCCTCTGCCGCCATTGAAAATGGTGGTAAAGCTTCCACTGAGTTTTGCTGGAGTCAAGTTTAGCCAGAACAGAGCACGCTGAAACATGGGGTCTTTGATACCGGTGCAGTTTGGAAAGCTGCACATGGCAGGTGTAGGGGCTCAAAGAGAACTTGCACCCATCTGGTGATTGTCTGATGTGCATGAAAAATATGTGCATATTGGACACCAGCACCTGAAAACAGTCATGACTTTTAAAAATGGTTTTCTCGGGAGCTAATTCCATAGCCAGGGCTGTATTTAAAGGTCAGGTGGCTGTTGATAGTTCATTAGACAGAGGCTTCAGTTGACTTCCGTTAGCACATAAGGATGTAATTTGTAAAATGGTTTTCTTTTTGCATATGCAAAATTATTTTTACCATTACTTATTTTGGAATACTGCTTTTGAACAGAGACTCCCAAATTAACCCATGAGACATTTAAAGCACTGAAGCCAGGTCTATCCGCATATGCCGATGATGTCGAAAAGGTAATTTTGTTTCTGTTACTGTAAAAGTGCATGCCCCAAAACCTCCTGTTCTTGATATGCCCTGCAAATCACATCTTGCTGTGGTACAGTATGCTGAACTGTCTCAGTTCAGGGAAGCGTCTCCAAATGACACAAGCCCGCAGTAAAAGTTGGTCAACATGCAGAAGAGCAAGGAACAGAACGCATTTAGTTCCGCTCGGTGATGTTGTTAATTTAGCACAGTGGATGTTTTTCCTATCTCTGCCTTAAGAGTTTCGATGCGCTTAAGAAAGTTACAAAAGAGCTGTGTTGGATTGGAGCAGAGCCTTCTCCAAAAGTGACCGGAATTGGATTCTCAGGAAAATGGTCTAAAAACCAAGCCAAGTACTAAGTGACTTCTCTCCTGTCTCCCTCACCTTCTGGCTCGCAGGGATTTAGGGAATTCCTGAGCCAGACTTACACCCGGCTCATAGTGTTTTACTGGCTCCAAAGGCCTTTTTTTTCCCAAGGATTTGTCATACTGCCTTTTGAACCTTTTGTAGCCAAAATGTTGTGGCAGAGTTTTCTATGTCACTGTTTGAAAAAGAGACTCTTCCTGGTTTTTTTTGACCTGCTGCTGGATGATCCCCATTATATCCACCAGGTCTCACGCTGTAGGAGGTAGTGAGTCCTCCACCTTCTCCTGACCCCTTCTGATAGTCACTTGTCTCTGTTCCACATTTACAGTGAATCATACCTCTGATCACCCTTTTGCCCTTCCAAGAAAGGCAAATCTAAAGTGTTTCTAAGATGCCTTTTTTTGTTCTTTCTCTGCTCACAGAGCGGCCAGGGAATAAAAGAGCTCCTGGAGGTGGCGAAGAAGGAGGTTCCTATGGAGCTGTGGAAGTTTACTCCTCTGGTCCTGAAAGCCACAGCTGGCCTACGGTTGCTGCCAGGAGAGAAAGCTCAGAAGTTGCTGGATAAGGTACTATTTCTTGCCTTTCAGTTTGCTTTCCAGAAATTTTATAGCAAAGTTTGGTCCCTTCTGTGTAAGGTACATACTCCTTTATCTTCATGTACACGAGCCATTCCTACCATTTAACCCTGAGAGCAATGCAGAGCCACCTGATCTCAAATAGGGTTGGGAGGAGAAATTGTGTGAGTATAAGCACAGAGGAATGATGACAGCTCTGAGTAAGCCTGGAGATGACATATAACATAAGAAGTGTAATGAGATACTCCTAACAGTCACCACAGGCTTGTTCTTGCTGGGCGTGTTTGTTGCTGGTTTTGACCAGGATGCTGCTATTTTGAGTAAAGCGCTCTGCTATTTGATTGGTCATGTTATCAGCCTGCTGTTGCAAGGTTGTTCCTTTATATTGATTGGAAATAATGTAAATTGTATTCACAGGCATGTAAAATATGTTTAATATTTTAAAATATTATAAAAATAAACAACATATTATGTTCTAGACCGTACGGCTATGGGAAAAGTTTATTAAGCGTGCACTAAGTGTACTCTTTTTCTAAGCAATAATTGGAAGGAAGAAATGTGGTGTGGTTGAAACCAATGTCTGTATTGTTCTCTGCTGCCTGCAAGCTGGCCTGTTCTTTTCCACACTGAATTTCAGCTGGAACTGCTGCAGTTGTTACTTTAGAGGACTCTGGAAACCTAGGGCTTTGCTGTCTCGTGTAGGATGTAGTGTAGAGGACCTCTAACAGCCAACATGCTCCTGTTACAAATGCCATTCCCTGGGGCATTCCTGTCCATCTCCTGCCTCTCCCGTGCATATATAATACCCTGTGGGTCGCCAATTGCAGCAAAGTAAACTGTGTTCCCTTCCCTACCCATGTCCATCCCTTGTTAATGGCATTTCTGAGCAGTCTTCATGCTTGAAAACCCACACATCCATCCCTGTCTCTGCACCAAACTGCAGAGCCAACGTGTAAATCACTGACCTTTTATAGCGGAGCACAGACTGATGCTTGTTGGGCTCTTGAACTTGAGACAAAGTGGTGAGCAGCAGTCAGGATCTGGCCCAAGAAGAGGAGCAGTTGTGTAAAACTGGAGTTTTTTTAAAACTTGCTTTCCAGCTGAAAAAAGATTTCTCTGAGTGTAGCTTTTATTTGAACTACAGGTGAAGGAGATTTTTCAGGCCTCCCCCTTCTTTGTGAGGGACAACTGCGTGTCGATAATGAACGGAACTGATGAAGGTAGGTTAACTTGCGGTGACCCTT
>NW_008825497.1:240767-251025 GCF_000699105.1 Pygoscelis adeliae | reverse complement strand
CCCACCCACGTTAGTGGTAACCCACAAGCAGCGGGTTTGGCACAGTTTTTACACTGCCTCAGGCAGTACCTGCCGAAGAGATCTTGTGCTACGTTTTCCAATTCGAAGTCCTGAACTCTGTCCTGATTTTCAAAGCTCTGAGTGCTGGCCAGTTCCTGTGGGGTCACCAGGAAGCCACTGTGCAGTCAGCACTTCTGGAAAGGTTTCTGAATATCTGCTTGTTGAGATGGTCTTCAACAACTGGTTTTGCACACCCTGCTCTTGACAATGCTCATCAGAGCTTTCTGGAATAGTTTGGTTATAATGTTAATTATAACTGATCTAATGAGTGTGATTGTGAATTTAATCTGAAAAAATGTTATATAGAGAAGAAAATACATGCTGAAGTAAGTTGACGTTCATCAAAAAATGCTGAGGACAGAACCCAGAATCAGTCTTGATTTAAAATAATTTGAAGAAACATGTCTAAATTCTAAGTAACTGAGTGTTGAAATGTGTTTTAAATCTGCTTAGAAACCAAACTTTAAAATAGCTGGAGCTGTTTATGAGTTTCTTTTTTACTGCTTAATGGAAGAAAGACATTGTAATTCTTCTTTTTTTTGTTTGAAAATCATTAATAGCAGTGACAGCCTTGGTTCAGCCAAGGGTTGAACTGGACCGTGTTCCCTAGCATGTCTTGAGTTTTAACCACATGGATAAACATTTGAATTTGTTAACATAAGGCCCACTGATTCATCTAATTTATGGAGAAAAGGTTTATAAAACAAGAATAGGACAGAAACAGCGCAGCTCACAAAAATACTTAAAGGAAAATAGGAAAAATTAGAACACTGAAAAGGTGAAAATTCTTAGTATTCAAAAGGAAAGTCGAGTGCCTGACATCAAGGAAAAGCCTACCTGTGGATGTTTTAATAGAAAATGAACAATGTGAATGTCAGTCATTGTCTTTTAGCTAAGGACTGAAGCCTTTGTGACTTCTCGCCTAAGTTTTTGACCTGTGAAATACAGAGTTCTCCGGGCATTTGATATATGGGGCTTCTCTTCCAAATATCGCATAAGCTCTGGTATAGAAGGTCATTCTCTTTGTTCAAGGCATCTAATCTTGGTTTTTGACAGCCGTCGACAGTTGTGGAAACACTGGCTTTGGGGTAAGGTGGGTCAGGGGAGCTCTGCACATCCAGTCCTATTCACACTTCTTGAAGGTCCTTCTTGCTTAGCTCTCAGCTGGACATCCTTTGGAGACTTTGTATTAGAAGTCCTCCATTTGTGAAAGGGGGACAAGGGAGCTTGTGGCAGATGGTCTCTGGTGTCTCTGTCTGTTGTTGGATGACAAGCTCTGGTTTGCTGATTATTTCGTTTAGACGGTGCCGTTAAACTGTATGAGAAAACTTAAAAATGCCTTCAGCTAAACAGATCCTAAAGCAGGAAGACCTTGTAATACGCCTTACCTTATTTGTTACTGTTGTTAGATAAAATGAAATGGTATGATCTAACAGTTCGTCTCTGAATCTTTTCCTTATTAGGTATTTCAGCCTGGATCACAATAAATTTTTTAACAGGTATGTGTACATGAGCATGTGCGTAAAGATATGACTGATGCTGTGAAATTCATGCTGTTTTCTGCCCCTGCATGGGATTTGCTCATTCATTGGCGTGGAGTGGGAGAAAGAAGGATCTGGGAATAAGTTTTTGGCCTGGCCTATTTAAGTCATTAGGATTTTGGCCATTTACTTGACAGAGTGAGAAGTTTAATCCCTTTTGCTAGATGTTTAATGTAGCCTTTCTTTCAATCCCCTGTAGGGTACCAGAGCGTTTTATTCATTTTTAGAGTCTGCCACTAGCTCTGGCAGCTGCACAGAGTGGAAGAAAGTGCTATGCTACTTCCTTACAGATTTGTATCATAGAAATACCACAAGTGTTTACACTGCTGAGTTAGAAAAGGGTAACTGAAGAGTAAAGAAAAAACTAAGCTGAAGCCCTCTCTGACAATAAGTAAAGCAGTCTGCCATCCAAGCGCTCTGTTCAGCACACACAGTGTGTGGAGCAATACAGCAGGTGATCTAAAGCTTTTTATGTTTACAAGAAATATCAGAAAGGTCAGAGATCTTCAAACATCAGCTATCATGAGGTATACCAAGGTACTTGGCACAAACTAGTCTTGTCAGGAAAGTATATTTGAAGGACCTAACTAAGAAGGACTGGATTTAAATGAGAAAAGAGGTCTCGGCTGGCAGCAGGAAGAATTCCAAGAGAGCCGAGTCTCTTTGGCCAGCTCCTTTCAGTCTGTCATCCTATTGGCCACAGGAATCTGCAAAATATCACTAAGGGATCAGGGAGAGGTGGCCAAGAAAACCACATTCCTCTGTGTTACAAAGTGGTTACCAGAGTAGAGTTTGCAAAAGGGTCCTTGCATCCACTGAAAAATGTTGAGGAATCCAATAACCAAAGCTGCTGTAATTAGGGCATAAACAGCCACCAGAGAAATAAGAGAAACTCTGTCACTTGAAGATTTTCAGGTCACCCTGATAAAGCCAAAATAAGGGCCCAGTAGATGACGGTATAATTTAGTGCTGCCTGGAAGCTGACAGGCGGAGTTTGTCCTCTTTCTTTACCACTGTACTCCTGGTTTTGTTCCTAGCCAGTTTCTCACAGCGCCCACCGCGGCTTTCTCTGTTCTGTCACACATTTCAGGTAGCCTAGATGATCCGCAGAAGAGAAGTGTGGGGATGCTGGATTTGGGTGGTGGATCAACACAGATCACCTTCCTTCCACGCACCGAGGTAATGTGAACATGCACACTGTTGGGAAATGCTGGTGCAGAAATCAGTAACTGCTCAGATTTGTTTCCCTTGGAAACAGACCAAGAGTTTGTCAGTGTGACATGAAGCCACGCTTCTGACAGAAAAACCCAGGTCACTTGGTCACATCTGCCTTGTTATAGCCAGTCATGGAGGCATTCACAACTCTGTCAGTCTTCTTACTCCAACTCCGTGAGTCAGTGGTGCGTGTGGTGAATCTGCCAGAGCTGCTTTATCTTGGGGAAAATGCAGTGTTCGCCTGAGCATCTTAATCCTTGACTCTCAGTTTGTGCTGCTTATAATGAAGAACTCAAAGGCAATGCTGTTAATGAATTCAAGTCCAACATTTGGCCTATACTGGGTTTTAAGAACACAGTAAGATGCCTTCTCAATCCTTGTTTCTGGTTTTCCTGAGTTCGCTCAGTTGCAAATGAATGCTTTTTAAGAAGCAACTGTTATTACGCAGTAAAAAATACGTGCTGATGTTTGTCATTTCAGCTTCCCGTTGTGGCATTTTCATAGGTGTTCTGTGAGCTGGAAGCCCTGTGGATGTGGAGTCGTAAGGCTCTGGCCTGAGCAGAGACACTGTTCATAGTAAAGCTGCACAAAAGCAGAGGGTTGGGATGCTGTATCTAGTGTCCCGGCCTGGGCTAATCAAGACATTGTGCTCTTACAGCAGAGTGACAGGGGATGTGAAGAGTCCGGGATGTGGAAATTCTGGACTTAGAGATGGTGTTAAGATATGAGCAGCGTGAATAGCATCGTGGCCTGAGCTTGGCTCCCCACAAACTCGCGAGCTGTGCTGGTGCACTTGGGGAAGAGGCTGCTAAGTGCTTTAGATAATTACCCTTTCATTTCTTCAGACCACAGGCTGGTCTACACTCTGTCCTTGGCAAGCACAGTGATGTGCTTTTCCTCTGGTTTGTGGAAGTTCACAGCTGAATTCACTTGAGTAGGAAGTTAATGCTTGCCTGGCTTTCATATTATTTTGCACACAGTTTTCCCTAGTAGGGGTCATGTGAAGAGGCAGTTGCTGTAGCCTCTTGACAAAAGCAGTTAAGAGCTGGAACAAGGATTCCTTTTTAATTAAAATAATTCTTTTATACACCAATTTGGTGCGGATACAAATAGAAATGTAAACAGTTTAGACTCTGTCATGTGAAGACATTATTTTAGCTCCAGGTTTTGTGATTGTGTTGTGTATCAGCGGTCAAATCAAAATACTTGCAAATTCATCATTTCTCTCTGAACCATGCTAGGATTGTTTCACGTTTTTCCTCATGTTTTGGAAGATGTTTGCTGCTGCTGGCAGAAACCTTGCAGTGACATATTTTTCTCCCTCCAGGCAACTCTCCAGACATCACCAGCTGGCCATACAACTTCATTTCAGATGTTTAACAACACCTACAAGCTGTATTCGTACAGGTTAGTTGTGGGAAATAGAGCACACTGTACAGATAGGAGCTTTCTATGAAGCCAGTGAGATCTAGGTGTTTTGCTGAAGTGGGGTCCTTGCAAATGAGTACTGGGAAGAAGTGGAGAAACCTGATCCACGTCATTGTGGTGGATTAACCTTGGCTGCCCGCCAGGTGGCCACCAACCCGCTCTATCAATCCCCTTCCATCAACAGGGCAGGGGGAAGAAAATATGACAAAAAGCTCGTGGGTCAAGATAAGGACAGGGAGGTCACTTACAAGTTACCGTCATGGGCAAAACAGACTCGACTTAGAGAAGTTAATTTAATTTATTGCCAATTAAACAGTAGGATAATGAGAAATAAGAACAAAATCAAAAACCACCTTCCCCCCACCTCTCCCTCCTTCCCAGGCTCAGCTTCACTCCCAACTCGTCTATCTCCTCACTGCCGAGCGGCGCAGGAGGATGGAGAATGGAGGTTGCAGTCTGTTCATAGCGCTTTGTCTCTGCCATTCCTTCCTCCTCACTATCTTCCCCTGCTCCCAGTGTTTTGCGAGGGAAGCAGCTTCTTCCCACCTGTGTTTGCTGTGGGGTGTGTTTGGGCTCAAAAAGAGTAAATTCTGTATGCTAGAGGCTGTGCTGCCTTTGAGGAGGGTAGGAGAAATGTTAGGGGACTGCCTTCAGCATTCCCAGTTCTTCAAGAGCCAGATTACCGTTGACAGCTATCGCCTGGTGCTTTTTCAAAGAGACATTATCCTTCTGGGTAAGGGTAATACGAGAGTGGGTTTTCACACTATTCCCCTTATGTGCATTAGCTGCTGAGTGGAGCCATTTTGCTGGGACCACGTAGAGGAGACTGGCATGTCGCAGCCAAGTTGTCAGTGGAGTATCAGAGGAAGGATGTTTGTTGTTTACAGAGGCTTTTATCCCTTTGCAGTTACCTGGGACTCGGGCTGATGTCAGCAAGGCTCGCCATTTTAGGAGGAGTTGAGGGAAAACCCTGTAAGTTATGGGCACTCCTCAAGTCTTGGCTCTGAGCATAGGGTACGTAGCCCTCTTGTGGGGGGAGGAGTTGTCTGTCCCCCTTCCCACTGGACTCAAGGTTCCTGAGTGGTATGTGGACTCTTGTCACCATGGCTGGGTGCATTTGAGACAAATGCAGGAGGTGACACTGCTAGATCCCAGGAGACCTGGATTCTTGCCAGCCCTGGGGGGGCGTGGGACATCTGAGCCATGACTGGGACTCGGAGGTGCCTTGCTGAGGCTGTGGGACAGTATGGAGCAGGGCTGGGGGTGAGGGATCTGAAATCAACTCCTTACGTTTTTCCCTAATGTGGCTTTGTTTTACTTCTGCAGTAGGAGAAGAGGAGGAATTGATCAGCCCTTGTTTACCACCTGGCTTCAAATCTGAATGGCAACATGCTGAGATAGTGTACAAAATTAAAGGACAGAAGGCAGGTATAGTGGTTTATCACTCTTCCTATCTAGGCCAGCGTGCTATTAGCAGAGTAAACGATACACTCTCAGCCTCTTGCAAAGACACTAGATTCTCTGTTTTCTGTTCTATCTGGCTCCTCTTGACATGCTGTTAAAGAGATTCTGCAGCTCCTTCCTCTTGTGCCATGGTGTGTCTGTCCAGTCAGTAAAGCTGCTAGTAGTAATGCAGATGGAGTTGAGCAATCCCTGAACAGGTCTTTCAAAATCCATCAGCCTCAAATGATGTTGTCCATCTCTGATCTATCGCATACTTAGTCCCAACCTGAGGATGGTAAATGTTGCCACTGGAAGACGATGCAGATTTCAGTTCTCTGTGAAGAGCTTACAAAGTGCTGTTGTGCAAAAGGGAGCCTGTTTCCTGGCAGATCCTAAATAAATTGTATGTATATTTAACTCTCTTGCCTATAATATGCTGGGTTTCTTTGCCTTCTTTTAGGTGAGCCTCTGTATGAGTCTTGTTCTAATAAAGTGGCAAAGATGCTCTACAAAAAAGTGCATAAAGCTGAGGAAGTGAAGGACTTGGATTTTTACACTTTCTCTTACTACTATGACCGTGCAGCAGAGGTTGGTCTCATAGGTACGTTTGCTCCTGTTTTCATTTCATTTTAAATGACAAGTTGTGGAACAAATGGTAACACTTATACACACCATGACGCTTTGCTAAGCTGTCATGGAACTTAAGTCTTTTGTTACACTGCTGTGCAGCATTGGTCTCGACTGGGTATTGAATGCTTTTTCATTTCTATAGAGAAGGGACTGGGGCTGTGAAATAGGACCTGCAACTTCTGGTAGTGGTTTTTGAACAAACTGTCTGCATTTCAGAAATCGTTGTTGTCTGATTAACTCTACAATCCAAAATAGAAAAAAGCTCTCATAATGATAAACAAATTTCTTGGGTGGTAAAGTAGTAAAGTGATCTTTGCTTCACTGGCCTTATTAGATGGAATGAAGATTTTCAGATAATTCCACATGTATTCAGAGTGCATCCCATCTCTTTTCCAGTGGTATGCTGGTGTACAGAAGGCTATCGTGTTCAGTGGTAGAAAGCAGATGATGAGATCTCAAGCTAGTTTGCACAAACATACCCCCCCCTCCTCAGCCACTTTGTTTTACAAACAATTTCAGATTTAATATGTCGCAGAGCACCACTGCCCTGTCAAATCTGGTCAAAGGCGTCAACTGTGTTCAGGCAGCACTGGGCAGGGCAGCACAGACATGGGGACAAGGTGAGAGAGTCTCTGAACTATGTTTCTTTAGGAAACGAGGCTAAAAGTTCTTCATAAAACGAGGCTTTTCAGTCTATATTAAGAATCTTTTAAAGGTTCTCTTACCTTTAAAGCAAGCGTGAGTTTTGACATTGATTTCAGTGGCTCAAAGTTTGATTTCTAAACAACTTTTATGACTTGAATCTTATACAAAAACCATAAAAGACCACGTGGTTTTTTTTTTCTTTTAGATAAAGAAAAAGGAGGAAGCTTAAGTGTCGGTGACTTTGAGATTGCAGCTAAATACGGTGAGTAAAATACAATCAAACACACACTAGTAATTGTGTGTAAATTCATACCCAGGTGGCAAATGTGTGACGTGCTGAGAAGCCTGATTTTTTTGTTCTAAGTAAATATTGAGCACCTCTCTTGAGCACCTCTCTCCATAGCATCTCACCAGGATTTCTGCTTATTTCTGAAAATCTCAACTGTTTTAATATTAATTCTTGCTTTTGCAGCCCACATAAGACATCTTATAATACTTATATTTCAAAACTCTCTCAAGAACTACTAATAAACTTGCCAGTTAACAGTTGTCCTGAAATCATGGTTTCAAAATATTAGCATAACCTGTTCTAATCTGATTTAATTTTTCTTTTTGTCTCAAGATTTGTTCATATGCTTGATTGCTAATCGGAAAAGGGGGAAAACTGGTTTGTAGCTTTTCACTTCATCGGCTGCAGAGAGAACTGCCTGTGCAGATTTACAATGTAAACATTCTTTTCTTAATACCACAAAATTGGGCTTTGATCAAACTGACGTGGCTTTTTGCTAAACTTTATGAATGACTGAACAATTGTTGCAGTTCTGATTTCTGGATTACCATTTGTGTAATTCATCCTGAGAAAGGAAGTGGGTTTTATTTTGGTTTTGTCTTTTCTTTTTCTTTTCTTTTGTCTTTTCATTTGTTGGGGTTTTTTTCCTTTGGTTTTGTCAACATCTGTTGAGTGCTTATGCTCGAGAAACATAACACACCTGCGGTTGCACAGATTTTTAAAGCCTTGAAGTAGGTAGAAGAAAAGTTGGAGGCCCTTTTCATCCTTTCCTGGAGAGATACAAGAAACTCGGCTGTCTCAGGGGAGAGGCAGAGTGCCTTGATCCTCCTTCCAGTGTGCCAAAGCTTTTGTGTTTCTGCTACCGTGTGTATGTCATTTCAACCCCACTGTAACAGGTTCCATCACTGCGCAGCTCAGCTGGCCGGGGGTGTTTTATGGATTCATTTGAGGCTTTTCAAAGCTGGGCTGATGCTAGGCCTGAGCCCACAGTGCGCATTCAGACGCTCTTTTCTTTCTCTTTAGTATGTAAGACCATGGAAGTCAGCCCCGGAAGCAGCCCTTTTCTCTGCATGGACCTCACGTACATCACCTTCCTCCTGCAAGAACTGGGCTTCCCAAAGAGCCAAGTCTTTAAGGTGATGCACAAAGTGGATTGCTGGGGAGAGTGGGCAGGAGGGTGCCGCGGCAGTAGTTGTCACGCCAGTAGCTCGGTCCTTGATTTGCCTTCTTGCTACAACACATGCTGTGTGATTGGGGGTGGAGGGACGCTGTCCCCACGATGGTGATAACCGGTTGTGATAACCTTCAGCACTGTATTCGCCTTGCATGCTGCCCCTTCTCCCAACGAATTGTGGTTTAACTCGTTTGTTTGTTTGTTTGTTTGTTTCAAGCTTGCCCGGAAAATTGACAATGTTGAAACGAGCTGGGCATTGGGAGCCACTTTTCATTACATCGACTCGCTCAATAGACTGCAGTACTAAAGCTCCTTGAAGGTGACTTTTGGGAATCGCAGTTTTTGGAAGCCCGGCATGGGAGAGTCTGTTGAAGGGCCTGCTTTTGGCTTCCAGAGTCCTTTGGGAGGTCATCATAAACTAGGCCCCTTTCCTCCCACCCCCTGCCAAGTCTGCTCCATCACTAGCTCTTTTTTACAGTGCGGAGTGCAGTATCTGAAGAATAAGCCTTGATTTGACAGCATCTGCAGTCAACTTGATGTAAACCTTGATCACTGTTGAAGCAAAACAAGCACTCTGCAGAACATCTATGATCTCTATGAGAAAAACACACACCTTTTTGGAATATGCCTGTACTATGTGCTTGTACTGTGCTGAAGTCGCTGTAGGAAATGGTCACTCCAGAAGGAACTCTTTACCGTCCTGATTTCAGGGTGGTTTTTCCTGTTTGTCAGCAGTTTTCAGTGATGATTTTTATTTTACTACTTCCGTGTTTGAAGGTGAACTTGTGTGTGCGCGCGTGCAAAGACAGTGCATTTACACAGATGTGCTGCTGAGAGGCAGCAGCCTTGAAACGCAGTGTGGAAGTCAGCTCTGCTTTCCACTTGCTGAACTAGAAAAGCTCAGGAGCGCTCTGGAAACCGGATAGGGACTTAGAGGCACGAATCAGAGCCTATATGCCCTGTAGGGTTAAAGCCTACAGCCTAACTTTGGTTCCCTGGCTGTTGGGAGATGGATGGTGGAAGACAACATCAGATTTGCTGGATCTAGACGAGCAAGGCCTGGGAGTTGGGTCCAGGGCTAATGATGGGTTTGACAGTTCTAGAGTCGGTCAGGCTAAGATCGGTGAACAAGACACAGCCACAAAAACAAACCCTGAGCACGGCTTATTGGGCCTCACAGACATTGGTGCCTTGGCAAGGTTGATGCAGGGCCCAGGACGAATGCATTTACACGGTGTTTTGGGTGCCGCTTCCTGCAGACGCATCTCACTTTGATAAATGAATGTATTGTGGTTGCACTGAGCCATGGCAGGGTAGCTGCAATGCACCACTCCAACAGTGTCCTGTTGGCGGGCTGGAAGTGATCTCAGAAGCAGCAGGACCTGGAGAGGACATGCTGCACTATTTGTAATCTAACCGTGGAATTGTGTTGTATTTGTATGGGTGTTCAGAGCAGACCCGAGTGGTCTTTTGGGGGTACAAAAGGGCCCAGCCTCCCGGAGAGCCAGCAGTGCGTGCCCCGACTCGTGGGCTCATGGCCGCAGCCTCGTCCTTTCCCTGGGGCAGCGAGATGTGGTGTGTCAGCGTACGGTGCTGCATGGCTGCTGGCTCTGCAGCTGGGTGTACAGGGGACACTTGAACCCCACTGTACTGGCAATAAAACCCCAATTTAAAATGAAAACGTGGTGGTGGTGGTGTGGCTTTCAGCACCAGAGCCCGCGGGGCGGGTGGGTTGAGAAATGAGTGCCCTGATGCTATCTCTATCCCCTCATGCCATCACAGTCCCTCCGTCATCCCCGTCCCCCCATGCCATCCCTGTCCCCCCATGCCACC
>NW_008825497.1:223777-239772 GCF_000699105.1 Pygoscelis adeliae | reverse complement strand
CTCGCCATGGCCGCGTCCCCCGTGCACCTCACCGTGGCTTCTTCCCCGTGGGCATCGCCACAGCCATATCCCTCGCATGCACCCTGCTGTGGCTGTGTCCCCATGGGCATTGCCGTGGCTGTGTACCTTGCATGCACCTTGCCGTGGCCGTGGCCCTCATGCACCTCACCGTGGCTGTGTCCCTGTGAGCATCGCCGTGGCCATGTCCCTCGCACACATCTTGCCGTGGCTGTGTCCCCACAAGCTTCTTTGCAGCCCTGTCCCAATGAGCCTTGCTGCAGCCATGTTCCCCCTCAGGCATCCCCACAACTGTGAGCCCCTGTGCCTTGTCGCAGCCGTGTCCCCTGTGATCCCCCTGTGAGCGTGTCCTCACACGGGCCTTGCTGCTGCCAGCTCCTCTGCACGCTTCACCACGGCCATGTCCTGCACTCGCACCACCATGGCGGTGTCCCCTCTGGGCATCGTCACCTCCACGTCTCGGCGCATGCCTCAGCACAGCCATGTCCTGGCTTTGCTCCTGCAGAGCCCGCAGGCAGCTTGGCTTTGAGTCTGGAGAGGAGTTTCTCGCCTTGTGCAAACCAGACAAGCTCTCCCAGGTCACCAAATCCCGGGGAGTTGGTCGTTCCTAGGGGACTCAGCCTGCTCCCTCCTCTCCTCCCCACTTGTCAAGTCAGGACAGCGATGCTGGAGATGTTGGGGGCTGCAGGATGTTATTCAGCCTTAATCGTTTTGAATTAAGACCAGATCCAGCACTTAACTGGAGAGCCCCAGAGGGCAGGTGAGTACTAGAAAAGGCACATACCTTCCCAGCGCGCAGGCAGCTGCCTCCCCGAGTCAGCTCTGTTCTCGGGGTTATGAGTATTGCCTTGACACAAGAAACAAACTGCACTTTCATGCCGGTACAGGTGCACATGCACTGGGAGTTACGCCGGTGCGTGGAGCTCTCCCTTTTGTCCTCACTCACACAAATGCGCTCTGATCTGTATTGCTGAAGGGATTGTACAGATCCCATGAAGGCTAAGAGGAGCTTGTAGTGGGTTTGCTTACTGCCCCCTGTGCTTAGATTTTCTAGAAACACGTCCCTGCGGGAGACTGAAAGGAGCAGAGTATTTATGCAACTGCGTGATGTTTTCAGTCTTTCCAGTGAGCCCCAAGGAAGAGATGGACCCTTTCAGACTCCCAGCAGAGGCGGCAGAGCGGGTAATCCTGCTGCTTAGTGGGGAGAGATCCCAGCTGTGAAGCAGAGAGATTCAAGGGGAAGCACGATTTAAAGTCAGGCTACTGCTCTGTTAAAAATTGCTGTTTATTTATAAAAATATATATAGCAATAAATCTGAGTGAGGGCAAAAGTTTGCACAGACTGCTTCTCATCCTACAAACAGGCTTTCATTAGCATTCGCGGCACAGGCACAGCTCCTCTGAAACTTGGAAGGTCACCGCAGAGCAGCCCGTCTTGCACAGTTGTGCCGGGAGCCCTGCCACCCGCGGGACAGTGTATTTGTTCAACAGGGTGAAACATGTGCGTGAAGCTCAGCGCGGGGAGAACAGGAGGACCCGCGCGATAGGAGCACTGGAAAATCACTAGCAGGAAGGGGCCTGGCCCTGAGCCCGGCCGGCGTGCGCGGGGCGGGGGGCTCGCTCCGGCTTTCAGCAGGCTTTGGATCAGCTTCAGCTCAGCATGGGAAAACTTTAAAAGCCCACTGTAAGCATCACCTCAGCTGAGCTTGACGGTGTATAAATATACCATTCAGCATCCTAGATAATTCTTGCCCTAAGTTAATTAGGGAAACACTTAACAGGCGACGAGATTTTTCTATAGAAGGCTGTTGGCAGGGAGACGCGCGGCAGAGGGTTGGCTAGCATCCCGCGCGAGATCCTTCTGACAAACAAACTGCAGTGTGTGGTGTTCAGGAGCAGGCGCCAAGAGCTGGTTTGGGAAGATGTCCCTACTCTGGAAAGCACTTGGGTCTGCTCTCAATTTTAAGCGACTTTGGTGACAGTGAAGTGCTGTGCTGTGTGTAAGTGTCTTGCTTTGCCTCCCCAGCGCATTTACTACCTCTCCCTGGAGTTCTACATGGGCCGCACGCTGCAGAACACCATGGTGAACCTGGGCCTGCAGAATGCTTGCGATGAAGCCATTTACCAGGTGAAGTCTTGGGGGTACCAGGGTCCCCCTGAGGAACTGGCCAAACTTTTCCACGCGGAGGGCTGGGTATCTTTATTTCTCAGGGCTTCCTTCTAAGGATGTGTTATTTTGACTAAACAAAGCGAGGCTTGGCTCTCTGTTAGTGTTTTTCATCCCCTAGAGAAGACCACGGGGGGACCTTCGGGTTCCTTGAGAGCCGGAGTATGGTTTTCTCAAACCACCGTTTTCCTGTAGTGGCTGGGAGATCCAGAAGAGTATCCAGAAAGCAACACCCAGCATCCCAAAAGACTAGGGAGTCCCAGGCTGCAAATAGCTTTCCATTACTAGGAGAGACGATGGCTCATCACGGGAGATGTAGTCTAATGGGGGAGGCCAGAATGGGGAAACTGGAGCACCACAAACCACCAAATTACAATTCATACATGCAGGTACGCAAGGCGCCGCAGAGCGCTGCCAGATAAAAGTGAATCACTGGGAAGGAAGAAAGGGGAGAAATTGTTTGCTTGAATTAAAATGTCATCAGATGAGTTCAAACTGGAAGAAAACACAGCTGAGTACCACCAAGGCAATCACAAATGCGAGGCCATTGTTACTTAGGCTTGCAGCTACCTCTGCAGCCGGACAGCGACCTTTTTGATGGAGTATGAGTTTTTGGGCTTTCTCACCCAAAAGCTTCATTTCCTCTCCTCCTCTTCCCCCCTGCCCCATCGGATTGATGCATGTTACACTTCCGAGCAGAAGTTGGGCTCTGTCACCATCTCTCAAAATGAGGTGCTACGATTGCTGATGAATTGTCCTGGTGAGCACTTTCCCGGCCAAGGGATGGGAAGGGATTTCCAGGGAGGGACCTGACACGTTTCCTCTCTGAGGTATCGTGCCTCGGAGGGCAGGCTGTTTTTTATCAGGAAGGATCCTCAAGTCCCTTTGCAAGGCATTTTCCACATGCTGATTTGGCCCAACGTGTGAGCGGAGGCTTCCATCGCTGTAGCCTCCAAAATGTGGAGCTCATCATGGCCAGTGGCCAGCTGGGATGAGAAGTCTCGTATCCAGCATGGCTCTGTCACTGAGAGAATTCGCCTTGGTTTCTGTGACCCCGTCACACTGTGCATGAGGCTTTCCTGGCTTTTGGTTGCAGACCACTGAAGCGCTGGGAGAGTGGTTTGGGGAGCAGCCATGGTGTTCGCCTCACTCCTCGCGCCATGGTGTTTGCCTCCCTCCTTGCTGTCCCCCGTGGCACCGAGGTGAGATACTGTTGCCCTCCGAGAGGCAGCATCTCTTGAATCCTGGAGAGTCCTTGCTGCTGGCATACTTAGCCTTCATCTGGCAGCAGCCCCCGGGGCTGGAGAAGAAGTGGCCCAAGAGATGCAGCAGAGGAGACAACCACTTCCAGCCATGGACTCCGGCCAAGGAGCTTGGCAGCAGGCTGGGCAGGATGCAGGAAGGCACGGAGCGTAATGGCGAACACTGCAGTAACCAGCTGCCAGCGTGGTCGTGCCCTTCCTCAAGGACTGGGCAGGCGCGAGCAGAGAGGCGGCGCGTGTACCCGGGCGGGACTCGGCAGACCCTTGCACGCCGACTTGGCCATTCGCCATCCTGTCTCCAGTGGCGAGTTCGGTGGAAGGGCCTCCTGGTGTGAGTGGCTGCCAGGAGACCAGTGTTTTGTTTGAGGTCTCTAAGGAAACCTAGTTCATGGGAAAGCGACGTTTGATGATGGGCTAAATTGTTTTCCAATTAATTGGGCTGCCCGGGGACCAGAGGCTGGTGAGATGCTTTGTGGGAAGGGGAGGGGGGGGTGTGTGTGCAAATTAAACCCTGTGGGTTTAATTTCCTGTGGTGTGGGTTGTTCTGGGATCTGTGTTTGCACTCCTCGGAGAGCAGCCCCAGGGTGTGGGCTTCGGGTGGTGACGTGTTCTGCTGTGGCTCTTTCCCCAATAGCTGGGTTTGGACTTGGAGGAGCTGGAAGAAATCGAAGAAGATGCTGGGCTTGGTAACGGAGGCCTGGGCCGCCTGGCAGGTAATACAGGGAGAGGGGAGCCCCCTCGTCGCGCAGAGTGCATGGGGACAGAGGGTGGCCTGGCTGGAGGCTGTCACGCCCTCGCTGCTGGCACCGCAGCATGACAGCATGCAGACCTCAGCCCGCATCTGCCCCGCAGCCCGTCAGCAGCGTGGTACCCTCCTGCCTGCTCCTGGCTGGCCAGAAACGAGCCCCCTCCCCAGTGAGAGCATCCAGGAGATGTAGTTGTGTAGTCTGCACCACAGCAGGCGGGGCTGCAGCGGAAAGGGGCTGTCTGGAGCCTTTCTCCTCACCTCTCTGTGAAATCTCTCGCTTTTCGGAGGCACCCAAGCAGCTCTCACGTAGGCAGATTGTTGGCTGCTGTTTTAGTCTGCCTGTCCCACGGGACTGTTGGACATGAGAGCTCCCCAATGCGGAGGAAATGCCGGGGCTGATCTTTACCAGACCTGTCCCAGGCTGAGGGCTGGAAGGGTTTGCTTTGAAAGCAATAATAGCAAAGTAGCTGGTAGAACAGCAAGTCAGGTTCAGAAGCCCTGCTTTACCAGGCAGGCAGGCTTTGAGCAAGGCGTGGGCACCTTGGGCAAGTTTAGAAGAGCTCTCACTGCGACAAGGCTGGGTTTGGGTTTTTGGTGACCTGTCCTTGTCACCAGCAACTTTGGGGTGTTTGTGGTGGCTCAGCAGGACGTGCATGGGGTGCTGCTGCAGGCTGTCCCATTCTGTACCTTCTGCACGCAGATTTCCTCTGAGTAATAAATGTTTCCAGCGGCACTGGTTGTAGCAGCTCCTCACCCCCCCATGCACAGCACGCCACAGCAAGTGCAGCGAGTGAGGGGTGAGGTTCCTTGCAGCATGACCATGCTCTGTTCTTCCAGCTTGCTTCCTGGACTCCATGGCCACGCTGGGGCTGGCGGCGTACGGTTACGGCATCCGCTACGAGTTTGGTATCTTCAATCAGAAGATTGTCGACGGCTGGCAGGTACATTGGCAAACTCAAGTCACCCTTTCTCCTTCTGTTTCATGCTGCGGTGGCCACCTCTGCCTGTGGACAAGGCCTGGCCGCACAAACAGCACAGCGGTGCATTGAGCCGTTCATAAACTGGGTGTTTGAGCCCATCACCTGGTGCCAAATGGGCTGTCACTCCCTACTGCTTGTGCTGACCCTAGGGCTCTGACTGCCTGAGCAAAGAGAAGTGACGAGGGCGGTGGGGTGCGTGTGCGGCAGGCGCTCACTTGGGGACACGCGGAAGCTCATCCATGCCAGTCACCAGCCTGGAAAGATGGTGCTGGAGCTGAGCCCACAGGGCATGGCTGGGACCAGAGGTCTCCCTGCCCGGGGCTCCACGGCACAGCTGCAACAACCCGAGAGTCCCATCCAACCTGGCAGTGAGCGGGCAAGGAGGCAGGCTAAGGATGGAGATGTGGCTAAACACCTCATGAAGGTGTCTGGTGGAGGATGAATTTGAACATGATGGAACAGTACAAGTGCCTGGGGTGCTGCTGCTCCGGGTTCCCTGGGAGACTGGCAGTAGGGGCTTAAACAGGGATTCTCCTGTAGCATTAATGATAATATTTTGCAAGTGAAAATAGGCTAAAAAACTGCCCCAGCTGGCAGTTTTCCCTAGTGTATGTCTGGAAATGGTTTCCATTAGGAGACTTGCCTTGCTTTTGAGCATAAAGGACCTTTTTTCCCCTTAAAATAGCTCTCCATAAGTCAGGGAGGGTGAGAGGTTTGACGGCTGTTTTTTCCTCCTTCCCCACAAAGAAGCTGCAATGTTAGGCCCTATAAATGGTGACAACAGGGAAAAAAGCATCCACTGTTACTGGCTTAATGTTACTTAAAAAAGAATTGGGGTGGTGGCGATGCTGGGTTGTGGCTCAGACCTGCCCCCCGCCTGGCAGGGAAATGCCTGCAGGCACAGAGCAGCTCTCCCAAGTGCCTCAGCCCCTCTGGTTTCTGGTGCACGTCAGCCTTGGTGGCTCTGCTGAATTGACTTCACTCCCATTGGTGCTGTTATGAGCAGAGAGGAGAAATCCTCTCTGGCAGAGGGCAGAGCAGTTAGCAAGACCTGGGTTAGAGGGGGTGGTTTGTGGCCAGGAACAGCACCGACAGGCTTCTAGGGAACCACCTCCCACATGTCCCACTATCACGGTCAAACTGGATGTAAAGGCCTCGAGACGGACTGAATGCAGCAGTCTGTGCAGTTTGGATGGTTTAAACCTGTACAGCTCTGCAAAGCCCATAGAGGCTGATTTATTTATACCAGCTGGGATGTAGTCATCCATGTTTCAAAAAGCCCAGCTGTCCTCTAGAGGCCTCTGCATATCCATTTTTAAAGCCAGCTTACTAAAGCTTTGCTTTTAAACTGGCCTCCCTTGGGAGAGCTGAGTTTAGCCTTCATTTGGAGACACGAGCCATCACCTGAACCCCGTTTGCCTCTTGCAGGTGGAGGAGGCCGATGACTGGCTACGCTACGGCAATCCCTGGGAGAAAGCTCGCCCAGAGTACATGCTCCCCGTGCACTTCTACGGCCGCGTGGATCACACCCCTGAGGGTGTGAAGTGGATCGACACCCAGGTACCAACATCTCCCTCGGTGCTGGGCTGGGGGAGGATGGGCCAGGGTAGCGTGGAGGGGGAGAGTCTGTGCCCGGGCTGCCTGAGGTGGTCAGACTTCCATTCTCTCCCAGTCTGGCAAAATTCTCTCTGCTACCCTTGCAATTACAAAGGTGACTTTGTTGGCTACGGCTGCAGCAGGATTTGAGGAAAAAGAGGGATGATATTCAGTCACATCCGTAACTTCAGATCAGCTGGGGCCTCCTTCTCTACAGATCTCCAGGGTGAAGCCCCACAGTCTTGCATGGATTTATGTCGGAGGAGGACTGTATCCCTGGCAGCCGTGCTAGGCTCCTTCTGCACTGCTCCTGGCTACCACTCACTGAAACCCAGTGGTTTTGCAGGTGGTTCTGGCACTGCTGCTGTGGGTGGAGATTCATCTCATGGGGTGGCCGTGGAGCAATCTCGTGGGTGTTCAACTCCTGTGATCAGAGCAAGTTCCTCTTTCCCAGACCAGCCTGATGGGTAGAGTGCTGTCAGGGGAGGCTGGAGGCATGGTTTCAAGTCTCCAGTCTGCCTGGAGGCCTTGTTTTGTGGCATCGTGGAGAGCAAATGCTTCTTCAGCCTCCCACAGTTGGGGAGGTAATGCTGTGCTTCAGGAGCACGTGCCTGCTCAGAACACAGGCTGCTGCATCGTAAATGCATTCCAGTCTTATAGCTGAGGAAGGCAAGCTTTAAAGAGGCACAGATTTATTAAGAGGATTGAAGATGTTTCAGCCTCTCGTGTCTAAGCACTGCCCAGGATGGAGGAAGGAAGGACTATGAATTTCTCTGGGATTCAGGGACATGACCTAGCCTTGTTCCCATGATGTTCAAGGGTCTCTCAGCCTGATGAGCCAGCTCTGTCCATCCGAGGAGCAGTCAGTCATAAAGCCAAGCCATTCTCTTCAGCACCAAGAGCTGAAGCTCAGTTGCAGAGTCGCCTGGGCCTGCTCAGAGGAGAAATAAACCAGGTCCTTTTCCAGGGACCCTGGTTGTCGAAGGCTGTGCGGTGACCTAGGCCATTCCCGGGACACACAGCACAGGGGTTCAACACCACATCCCTGTAAACAGCATGGAGGCACCATGCCAGAGCTCTCTGGGGAAGCAGACATCCACGTGGGGACCGAGTGCCATTGTCTTTCAATGTGCTCCTCTTCTGACCCCAGCGGTACTCCAGGGTTTCAGGGATACCAAGCAGTGCAGTGGAAACACTGCTTCCTACAAGGAGGTGAATTTTCAGATGGTGCCGTTAAGGGAACAAGTTGGAAAGGCTCAAAAAAGCCAAAGACGCAGTCTCCAAATATAGCATCGCTCGGTTCATGTGATGTGTGCCCCAGTCCCGTGGCTGAGGCAGGGCAGGCTTCTGCCTGCTTCCATGTTCGGAGCTGGTAATAGCAGCTTTGAGAGCCTGAGCTCTTGCTGATTCTCCCCAGAGGGGAGCTGTTGCTGACGCCAGCGCAAAGAGGCTGTTCAGGGCCAACATGCTGATCTGCCTGGGTTTTCCCTGCCCTGTGAGCACAGCTCGTTCAGTTCTCTGCTGCCTCTCACATCTTTGTTTGGGGACAGCCTCTGGCTGCGGGGCTGTCATGCACTGCAGTACACGCTGACTTGTTCAGGAGGATGCTGGCTCCTTTTGCCAGTGTCAGAGAGGCGGCCCAGGCTCCGTGCCGCAGGATCAGGGCCTTGCTCTGCAAGCACCATTCAGCTTTGCTGGCATAAGCCCTCAGCCTCTTCGTTCCAGGCTGAGGTTGGGGTGCCTTGCCTCGCCGCTCAGCAGGTCTGGAGGCACGCAGGTGTTGGCACAGCAGTGAGCTGGAGCACACAAACTTGGAAGCATACCCATGCCTTGCCTGGCTAGTGTAATCTGAGCTGGGAGCCCCAGTGTTACTCCCTGTAGCCATGTGTGCAGCATCCTGATGCTTAAGCATCATGTGTAGACTGCGCTGATAGTTTTGCACTCATGTTCAGTTCAGGTGCTGGAGATCTCAGTGGATTTACCCAGGCAGGTTCAACAAACCTTGAACATTGGGTGAATTGCTCTGGGAATGGTACTGCGGTGGTAGGGTTTGGTCCTGGCAGGCTTCAGAAGGCTAACGGGCAGGATTCAGGCTGTGGAGTTTATCCCAGATGGAAACACAAAGGTCCCAGCTGCCCTGGCCCTACCCCAGCACAGACAGAATCGCAGTGGCCAGCTGAGGATGCTTGCAGTGCTCTGGTGAATAATTAATAGGTACACCAGTTGGTATAGGAAGGTCAGCAGGTTCCTTGCAACTCTCTTTTACATTTCATTGATGGGCTCGTAACTCCAGTTTGTCAGTAAAGGTCCAAACAGCTCTGTTTCTCCTATTAACGCTTTGCCAGTGGGTGCTGGAAGTGCCCATGATAGCAGGGAAGTCTGTGAAGCTCAGCAGGTGTGTTTTAGTGAGGTGAGATTCTTACCACAGCCAGGAGTTGTCTGTGTCCTCTGGATTCTTCCTGCAGAGGTTTTGGCCACTTTCCCACCTTCTCTGAGGCGATCGTGCTGCTAATCGGAGGGGAATACTGTCCTTTTGCAGGTTGTCCTTGCTATGCCTTACGACACACCAGTGCCAGGATACAAGAACAACACTGTAAACACCATGAGGCTGTGGTCTGCAAAAGCACCCAATGACTTCAACCTCCAAGAGTGTAAGTGCTATCCCTCCACTGCCTCTCTTCTGGCCAGGCTGGGACATGGTTGTTCCTGTGTGCATAGCACCTGGCACAGCACTCCCCATCTGGCCTGCTTTACACATATCTCTTGGCTACCTCCAAAACACAGCGCTGTGCGCACATCCATGGATCACACTACCTCCAACCACTTCCAGAGCCCTCATGCACCAGGACACCCATCCATCCTCCTTCCATTCCCATTATGCTTATCCTGTTCTCAAAACCTGCCCTATCCCTTCCCCAAGTGATACACCACGTGCCACTGTGTTCCTCACATCACCAAATGAGCTGCAAACCCATACTTGCCATGGAGGGTCATTACTGTGCAGCATCATCCCTTAGTGCTGAAGGAAAAGAGCAGCACAGCCCATCTTACTGTTGGTTTCCTTTGGATCTACGTGTGACCTCTCTAGTGCATTTTTCAGGCTCTAATTGTAGTGCTGAAGAGCAGATACAGAGCAACTAACATACCAAATGTCAGTGCTAGGCTGTTACAGAAGGGGAAGGTTTTAGGCTAGACTGATTATTTGATTTATTCTTCCATATTGGCAAGCACGGAGATGTGTGTGTCCAAGTAGCTCTGCCAGGAGAACTTGTGTGGGACAAGGGGTGATGGCTCTCGAGTCCTCATAATGTCTCATCAATTCTTGATTGGCAGCTGTGAGCTGGGTTTCAGATGAGCCTTTTGTACCCTTTAGGAGTTGAGTGTGATTGCGGTCTTTGTGCTTCTTTGCCCTGCCCCATTTCTCCTTAGTCCTTAAGCAAAATGGCTGGTCACTCACTTCCGTTTTTTGCCTTCTCTGGCTGCTGTCTTCAGTTTCTGTCTGTCCTTCCTGATACGTGTGTCTTGAGAAACTGCATGGAGATGTGCCTTTCTCTTATCCCATCTCCTCCCGTCTCTCTGGTGCCTTTCACACATGTACATTCCCATTCATATTTCATTAATAGTAGCCTGAATGTTCCTGTTACAAATCTCTCTATGAGAGAATAGGGAAAAGCACAGTGTCAGGGACCTGCCTGAATCTCTACAGCTGCTGCACTGCTGTGTGTATTTCTCTCTTGCTGCAGTCAACGTGGGTGACTACATCGAGGCGGTGTTGGACAGAAACCTGGCAGAAAACATATCCAGAGTCCTGTACCCAAATGACAACGTGAGTGACTCTCTCGTCTCTCCTCCCTGCTGCTCGGGATCATCCTCCCTGTAGTTGTATCGCCTTGTGTGCAAGCACTGGAAGGTCATGGCCATCTGATGTTTATTGTTCTGGTTTGAGGATTTTTAATATGATAGGTTGGCCCCGTAATTCTCAGTGAGCAGACACAGCTCTGCTGGCTCCAGAGGGTCTCTGCTGACTGATGGCAGCTGAGAGTCTGGCCCATATTGTATAGCTGCTCTATACATCCCTGCTGCAAGGAGGGGAAGACATACTACTCCTTCAAATTCAAGGCAGTTGCCAATTCACATGGCTTACCCTTTGCAAAAGTAAGTTGTCATTTCAGAGGCAGCCATGAGGGGGACTCGTTTCCACCCCCAGTTCAAGGGATTTCTTATTGCAGGGACTGTCCCAGGCCATGCACTCACTGGGCACCGGATCCAAAAGGGAAGAGCCCTCGCTATCTAGTCATGGATTAGCATCTCTGCTGGAAAAGCTCATCTCCTGCACTTTACCCCCACACTCTCATTCCAGCTGGTGTTTTAAAATAGACCAGCGTGAAGTGTAGTGTGCATGGGAGGCAGCTGGTGTGTCCAGAGACACTGGCTACTGGCTATTGCAGGGAGTCCAAAATCCTTGGTCCAAAAACCCTGCAAAGAGTCTTGCAGTGAGGGAGGGAGCTGCGCTTGCTCTGTAGGAGTGGCATGGATGTGGCAGGTTCTGTTGCCCTCTGGAGGCAGCTGTTTGGGATGCCGAGCCCCTTGTCAGTCCCTACAACTGCTGCCCCATTGAAGGCAGTATGAGAAACATCCACAGTTGCCCTCATGAGGTCCTGAACCTGCGAGGCCTGTTGGGAAGCCTGTCAGAGTGGATATGAGCATCTCCAGGGGTTTGGCTACCAACTGGGGATGGCAGCTGCAGCACTGATGGCTGTGGTCCCCCCACTTGCAGTTCTTCGAAGGCAAGGAGCTGCGGCTGAAACAGGAGTACTTTGTGGTGGCTGCTACCCTCCAAGACATCATCCGCCGCTTTAAGTCCTCCAAATTTGGCTGTCGAGACCCTGTGAGAACCTGCTTTGAAACCTTCCCAGACAAGGTGAGTTTGTGGGCAGAGAGGGTCCGGGGGCATTTCAGCCAGGCCTGCCTATCATGAGCAGGGTGCTCAGGACCAAGTGGGGGTATATACACAAAGACGCTGGCAGTTTGGGTTGGAAAACAGGTGATCTCCAGGCCTATTTTCCCAGGGAAAAATTTGCAATTTGGAGCAAAACTTGCAAAGGTTCACTAGCTCTCTTCCTGGGAGCTCTGTTTCTGGGGTGTGTGCCATGAGAAGAGGCTTGGGGCTGATCCTCACCCCAACCCCATGCATGCAGGACACTGTCGCAGTCCTATCACTGCCAGATCTGAGCCCAGCGAGTCTGTGTTGCAGGTGGCTATTCAGCTAAATGACACCCACCCTGCCCTGTCCATCCCAGAGCTCATGCGGATCCTGGTGGATGTGGAGAAAGTGGACTGGGACAAGGTGAGCAAAACTAGGTCCTTGCAGGGGAAAGATCTGCTGTCCTGTCCTCACGCGGGGTTTCCTTTCCCCTCCTGGACTGGGCACGCACACGTTAACCTGCTGTCTGTTAACACAGGCCTGGGAGATCACGAAACGGACCTGCGCCTACACCAACCACACTGTGCTGCCTGAAGCCCTGGAGCGCTGGCCGGTCTCCATGTTTGAAAAGCTGCTGCCACGTCACCTAGAGATCATTTACGCCCTCAACCAGATGCATCTGGACGTAAGGGACTGGGCTGGTCACAGGCTGTGGGAACTCTGGGGATCTTGATCTGGCTGCCTTTAGGATGGGAATGTTCCTAGGTCCTATGGCTGGGTTGCTAACGTCCCTCTTTCTGCCTACCTGCCTGCAGCGGGTGGCAGCTCTCTACCCAGGGGACACTGACCGTCTCCGGAGGATGTCGGTGATCGAGGAAGGAGACTGCAAACGTATTAACATGGCGCACCTCTGTGTGATTGGCTCCCATGCGGTCAACGGCGTGGCTCGCATCCACTCTGATATTGTGAAGAACTCAGTGTGAGTTGGGGGACACCCAGGGCACGCACCCTCTCCACTCACTGCGTTTTGCCTGCAAGCCTGGGGGGCTAGCTGGAGCGATCAGGTGTCAGGGTCTGCTTTGGTCGCCCTGCTGGGCATGGCAGACTGGGGAGACTGTCTCATTCGCACGTATGCAAGGTCTCACTCATCTCCCTTTGGAGCTGGTGAAACCCTCGGCATTACGGCTGAGGAAGGGGGTGAGACGCAGCATAGAGAGTTCACGCTTGTTACAGGGAGATCTGCAGAGACTGCCCTGAGTGAGGAGCATATACAGTGGGGGCCCAGCTGAAGAGCTCTGGGTGGTGGTGGGTGGTTCAGAGCTCCCTGGTGTTCCAGGTTCAAGGATTTCTGTGAGCTCGAGCCTGAGAAGTTTCAGAACAAGACAAATGGGATCACTTCGAGGCGCTGGCTCCTGCTGTGCAACCCAGGACTGGCTGATGTTATTGCTGAGGTGAGTCGCCAGCATCTGGAGTGAGGGGCTGAGCATCATCCGTTTGCTTTTGATCACCTCTTTGTGTGGCCTGATCAGACCTGAGGCTAATGCCTGGCAGGTGTGAGCGAGGACAGCCTGGGAGGAGCACGCCTGTTGCACATGTAGGTGTGAGACTGGCTGGGCTTTAAAGTCGGTGATGAAGAGTTGGCCAGAAAAGTTGCAGAAATTTGGATCTGGTTCCCTGCCCTCACGGTGGCTACACACAACCTGTTAGGCAGTCCCATGGTGTGTGAAATGGGGTGTCTGCAAAAGCAGTCAGCTTCACAGGCACAAAGGAGCTCCCTTGGAACTCCAGTCCCAGTTCTGTCTCTTTCGTTTACCAGGCCCTTTAGCACAGGTTTTTGCTTCACGCTGTGACATGCCATAGCTGAATAACGTCCTGCAATCAAATGTATCTTTATATCCTGCCCATCAGTTTCTCCAGCTGCCAGGAGGCCCTGGAACATGTGCGCACATCCTCCCTGTAAAGCTCCTTGAGAGAGAAGGACTTGTTCAGGTTTTTGCAAGTGCCCCGTTTCCCCGTACCTGTGGGCACCCTGATGACACAGAGAAGTAACCTCGCCATAATAAACTGTGCCCCTTTTCCTGGCCAGAGTGCGTCTTCCAATTCCCAATGGGACTGTGGCGTCCCTGTTGGGGAAGCATTGTGGACTGGGTGAAGTGTCTCACGGGTGGGACATCCCTCTCTTGGTTTGTTCTTTTAGAAAATCGGGGAAGGCTTTATCACAGATCTGAGCCAGCTGAAGAAGTTACTGGATTTCATCAATAATGAGGCTTTTATCAGGGATGTGGCGAAAGTCAAACAGGTAATATGCACTGGAGGTGGGGTTGGGGGAAGAAGGCTAAAGGCACCGTGCTCCCAGGAACATCCCAGCAGCGAGCGCTCACTTCTGACACAAGGCCTGGGAACCCACGCCTGTTCCTCATCAGATTTTCTTGCCAGGAGAACAAGCTGAAGTTTGCAGCCTACCTGGAGGAGCAGTACAAGGTCAAGATCAACCCTTCGTCCATGTTCGATGTTCAGGTCAAGCGAATCCATGAGTACAAGCGGCAACTGCTGAACTGCCTGCATGCTATCACCCTCTACAACCGTAAGTGCTGCCTGGGCTGGTAGGCAAGGGGTGTCCCCCCAGCCTGTCACTGCCAGGGTTCCCGTGTAAAAGTATGCCAGCTGGTGGCCAAGGACTCCTGAGTCTAGCTCTGCCCTCCTGTCACGAAGGGCTTCTCTCCAGGAGGGAAGACAGAGTGTCTGAAGGGTTGTACAGAGCTCTGAGGAAAAGCTCACAGCCCATGTCTCCAGCCCAGCTGGGTCCCAGGGCCTAGGTAACCCCCACACCTGTACTGCAGGTGTTAGGACTGACCTGGTGCAAGTTAAAACCCCACTTCCCAGTGTATGCTTCGGGCCCCTGCCCATGCCCGAAGGGAGGCAAGTCATTGGAGCTCTGCATTGTGCTGGCTCGAGTAGTTCTCCGAGGACTTTGCAGCCCATTTTTGCCCAGCACAGCTCCAGCAGATGTCTGGTTGGGCTTCAGGGTCCTGCAAGTTTGCTGGGTCCAGGTGACATGGGCTGGGATCCCAGCCCACCTCTGATGCATGCAATAAACTCTGTCCAGTTTTTCTTCGCTTCAGTTGTGTTATGCCCTGCTCTTTCAGGCATCAGAAGCGATCCGTCCAAATCCTTTGTGCCCAGGACTATTATGATCGGAGGAAAGGTAACGTGCGTTCAGGACTCGGTGCATGCCTGGCTCAGTGGGGATGTGGGGAAGGTGCTGTCCCCTTTCTGTGGCTTTGCCAGGCCCGCTGTAGGTTAGCCAGCGTGTGTCTGCTGGTGGGCTCTTCATGAAACACCTAGACAAGAAAAATGAGACTTCTTTATCCCCATTGAAATAATTTGGAAAAGGGTGGTTTTGCTGATCCATGTGAACAGCAGAGGTGAGGCCCAGATTCTCCCCGTGGTGAGGACCCGCACTAGCACCTCTCATGCTCTCCCGTCCTTAAAAGCCTTCGTCATTTATGGGCTGCTCTTCTTCAGGCAGCCCCTGGCTACCACATGGCCAAGATGATCATCAAACTCATCACGTCCATCGGTGAGGTCATCAACAACGATCCCTATGTGGGGGACAGGCTCAAGGTCATCTTCCTGGAGAACTACCGGGTATCCTTGGCCGAGAAGGGTACGTCTGGTCTTGTGTAAGCACACCTCAGGAGCTGGGCATGTCCCAGCTGAGCCCAGAAACTGGCTAGCCTGAGAGGCTGTCATGGCAGGTCACCTGGCTCTCCCTTTGGAAGGGCCTGAGGGCTCCACACAGGGCAGGAAGCCAGCTTCATGCAGGAGTGACAGCAACCGCATGGGGTTGTGGCAGGGCTGAGCCTGGCTCTGGCCCCAGAGCTGTGCTGGTTGGGCTGAGGTTGAGGTCAGCAGGGCCACTAGCAGATGCCCAGGGTTGGTTTGCTGTCCTGGGCCCAGGTCATTGGGGAGCTGCAGTGTGCCAAGGATTAACTCCTGCCTCTCTTGCACCTGGCAGTGATCCCGGCAGCAGATCTCTCCCAGCAGATCTCCACAGCCGGCACGGAGGCCTCGGGTACTGGTAACATGAAGTTCATGGTGAACGGGGCCCTCACCATTGGTACTATGGATGGAGCCAATGTGGAGATGGCTGAGGAAGCAGGCGAAGAAAACCTCTTCATCTTTGGCATGCGGGTGGAGGACGTGGAGGCCCTGGATCGCCAAGGGTTGGTGCTGGAGAGACCCCAATGCTTGCCAGGGCTTGTCAGATGGGGATACAGGTCCCAGCTCTGGTAGGGAA
>NW_008825497.1:218608-223614 GCF_000699105.1 Pygoscelis adeliae | reverse complement strand
AGCAGCTCGCCCAGAGCACAGTGGCTGTGAACGGGACATGAGCCTGGGCACAAAGTGTTTCAGGCACTGCGACTGGTCTCGGAGCCACTAGCAGGGTGCTCTGATGGACACAGCCCCAGGAACAAGGCCCCTCACTCAGGAGCCATATGACATCTTTGCCTGCCCTCCCTGCCCCAGACACGTCAGGTCCTGCTCTCCGGGTGCTGGGCCCCAGGGGAGAGCATCGGTCCCTACAGCCTGTCTCTGCTGGGCGCAGGTATAACGCACAGGAGTACTACGAGCGCCTGCCAGAGCTGCGACAGGCTATCGACCAGATCAGCAGCGGATTTTTCTCCCCTCGAGACCCCGGTTGCTTCAGGGATGTTGTGAACATGCTCATGTACCATGACAGGTGAGCCCTGGCAAGCATCCCCCTTTGGTGGGCTGCTCTCAGCCTGCCCAGGCCTCCTTCCCAGCTGGCCTGGGTCCCCCTGCGCAGGGGCTAAGCCCTGCCTGCCCGCAGGAAGGTGTCTGTGCTGCCCTGTCCTGCCAGGCTGGGACCCTACGGCACGCAAACCCCAGCCTTACTCTGCTTTGGGTTTCAGGTTTAAGGTGTTTGCCGACTACGAGGCCTACATTAAATGCCAAGGCCAAGTGGACCAGCTGTTCATGGTAAGAGCTGCCCACTACCGAGGGGGAGGGACGGGGTCCTTGGCCATGGCAGTGCAGCGAGGAGACTGGGGGGCGTAGCTGGGATGAGTGTGCTCCTGGGGAGCCCTTCTTACAGATACCACGTTGTGTGGGCATGGGGCAGGGTGAAGCAGGTTTTGCTGCTTCGGCAGCCCCACACCACAGCGTTTAAAGCAGCCAAGTGCACGTAGCCGGTGTCCTGCAAGGCTGCGAGTTGGGACAGAGCCGGGTGAGGGACTGACTGCTGACATTGCCTCTCCTCTTCCCAGGACCCCCGGGAGTGGACTAAGAAAGTCATCAGGAACATTGCATGCTCGGGCAAGTTCTCCAGTGACAGGACCATCATGGAGTACGCCCGGGAGATCTGGGGTGTGGAGCCACCTGCCACAAAAATCCCCGCACCCAACCTCCCCCGGGATTGATGCAAGCACAAAGGGAAGGAAGGAGGGATGGGTTCCCAGCCCAGGCGGCCTCACCTGCATTTCACCGCCAGTCAGATGGGCTCAGCTCTGCAGAAACAAGGCCTTTCCCTCAGGGGGGGTAGAAGGATGCTCTGAGGAGGAGCCCTGACTGAGGAACGGGAGCTGGGGGAGAGGAGAAAGGACCCTGTGTTTGTACCCATGTATCCAGCCTGCATGTGCTGCATAGTGCTTTTAGTGAGATGACCATGGATAAGTTCCACAACTGTGCTCCATGCTTAACAAGGGCTTTCCAACTAAGTCCTCCCCTCTCCCCCTGCATGCAGCCTGGCCTGGCCTCACCTTCTTGACCCTGCCCAACAAGCAGGTTTAGCCAACACAGTGTCTTCCACCCTTCTCCAGGGAGTCTGCCAGCCCCAAAGCTAGGGGAGGGAGAGGCCACTGTCTGCCCCTCCAGTCACCCCCTTCCCCAGTAACGCCTAGAGAAGGTGGGGCTGGCTGTTAAAGCAGCTGGCTCCAGTGCAGGTGGCAATGTCAAAGGCTATGTGCCACAAGGAGAGAGGGCCTGGGATCAGCGACTTCCTTGCCACAGAGCTTGCTGTAACCTCCTCCCATGCCTCTTTGTTAACTAAAAGCCCAGTAACCAAGCCACTCCAGGGATTTTTAGCCTCCATGTCTGCATAGAGAGGGTTGTACCTGCCACTGCCAGCTGGGTGGCTGACCCTGCTGGGCCCATAGGCCCCAAGGAGGCTCTTGGCTCTCCGGGCACAGCTGTATGCTGGGCGCTACCCAGGGGGTGAACATGTATCACATCTCTTGCATCACTCCACAGCTGGGTCATGCTGCTCCATGTGTCCCTCCCAGTGCTGGGGTCAGAGTTTAACACCCATAGTGCTGTATAGTGCACCAGTACTCCCCTGTGTGACACCAACTCATTAAAACAACCAGAACACCTGCTGGTTTGACTTTGGGCTGACTTGTGACTACTCCACGTCTGTGGGTTCAGGTTGCAACAAGTTCAGACCATGACACCTGAAGCCATGCTGGCCTTCCCCAGCTGTGGCTTCATGGGATGAGTACTCCCCTGGCTGGCATGGTGCTGGCCAGCATGGTGCTGGCACCATCATGGGGGCAACATGCCCATGGCAGAAAGGTCAGTCTTGCCAGTGCATGGGATGTACAGGAGGGAGCTGGTACCAGAGGCTGCACTGGGCTAGCTAAGGCCAAAGCCATTTACCTGCGCCCCTGGTGTGTTGACTATGTGCACTGGGGTGGGGGTTACAGTGTTGGGTTTGCCCTGCAACATGCAGGGCTCCTGTGCTAGAAATCCCACGGGCAGCTCCCATTTCCCCCATCCCCAGTGGGGAAGCAGAGCCTCGGCTGCAGCCGGACTACAGGCACGGACCCACTGGGCTCCAGGAGAGCCACTCACCCAGAGCTGGCAGCAGCCACAAAGACTTGCCCAGTCCCAGCTGCGAGCTCATCTCCCATGCACGACCCTACTGCAGCCCTGCCACACACCCAGCTGACCTGCCCAACTGGGGAAAAAGTCCCCAAAACTGCCACGTAAAACAGGTGAAGCTGAAGTGATCAGCAGTCAATGCCTTTATTAAAACTACACCACTTTTAGATAAACATTTCATTTTAAATTTCCAAGCATATCACTGGCCTACTAACGGGAATGGCAGTGTTGGGATCACCAACACGAGCAGTTCACATGCTGGACCCTCAGCTCTGTCACATGGGAGGAAGACAGCCAGCCAGCCTCCGGCTCAGGCTGCGCTTTGCCCCAAGCCAGCTGCCGGCAGCAGCATTAGCTGGAATGTGCACATCACTCTCCAGAGCCGCGTGTGTGTTTCTCATCTGTCAGTGCAATAAATACAAGTGCGTCAAACATAATTTAAGTGGCACAGTTAGCTTATGAGTATCATGGGTCAGAAACCTCAGGGACAACCACGCTATGGCGGAAGAATCTCAGTACAAGAACAAGCTACTGTCTGCTTTGCAACTAGTATGAGCCTGCAGATATAACTTGGATGCACACTGAGCGGTTTATACTATGCCGTACACCCCTGAACAGACCCTTCAGGCAGCACAATTCACTCTGAGCACTAGTGACTAAACCTACAGCCCCTGGTATTGCCTATATAGACTGACAGGGGGCAGGGCCAGGCCCCAGCCAGACACCACAGAGTCAGCATATGACCCTCTCCCGTCTCAGTGCAGAGCTCACATCAGTGGCATAAACAGCCCCTGTTCTAGCCCCAAGCAGGGCAAGGACATCCCCAGAACTTCTCCCCATGCTCCAACCATGGCTGTGAGATAGGCTGAGAAGTGCTACTGGAAGTGCCTGGGATGCCCAGAGCACAGAAGGGAGGTGGAGGGAGAGATGAGGAAGGACACCCCAGACTGTTATTTTTGCATCAAGAACTGCATACCACTGCCTGCTTTTAGCTACAGAGGAACAGTATAGCCACCAGGAACAGGGAAACCTGACATAAGGAGTTAAAAGGTAGTTGAGGGGAAAAACCTGCCCTTCCCACCCAAAGGAAGCACATGTCTGTCTGGGTGTGTACAGGGAGAATGGAAGACATCCATTCCCACATCCTGGGCCCAAGTTGTTCATGGAAGGGGGAGATCAAGCAAAAAAGTACTCTATCACACCTTCCGGCTTAAACTCCCAAGTTTGCAATTTATCTACATATGTCACTTCAGTCCTAATAGGAAGTGCGTGTGAAGAAGGGGAGGAGCTCCGCAGAGGATAGAGCAGTGATGGGAGCAGAAATTATGTTCAGAGGAAAAAGGGTACAGAAAAGATAAAAGGTCACTAACCTTTTCCATTAAATAGATGTTTGAAAAGGAAGAACAAAAAAAAATATCTTTCATTTTATTTTCAAATGTGGGCAATTAGCCCAACACTTGCAACACATGGTGACTGAAGAGCTAAATAAAAATATCTCTCACCACCTGGATCTTCCATGTATTTGTAATTACAGCCACTTAGCAAAAAGGAAAGGCAAAACATGTATTTCCTAGAAAGAGAACACCTCAAACTCAAGCAAGACAACTGTGGTATGGAGACACGGCAAAAGCCATTCACCTACAAATGAGTCTCTATGTGATCCAAAAACAGCAGCAGTATTTAAAAGTGAAACACGCTTGGTCATGACACACGTGTCCTAGGAATGTCTGTCCTCAGCAGTACCACGGTGGATTGGCCAGGCTTTGTTGTGCTTACATTTTTCACAGTTTGGTACTGGCTCCTGGGCTGTTATCACCCCTCCATTCATGTCAAAAAAGAAGCCAACAACTTCTTTCTTCTACCATCACAGACGCTGATGCCGGGAGCTGGAGTTGCCAAGGGTACACATCAGGACCGGAGTGGGAATCCCTGACCTCCTCTAGTGCCAGGGATGGAAGAATGGCAGACTGACCCACAGGGAGGGGGGAGAAAAAGGAGAGAGAGGAAGGAAAGAAAGGAAAATATCTGTGCTGCCAAAAGCAGCCAGTCTTCAGTGATGATGCTCATGTTCAGATTTTCCCAGGAATTCCCTAGGAAAGGAAACAACACAGCGGTGACACTCAGCTCTCCTACACTCTGGTGCATGCTGCAGCCTGCGGATCTTCCCATTCCCCTGGCACATACTAGGGCTCGAGCACTTGCAGCTACAGGGAACAGCACTGAGCTTTGCTCTCACCCATCAGTGGCTCCCACTAGAAGAGGCAAGCAGAAGTAGCTGCTCTGCAAACAAATCCTCCAGAGCATCCAGCTCACAGCAGAGATGAGCCAGAGAGGAGAAGCGCTCCCGGCTTTCTGTGGCTCCCCTTCCCAAAACCTGCTTTGCAGGGAGGTGGAGAGCTTTGACTTTGTGCTAAGCCAGCCCCAGTATCTCACCCACTCTGGAGACAGAAGGGGTT
>NW_008825497.1:204966-218472 GCF_000699105.1 Pygoscelis adeliae | reverse complement strand
GCGCCTATTACACATCTCTCTTGCTCCTGGGCACATGTCACAGTGTGCCCCAAAGCCCCAAGTCCCAGCTCCCTCCCCCCCAGCCAGAGGAGACCCTGGTTAACTGGGCTGTTACCGCAGTATTCGAGGTAGCTCTGGACTCCTGTAGATGTACTTGTGCCGGTAGCCGAGGTCTGTGTGGAACGGAACAAACTGCACCTTGTAGTCTCGGAAACTCCGTGACGTCGCAGCAATGTTGTAAAGCTGAGTTCAAGGGGAGGCAGTCACCCAGAGCTGGCAGCTCCAAACCAGCTACCCCTGCCAAACCAGCACCCCTCTCAGGGGTGGGTTATGGGCCCTGGCTTGACCAGCTTTGCTAGCTCTAGCTCCGTTTCACTATTGATTTGCCACCTCCAATACCACAGAATTTGTAGCCCCTTCAGACTATGCATTTCTACATACACCTTCCTATTGCTGACTTTTTGCCTGGCTGGGATGTCGTTCTACCCACACCAGTTCCTCCCACCAGATCAGTTTGCAGAGCCACATGTGTACCTTCTTTCCCAGATGAAACGGTACCACCGGGTCATCCTCAGCATGAAGGATGAGCAGGGAGCAGGAAATGTATTTCACACTGTAAAAGAGACAATAATGTCACAAAGGCTCAGAGCAATCCCATCACTCTGACACCCACACACTTGGATTTTCAAGGAAACTGCAATGACAAAGATGTCCTGTGGGTCATTAACTGCAGTTCAGATCTTGAAAACACTATTATCTGGGCACCATTCATTTGATCTATAGAAAATTTACTAGTGAAAGGCATCCTTGTAAAAGCTATTTGCTGCTTAGACCAGAGAAAAGTGGCTCACCCCAGTGCAAAGCATCCATCTCCCAAGGTCTGGTTTGGTTTCAGTACTGGAAACCAAGCTCACAAATGCTTAGGCTCTTGAGTGAAAGGCTCAGTGAAAAGAGACAATGTTATTACATGCAGGGTGGCTTATGCAAATGCACAGCAGAGAAATCTTCCCAAACCTTCAATGTCCCAATGCTACTGTTTAACATGTAACGTACACTTGAAAAGCATAAATCACATGGACCAAATTAGCATATCCCTGAGTAGTCTCTGTGCTCTCTGTTGCATCTGTCCTTATTAAGAACAATTAAAAAAGAAAGAGCTCCACAGTGCAAAGCTGTATTGCACTGAGGGCTGCGAGAGTAACTGAAATCCTTTCAGCAAGTATAATGCTTCAACAACAACAAAAAAAAAAAAGCAGAGATTGCAGTCTGATGTCTATCCTCCTTGAGGCTTGCCATGGCTCACTGCGGCCACAGCTGAAATCCCAGCAAAGAGGGAACTCACTTCTCATCGTTTGCAAATTTAATTCCACTTGTCGTGATGGGGTCAAGGAAGAACCAGTCAAACCCAGGGAAGTATCTGTATATCTGAGAGGAAAAATTTGTGTCAGTGGCAGGCACCAGCAGGACAGTTATACAAACAGCAGTAATGGGGCAGGCCACTGCCATCCCAGTAACATCCCTTGGTTACTGGCTGCGCTCTCTGCAGTGAGTTGGTCCATGTTTCCACCAGCATTATTTTTCCTCTCCTGTTTCAGGCCCATCTTATCAGCCTGCTCAGGAGCAGGCTCTCTGGGTGCTTGTATGGTCAAGGTCCCTAGGTATCATGCTGCTGCTGGCAACAGTCTTCCTGGAAGAGAGCTTTATCCCAGGGCACCTCACCAGCCCGGCCGCATCCAACACCCGGTCTGGGTGTCTGCTCAGTTCAGAGCCAACTCGCAGCCATGCCGGATGGAAGAGACGGACACATCAGAGGGAACTCACCAGGGAAACCACACAAGCAGAAAGGGGCCACATGGATGGGGCAGTGACCAAAAGAAGCCCAGCTTTGCCATCGCTTTGCTCACAGCCCACAAAATAGCCTCCGGCAACAGAGAAGCTACAACACAAGAAGAACGGGCTCTCCACTGCTGAGAGCAGTCTCTGTCTTCCCTTCCCTACATTTACTGCCCTTTCTGATTCCAGTTTCTGTTTTCTTCAAGCAGGCTCCACACATGGCTCTGGTACTGCTTATTGTACTAGTGCTACCAGGAGCTGCCTTAAGTGCAGCTCTTTATCCCCGATGCTTATAAATATCACTGCTGCCCCACAAGTCATGCAGTTAGCTCAGCTACATCACTTCTGAAGGTTAATTTCTAAGCATACAATTACATGCCACTAGTGTGAGAGCCACTGTGTACTTGCCACAGAAAAGGGGTGACTTCGCGCCTCCTCCCGTATGTTGGTGAATGGAGATTCCAGTATCAGGGCATCCGGGGGCGTTTCTGAAAAGTCGAAGGCAATGTGCTGAAATGCAGGGGTACGGATAGCCAGCAAGGTCGGGGTCTGCCTTATGAGAGCAGCTGCCACCATGGTGCACCAAGGACAAGCCTTGTCACAACTGCAAACATATGTGGAAATCTGGGACGCCGGCAGGACCCGGGCTGGGTGGGAAGAGCATCCACCCACCAGACTTACCTCTCTCGCAAAGGCGCCTCACTAGATTTGTTGCGACCCTGGAAAGAAGAACAACGAGCATTTAATCTGGCACAGGCCCTCTGCAAAGCACCAGGCTCTAGTGGCAGCAGGCAGTAGAGGTACAACTCAACTGCCGTAACGTCGACCCCTCACACTGTCTGAGGTCTGGGCAGCCAGCCCACAATGACTTGAGTTCCCACAAGTCTCCCATGCTCAGCTGTCTCAAATGGCATCAGGTGCCTGCATTTAGGTAAATGAACAAGTCCAAGGAAGCAGGCCCTTGGAAGGACCTCCTTTAAGATGGCTCTTGGGCTCCCAACATATCTGCAGCTGTGTGACACAGCCTCTTACCCCCAGACCACAAGGGCTGAGCAAGAAAGAGGGGAATGCGGGGGTATGGGTAGAGGAGTGCCGTGTTCCAGGCAGCTGGAGCGCAGGGTCCCAGGGTGACACCACAAGGAGTTTCCATAGCTGGGTCAGAAAGCAGCAGGGTCTCCCCCATGCATCTCCCTAATGAGACAGGCGTATTTCCAAAGTTGCTGAATCCTCCACACACAGCGTATTTCAAAAACCTCAAACTCCAGGCTGGCTGTGGTCACCAGGGAACTCAACTGGGGACCATAGTCCCAGGCCACTCGGATTGCAGTGCATTGGGAAATGTCACGAGTATGCTCTTACCCAGAAAGGGATCCTGAAACATGGCAAAAATTTAGAGGAAGAGCCAAAGGAAAAGCCTTTGCCTTCTCTCAAACAAAGCAGGATGTCTAGTATCACAGCAATGAAGAGGTACTGTCCTGAAATACCTCCCTGTCCCAGCAACACTTTTGTTGGACAGCAAGGCAAGCTGTTGTGGTCTCAAACAGTTTAATCTGCACACAGCTCAACTCAAAAGTAACTCTTGTGTTTGCCCTCTGCTCCTCTGCAAATCAAGGGGGTAAGAGCTGCTGAACACGACCCACCTCCAGACAGCAATGGAAAGGGAAGCAGCAGGAAAGGAAAGTTAAAAACATGCAGGCTAAGGCACTTGACACTTTGAACTTCCCTGTGCCAGGCATGACCATGTAAATGTCACAGATGGCCAGCAGTGTAGTCATGCAGGCATCTGCGTGAGTACTGATTACACACGGCATGTTTGCCAGGACAGGAGGAAAAGGTTTTGTAAGGGCAAGTCACATGCACATGTGGCTGGTCTGAGATACACTTCCAGAGTATCAGAGAAGCCTGATGTTCTGCTCTGAAGGACATATAGACATAGGTTCACCACAGGAAGAGATCAGTGCAGTCCCACTTTCTCTCCCTTTGGTCAATCTGCATTGTATTATACCAAGTGTCTTTTTTCCAGTGTAACCCTCTGGGCAATGAAGGTTCAAGCTCAAATCCTACCTAGTCATTCACTGTAGCCCTTCTCACTCTGAAGTGCAAAGGGGAAGCTACACTGCAGCAATTATGCCACAGGCTCCAAGCCAAGCCAGCCTGGGGATTACGGCAAACAGCACCTTATCCAAGGTCAGTGTTTAATGTTTTTCAGAAGCTGCTAAATCCCACTGAGATTAGATGCTTACCCCGTCCCCAAGGAGTGTCCCCATATATAGACAGGGTTGTCTCCACTTCTTGCTTTTATCCAGTCGAAGACATGAAGGGCGTCGTAGGTCATTCCCCTCTCTGACGGGCTGCCTATTGAATCGCCCCAGCCTGAAACACAAATAGTCCTTCTGAGAATCCCACAAACTGGTCAAAGCCAGCCTCCATGCAGCCCATCTGTGACTACAAAGGGACCTGGGACATGGACAGTTTCTGTTTATTTCACTGTGCATCTCTACAATTTGGGGCTGAAAGCCCTGATTGATCCGCAGTCATTTAAACAAGGTAACTGCTGGCTGCCAAGGAGTTTTCGTGGATTTAGTCAACAACGAAAACAAGAGCTGGATCTCAAACGCTGCCACACTGTGTTCTTGCACCTACCCATCTGCAACAGCCCAGCTCCCAAACCTTAGCTGCTTTTGCATGCAGGTAACCAATCTGTAAGTGGAGTCTCTAACGGTGTAAGAATTGGATGCTTAGGGTCAAAAACCAAGCACGTTTCACAAAGCTGTTGCAACATCAGTTTGTCTATGCTGTTCAATCAATGCCCTCAAGCAATTTTCCACCCTCCTGATTGTTTTGGCTCTATCACTATTGCAGCATGTCTACACATCTTATGCTAAGCAGAAAGCATCCCACATCCCTTCTGATACCTAATAAGCAGCCAGAGAAGCAGCTGCCAGCAGGACTGAAAAACAGGGCAAGGTCCTACAAATAAACCTCTCCCAGATGACTTCTTGATAAAAATGCAACGGATTAATTTCTTTCCTCTATCTCCAGTGGCGTTACACTGCAGCCATGGCTTAAATAATGAGAAGGAAAAAAAAAAAGAGCAGCAGATGCTTGACTGCTGGTGGCACAGAGTTGCAAAATGGTCATGGCTTCTGCCGAGGACGTTACCAATTGTTAGCAAATCATTTACTCTATGTCTTATCTCACCTATCAGCTTTTAAAAAGAAGTGCAAATTCAGTTCCCTGTGTGACCTCAGGAAAGTCAATTAGATCATATCCAAAAGACTACATCTAGGCATGCTTACTAGTTTCCAGATGCGCACCTGGAGGATGCCTTAACTGGATGCTGTGACAGCATATGTGCCTGGGTCACCCTCTGCTCCTTAGCTCCCAAATCAATGAGCCCTGTGCATGAGGACAGATAGGAGCCAGAGTCCGACGAGCTAGACATCAGGAAGCAGTGCTACACAGGAAGGCACTGGAAAGAAATTTCTGGAAGTTCTTTGGATACCCATGAGGAAAAAAAGAAGTGATAACCACGACTAATTAGCTGGCAGCGGCTAATTAGCTGGCAGCAAGCATTTATAAAACAACAGCTCCCCTGAGATCCAAAAAAAAGAGCAACTTCTTTGTTGCTTCTACAGAAAGAGACAGCTAAAAGTGTTTCATAATAAAAGAAGCCCACATACCTCGATAATCAAATGTGACCACGTGGTACCCAAGGGAGCTGAGAACCTGGAGGGGAGAGAAACATGCAGAAACCCATCACAGAGACTTGCACAGCAGCCATGCTCTTGCCTCAGGCCACGGTGCAGGGATCTAATTTATAACATTATCAGCCTGATATGGTAAAGCAACAACTTACAGCTTTTCGGTGTAGCAGGCACAGAGCCTTTCAAACACTAATCATCTCAGCCCGCTGCTTTTACTCCATTTGTTTCCTGGACCTCATATCAGGCTCTTAGATGTTGACCCTCCCTTTCACAGCTTTGCCCTTAAGATCCACAAATATCCTATGACTGTTTCCCCTACAAACACTTTCAGGTTTTCCAGTGAAAGAGTACAACTGCCTCATTTATATTATTCAAACTGGCATAAGTGTTAGCATATAGGAGCCCGTCTCAGGTTTCAGAAGGCTTAAATGTATACATCCAAAACATGCAATTGCTCTGTCACAAAGATTTATGTTACAGCCAATGGTAATCCTAACAAAATCTGTCAAAAGCAAGTAAAAATACCCCATGTTAGATCAACTTACTTGGAAAACGTGCCTTGGTAAAAACAATGCTAGCATTCCAAGCTACCATTGCTCGGTATGAACCTAACAGCTCCATGGTAGATAAATATCAACAAAAAGTCACAAAAAGATTAAAATGTTGTTGCTCTCGTGGTCTATGTATGATACATGATTTAAAAAAGCAATCTTAGTATTACACTAACCTCTAAACCTTCTAATGGACAAAAGGAAATCACCTCATATGTAAAACCAACACTTTCTTTCTAGTGTAACTGAAATCTTTACAGCCTGAACAATTACTTTTACTAGTTTAGATCTCATTAGTACAGGAAAAAAAGAGAAAAAGAGGACAACATAGAAAGGAGGGTTGTTCAGGTAAGTTGGCAACTCAACTCCTTTGCTGGGAGGACTATGATGGTGATGGTTTCTCCCACTTCCCTCTAGGATCCACCCGGGGCTAATTTTCATACATTTTGGACATGCACTGGATGTTTCTTTCTCTTCACTGGTCTGTGATTCCACGTTACGTCCCAAATTACTTTATGGGGCGTGTTCAACATACATTGGACACGTTCTCTTTCTTACCTTTAAACCCATTTTTGCCCAGCTCCCAGGTCTGCATCTCTTTAGCTGGCCACTAGCAGGCTGTGCACAGCCCAGGAGTCTCTGGGGGTCAGGCTGTCCCCCGTTCCACGCACGCTCATACCTGCGCTCCTCTGCAATGCCCCCTGTGTCCCCATCTCCAAGGTCTCTGCTGTCATACCAGGCCTGTACTCCTCTACACTGTGTCACTATGCTGGGTGTCATCAGTGTTTCATTTGACACAGAATAACTGTATCTGTAACTTGTACATAAAAACATTACAGCCATTTTCTCTGTAATGCTATCTGTATGAGAATTGTTACTATTTGTACTACAGTTATGGCTATGCCATGTAATTATACAAAGCTCAGCAAAAGTAAAACCAGCTAGACAGCGGCCACCTGGTTGGTAGACAATTGCTTTTATGGCAAAACAAGCTCAAAACAGTGCTCCAGGGAGCTCCAAAACAAGGTCAGAAGAAGCCTTACAAGCCTCAGCCATGTTACTAGCAGTGGCAATACTAGATGCACTGGGTTACAAGGCTGCAATTTCCCTTTTTGACAGACCACTATCTGCAGGCTATCACTCACAAGTCCAGCAAGGATATTGGAAACCCTCCTGTGGCTCAAGGCTTCTCAGGACCAAGCAATGGATTTTCTCAGAGGTGTTTACCCTTTCAGCTTGCCTTATGATAGCCTGCACAGGTCTGAGGGCAGTGTGTAGCTCTTCATTGTAATGTGTTGCCATTACTCATTTGCTGAGTGTTTGATTTTATAGCCAATGCAGCTTGCACAACGAATAAAACTGCTATTAAGACGACAACTACAGGATGCAAAGCCAAGTTCGAAACTCCTGTAGCGGCAGATCACCGTTTTCAGAGGGATTGCAGGCAGGAGCAGTGCTCAGTGGTTTAGACTGTGCAGCACTGTGGCAGATCAGGTATCTGCTTGGTGTGCAACATTCACGACCTTCAGGGCTTGTTGCACTACAAGCTGGACTTCCAGCATTAACAGTTAGGTTAGCATTCGTTGCAATTTTTTAAATAACACACCTAGTGGTACTGGGACTATTGCAGCATACAACTGGAATGATACCCGTAAGCTGAGCGCTACTTCTAAAGGAACAGTACAATTTTAACCTTAACAGGTTACACAGATATCGGGTAGAGTTATAAACAACTAGACAATTTACAACAATTTCAGGGCACACAGTCTGCATACAAGCACAACTGGAGCTTACACAGACAACTGGCGCCTGACTGGAAATGGAGATAGCATTTCCATTGTCCCACTAGGATCTAAATGGTCGTCTGAAGACGGAAAGCCAGTAACTTCACGTATGTATCAAACAGTCTGCCCTGCTGCTTGCTGGCACCCCCCCGAGACTAACACGTCACATCATGCTCACCCTTGCTGCACTTGGTTGTGTTATTTCTTGGCACTACTCCGCTACCCCTCTTTTAATGCCATTTTCCCACTAACAGTTATTTGGAATTTATATTAGCAGATGCAACTGCAACAGCTTCCAAGTCACTCAAAGGTCTTTTGCTTTTTGCTATTCAGATCTCTTCAGGCAATTCCTGTTTCTCCTTCTTTGGCTCTAAATCCTTCAAAGGCGTTCCCTTGGAGGTGACAAGGTCCGTACTGTATGCACTTCCAGGGCAAAGGCCCTTTACAGCAGAAGTATTAAATACGCAGTTGTTCCACTCTGGGATCCACACTCACAAATTACTGTTTCTTCAACATCCTCTTGCAAATAACTATGCCAACATCACAGAGAGATGTGGTTATGTATATACAACACCACAGTACAGAATACCACTGCAACCTACATAACAATAGCAGAATAATCAGGTGAAATATTAACTAACAAATTAGGTGCTGCAAGACAGCTGTTTCCATCAGAATCACTATACACCATTCTTTATACGTTCACTTACATATTGGACCCCCCGACTGGACATGCAGAACACAAGTTTGGTTTTCAGCTTTACAATGTGATTTTACTGGTAAGATATTACATACAATCTAGCCTTTTCCAGGCTGCTAAAAATTATTTAACCTGTTGACAGTTTACCTGTCTTCTATACATGTTTGTTATGTGTTGGCTGCATTGGCGGCATCTCTTCTCAATAACAAATAGATGCACTTTTAATTAGCAGCTGTTACATTTAAAAACAGATTTTTACCATCGTCTATTTCTTCTTAAAAAAGATGCTGAGTTTAACACATCTGTTGCAATCACGCACACAGGACTGATGTTTCATTTTCAAAGCCTACTGTATCCCAGTTCCACTAGAGACTTTATTATTCAACTATTCCTTCAACTTCTATCTGCTTAATTACTGATAAATAATTAACTGATAATGTTCTCAATTCAAACATTTTTTTCTTTTTGGTCTCCATCCTAGATTTCTTTTATGTTTATACTCATGTATACTTTTCACCTGTGCTGTTCCCGCTGGTACCCACCTCGCTCTGGGAGCTCAGCCCCTGCAGCAGGAGAGCATCGCTGTTTGCCCCATGGCAGCTCTGCCTTCTTCCACCTGAATATTCACCTTCTCCCCCTCTGTTTGTCTTCCTGCAAGCAGCCCTTCAGCACCTGGTTCTCCCCCTGCATTTACCTCCTCAGACCATCGGTCTAACCTGCACCAGCCACCACCTGCACCTCATACCTGTCGAAGACCACTACAGAGTGGCCTCCAGCTTTCCTTAACCTCAATCCAAGTCTGAACCCACAAGCACAGCCCTACACCCAAATCCTGCCATTCAGCACAGCCAAAAGCAGCAAGGAAGCACCTGAGACAGCGGCCATGCCTGGAAAGAGCGTGGAGTCTCCTGAAGAGGGACAGGAATGGTGTGATGCATCCCCAGCCAAATTCTCCTCTTGCCACTGGGAGCCAGGAGCTGCAGGGCTACACAAAGCAAATACACCTGGCAGAGAGCAGGAGATGCTGCAACCAATGCATGCAATCTCCATGCTCACCTAAACCTAGGCAGGCCATGATCAGGACCCCTGACCACCAAGACCTGCCTCCTCACAGCCCAGCATGGCACAAGCCGGTGTGCCCAGTTCTCCTCTCCCTAGCAGCGAGCAGGGACAAAGAGCTGGGATAAAGATGATGGTCATCTCCCGCCTTTAACAAAGGAAGAAGTCGATGGAGCCTCCCACTCCTGCACCCATTCAACTCAAAGCCAAGATACAGGTGAACCACTTGCAGGGGCTCATTCCTCCAAGGACCTGCCAAACCCTGACCATGGGCATTGCCCCGCTCTTACACTTCAGAGGTGCCTTTCTCTTCCAGGGAAAAGAAGAGATGAGGCTGAGGAGGAACAGGAACAAGCAGAAAAAAGCAGCAGAAACTGTCACTACCACCATTGCAGCTGCCAGAGCAGTAAGGTGCCCACCTCAAGCTTCACGATGCAGGGCCCCACACTAACAGCACCCTCTGCTTTAGAGCATGCCTCTGCTGCCCATGTACCTTCCTTCCTACCCTGGCACTGGGCAGCTGCAGCACCCAAACACCCGCTTTCCAAGAGGAAAGCGGACATGCAAAGCAAGGCCGAAGTACAGCCTATCACCATGGATATACAAGAGAAGAAAGAACCTCAACCATCAACATCTAGCTCCTCCTGGTGAAGGACACACATAGCTGATGACGAGCTGTAACATCCCTGCCTGGAGCCAACAACCCTGGGAGCATCCCAATCCCATGCCCTGCACTAACAGCCTCTTCTGGTTTAGTCTTTTTCTAAGAGTATTTTTCTTTCTTGTTTTTCCCCTTTGAATTAGGTCAGAAAAAGTCTCAGCTGAAGCTGGTAAGATTTCAATTGGCTTTGCAGATAACAGGCATTTCCTTTGACCCTTAACAGGATGTTTAGCATAACAATGCCAAAAGCTTTATTTATAGTAATTACTTATGCCCCTATAACAATACTGTATTGTTTCATGTGCTGCTATAAAGTTGGATAACCTCATGCAATGGGCAAAAAAACCTCTGCATCAGCTCTCCACTACCCCAGCACACCAGTGTAATAACAACTAAAAGCTTCACTGCCGAAGCCTCAACGTACAAGTATGAATTGCAGGAGGATCTTGCGGTAGTCTGTCATTGACAGTCAAGGTAGCTAAGAGAACAGGATTCTTGTCAGTTTTAAAAGGTTTTGAGTTGCATTATTCAAGTATGAATAATTTGAATAATGTGAATAACACAGTGACCCTGAATACATTGGTAACTGTGATACCTGGAAACCAGTCTTGAGCGAAGAATAACTGTCCAGACTAGAGGAAAGCATGCCCCTCAAAGCGAGTTTGTATCTGGTTACTGCTCCACCGCTGCTCCTCCTTCTGGCTTTTTCATGGCGCCTGCTTTTGGTTACTGTCTTCAAACATACATCAACTCGGGCAAGAACGATTTCGGACACCTGCTGCTCACAGACTGTGCAGCAGTGACAGTCTCAATTTTCAGTGCTGCTGCTGAGAAAAGCTGCTCACGTGAATCAATCACTTGGAAAGAAAGGACAGAGACCTCTTGCAGTTATTATTTCCCTTCTAAGCCTCTTCTAGAGGGTTTCCCCTGCTGCTTCCAGCCTACTAGCAGCACCAGCAAAAAGGACAGCAATCCAGCCTGTTCATTCTGCTGGAATAAGCATGAACCTAGAGTTTCTGGCGTGGTTCTGGTAAGCCCGTGTGTGCGTTCACATGTGAGTAACTGACTGAAAAAGGCAAACTAAGCAACTTGTCTATGTTCTCAGAAGCAAAAGAATACCAGACCCAGGAACAGAAACCTTGGCTTTTGGTAAACTGTGTTGTCCATATATGTACACACACAGAAACACACAGAGGCACGCAGAGTCTTTGAGTATTCTGAAGCACTGCTACTCTTGCTCAGTCAAAATCCAAAACAACTCCTCTGCCTCTGTTGACCAGCACAAAATGCATTGCAGCATAGGCCGATTCCCAGAAAAATGACCAAATAGATCACCATACACGACAGTCTCCTCAACCAACTTTCTGCAACTTAGCTCATCCTTTTTTCTTAAAGGCAAAGAAATATCACGTGCCTCCTTGGGGTTGCCAAACAGCATTTTCTAAGTGATCTGAATTAAAAAGACTTTGCGGCAGGGGATCTTGCATAAGAGGCTGCATTGCAATAAAGCTTTATGAGTGCCAACACCCTGACACAAATTATAAAGAGAAGGGAACAATAGCTAAATCCACAGGAAAAACACAGACTCAGACCCCTCTGAAATGAGCCAGCAAAAATAATTATGGCTCTTTTAGAAACACGTGATACGAGACCAAGAAATAGCGTGTGAGAATTTCAGCCAAGAGAGAGTTTAATAAAATAAATGACCGCAAAAGTCATCTGGCAAAAGACCCAAAGCAGCTGAAGTTACCTGTCCTCGGGTAACACACCATGGTGCTACGTCTGTGAAATTCACTGAGTTTTGTACAAAATCTTCAGCACTTGAGATGGCACCACTCATACAAATGCATCGTGCCACGGGAAAGGGGGAAACCCAGGCTGAACCTGCCTGCCTGACAAGGGATAAAGTAACCCCTGCACTGGCAACCTTGAAAACGTTTTATTGCAACAAATTGTTCTGTGAATAGGCAAGCACTAGCTCTGTCACCCCAGCCAACTAATGGGCCAACAGGGAGGTTTACACTGGCTCGGCCTAACATTTTGGCATTTAAAAGAACAAATGTCAGCTTCAAAAGTTTGAAGAGTGCGAAGAATCTGAGCTGGCCTCATTCCACATATATTTTCCCAGCAGTTGGTGATGTATGGCATCATGTATGGCATCCTCACAACAAAACCTGCATTAAGACCAGTGACGAGAAAAAACAACGGCGAGTTATGGTCATTGGCAATTCCCTCCAGTGCAGAATGGAAGCACCCGTTTGCAAACAGGACCCTCTTTTCAGGGAAGTTTGCTGCCTCCCTGAGGCCCAAATTAGGGACATCACCACAAGACTGAAGAGCTTAGTACAACCTTCAGACTACTATCCATTCCCAAGCAGTCATGCCAAGGTCAGAGACACCAACCCCTTGCAACAAAACCTGCATTAAGACCAACATCAAGAACAAAAAATGGTGAGATATGGTCACTGGCGATTCCCTCCTGTGCAGAGCAGAAGCACCTGTTTGCAGACTGGACCCTCTTTTCAGGGAAGTTTGCTGCTTTCCTGGGGCCTGAATTAGGGATGTCACCACAAGACTGAAGAGCCTAGTACAACCTTCAGACTACTATCTGTTCCTGCTCCTTCACGTGGGTACTAATGCTGTTGCAACAAAAAGTCTGAGGTCAATCAAAAGAGATTTCAGAATGCTAAAAAAATCAGCAGCACAGGTAGTGTTTTCCTCAGTCCTCCCAGGAATGGGGGGAGACTTTGGAAGAAACAGGTGAGCCCAGGATATCAATACCCAGCTCCAGGATTGGTGCCTCCGCTAAAACTTTGGGCTTTTAAACCATGGAAGAGCCTTCAAAACACAAGGTATGCTGGGACCTGATGGGATCCACCTGTCCCAATGGGGAAAACACGTCTTTGGGTGTAAGCTGGCGGGACTGATCGAGAGAGCTTTAAACTAGAATTGATGGGGGAAGGGGATACCAACATGATTGCAGTAGGTAAGCCAGAGTTGGCATTGGCATCACCTGAGGGTGGCAATGCTAGTGGGAACACTTACACTGCTTCTGGGAGCACGGAGGGCTCAGGGGCGTATCTGAAATGCTTGTACACCAACACACGCAGTATGAGAAACAAACAGGATGAACTGGAAGCATTGGTTAGTTCCCAGAACTATGATATCATTGGTATTAGTGAGACTTGGTGGAATGAGTCCCACAACTGGA
>NW_008825497.1:204352-204800 GCF_000699105.1 Pygoscelis adeliae | reverse complement strand
AGATATTGTAGTGGGTGTCTACTACTGATAGGCCAGCCAGGATGTAAGCACTGATGAGTTATTCTATAGGCAACTAGGAGAAGTTTCTGGATCGGTAGCCCATGTTCTTATAGAAGATTTCAACTTCCCAGACATCAACTGGGAATACCATACTGCTGTGAAGAGCAGGTACTGGAAATTCTTGAAGTTTGTAGGAGATCACTTCTTGTCACAAGTACTCAGTGAGCCAACTAGGAAAGATGCCCTCTTAGACTTCCTATTTGTGAATAGAGAAGGACTTGTGGGAGATGTGATGCTAGGTGGCTGTCTTGGCCACAGTGATCATGAAATGGTTGACTTTAAAATTTTCACTGTAACGAGAAAAAAGGACAGCAGGGTTGCTACCCTGGACTTCAGGAGAGCAAACTTTAAGCTACTCAGGGAGCTATTTAGCAGAGTACCCTGGGAA
>NW_008825497.1:188636-203150 GCF_000699105.1 Pygoscelis adeliae | reverse complement strand
TGGGAGAGGAGTGGCTGGAGAGCAGCCCTGCAGAAAGGGATCTGGGGGTGCTGGTTGACAGCAGGCTCAATATGAGTCAGCAGTGTGCCCTGGCAGCTACTAGGGCAAACCGCATCCTGCGTGCATCAAACACGGCATAACCAGCCGGTCAAAAGAGGTGATTATCCCGCTGCGTTCAGCATTGGTGTGGCCTCACCTTGCATACTGTGTGCAGTTCTGGGCCACACACTTTAAGAAGGATGTGAAGGTACTCAAATGCATCCAGAGGAGGGCAACAAAGCCAGTGAAAGGGCTGGAAGGAATGTCCTATGTGGAGCGACCAAAGACTTTAGGTTTGTCTAGTTTGGAGGGAAGGAGGCTGAGGGGCGACCTCATTGCTCTCTCCAGCTTCCTGAGGAGGGGAAATGGAGAGGGAGGTGCTGATCTCTTCTCCCTGCTATCCAGTGATAGGATGTGTGGGAATGGTTCAAAGCTGCACCAGGGAAGGTTTAGACTGGACATTAGGAAGCATTTCTTTACCGAGAGAGTAGTCAAACACTAGAACAGGCTTCCTAGAGAGGTGGTCAATGCCCCAAGCCTGTCAGTGTTTAAGAGGCATTTGGACAATGCCCTTGGTAATATGCTTTAACTTTTGGTCAGCCCTCAAGCGGTCAGGCAGTTGGGCTAGACGATCACTGTAGGTCCCTTCCAATTGAAAATATTCTATTCTGTTCTATGATGGTGACTATATAGAGACTGGTAACATATGAAAGAGTACTCTTAAATGGTACCTTAAATCAGTATACTAGTATAATCAATGAAATTACGGCTGTGATAAATAAAACTTTTAATTTTTCCTATAAACTGTGTTGTGGAAGTATTCCTGGCAAGAACCTGGTTAGCTCAGTTGGAGCTTACAGTTAACAACAGCAAGTAAAAGACCTTTCAAATATCTTTTAATATGGGGAGGTGTGCTCATGGCTTACAGACCCCTTTTCCCATACACGCTTCACATCTAGAGGAGACTAAGAGCCCTAAGCTATCTTGCCTGTTGGTAGGGGGCTGTAATGAGCAGTCTTCTCAAGTCTGTGTACATCTGATGTGTTAATACAACTGCTTGGACAACACGTGCGGCCACTTACCTTGTAAAGCTCCACACGGTGATCCCCTCCTCTGGCGAAAGTGATTCATGAAGAGAAGAGGAAAAAAAACACCACCAAACAAACAAACAAAAAAACAAACGTGAACATTTAAGCTTCCAGAAACAGACTTTCCCAATTGCCTCAGACTTCCAGTTTAACACAAACATGCCAAACATAAGAAACACCATAACTGCTTTGTCACAGGCTTCAAGGAGACAGCAAGGCTTTGCTGAGCTATGCAGGACAGTTTTGAAGTCAACTTCTCCCTATAAATCTCTTCTCACAGCAGGTAAAGATGAACTTTTCAACCCACCCTCCTATCTGCCTTTTCCAAAGCCTGTAATACATCCAAAACAGCCTGTCCCTGCTGGCTTTACAGACCCTGCGCTCCTGCCACCAGTGCTGCCCCAGGCAATAACCCCTGCTCTCCAAGGTGTGACGCTCTCAGCAGAACTCACCACGTTAACCCAAGCAGCTGGCCCTTGGATTTTCTCACCTGGCTCCAAGCACAGGGACAGAAAGGACATGTGCAAAAGACTGAGCAGGGAAAACCAGAGTTGAACACTGTAAATAAGTCCAGGGGAAGAATCTGCTTTAATTTTTTTTCATAAATTGAAATCTAAACAATAAAATGGAAAGGAGAGTGAATGGGCCATTACGTGCTTTAAATTATATCCACAACATGACACGGCTAATCCACACTCAAACTTTAGTATTGATGTAAGAGTAGATTTACTACTGCACTCATATGAAAACTCTAAAACATTCACACTGTGACTGGTTTGGTCAGTGCAGCCTCTAAACCAAAATGCCACTTTCCAGACCTCTCTCTAAGAACACATGCACTTGCCAGCCAAAAGCTGTCAGCTCCAACTGTACTACAGAATACCTAATGCAGCCAAAAACACTCAGGGCAAAACACAAGGGGTTGCTTGTAAGTCATTTTGAATCATACAAGTCTGAAAGAAGATACTCTTGCTTGAAAAGTCACCCTTGACGTGCACACCTTGGTGCCTTTTCACGCATTCCTCAAAGTGCAACAGAGGAATTTTTCCTAAGGGAGCAAGTAAACTTCACATATTTGCCTCAGCTCCAGACCACTCAGGCAAACCAGAAAGCCAAGGCAGTGCCTTTTACTTATGGTTAATGCAGCCTGCATCAATAAAGCAGCCCTTTGACAAGAGACTGAATATGAAGTGTCAAAACATACAGCAATATATATATTAAAGCTGAAATGGCAAAGCCAATACCACCTCCAGCTTCTCTAATACAGAGAGTAAAGCAAAATGTGAAACAAGTAATCGATCCATAGCTCAGTACTTTACCTCAGTAGCACTTGGGGGAGCCAAGAAGTAAATCTAATCAATATGCACATAACAGAGATACTGGTCGCAAATAACCACCATTAAGCTGCACAATAGCTTCCATTAGTATCATTTGCTATGCCCAATAAAGGCAAGAAAACAAGCAAAGCAGTATTTGAAAAATAATGCAACAATTTGATTAAACCTTCTAATACATCAGCACAAAAAGACAAGGTCAGTTTCCAAAAACCCATCTGCTCGTGCATTTCCTGACTCCCAGCATGCATCTTCCACACCATGCCCTTGTACCAAAAAAGAACACCGCTAAGACAAGGATTTCGGTGAAAAAGGGCAACGTTCCTGTGATGTAAAGGCTAGCGAACCTGCACTACCAGCACAGCTAAAAGAGTTTCTTTGCTTTACATCATGGAACTTGTATTTCTGCAATGTTTCTGCTTTTACAGAGTATCTACGAGCAGACATCAGCTTCAAAAGATCATGCACTGGCACTCAAAACTCAGAAAGGGGCTGATACTCTTTGTAAGATGCATATTAGTAAGGAAAAAGACCATGTTCTAACAAATGAACTAAAGCACTGTATCATGCAGACATGTGGCAGTAAGAACATGATTCTGAGAAACATCCAGGAAGTTTCACACAGCGCTAGTGGCTTTTAGCATCCAGCAACAAAGTATAGAGAACCAACCTACTTCTTTAGCTGATACACATGGTCAACTATAAAATCACAAATTTTAGAAATGCTCCTGTTCCAGACAAATATCCTGTACATATGCAATGATGAAATAAGGCCAGCACGTTATCTTCCTCTTTCCTTCTGATTTTCCTTCCTCAGAATGTGTTAACTACTAAAATAAGCTCATGAAAGGAACTGGAAAGTTTATTTAATGCATGTAAATCACATATACAGAAGCACTAATACTATCCCATGTCTTGATTCAGAGACCACTACACTGAAAAGAAGTACTTCTCCCTACCTGATCTAGTAAGTGTCACAGCCTCCTGGCTTCTAGTAAAGGGTAAACTACAATATCAGATATCTCTGATAACCGCAATAAATCTATTCCTGCATTCAATAAATGGAGTGGCATCATTTCTTAAAACATGCTTTCCTTTTAAAAGAAAGGAGAAGCACCAAACTGCTTTTAGATTTTATTTTTGTTTTAATCACAGAATCACAGAATAGTTAGGGTTGGAAGGGACCTTTAAAGGTCACTTAGTCCACACACCCCCACCCCCCCCAATGAGCAGGGACATCTTCAACTAGATCAGGTTGCTCAGGGCGCCCTCCAACCTGACCTTGAATGTTTCCCAGGATGGGGCATCCACCACCTCTCTGGGCAACCTGTGCCAGTGTTTCACCACCCTCAGCGCAAAAAATTTCTTCCTTATAGCTAGTCTAAATCTATGCTCTTTTAGTTTAAAGCCGTTCCCCCTTGGTCCTATCACTACACGCCCTACTAAAAAGTTTGTCCCCATCTTTCTTATCAATGTGTTGAAGCTGTGGCAAGCCAGGAAAACACAGCACGAAACAAAGCCATCACTGACTTGTGCCTCACCTTGTTCCCGCATTGCCGTGCAAGTAAAGGATTACAGGATGGCTGGAACCCAAAGCATCTTCAAACCACAACTGATCCTTCCCTCGGGCATTCTTCCATAAGGCTGCAGGGACCGTGTGCCTGTATACAGAAGGAAGAAGTACATTGTCCTGTTGCTACTCAGTGTCGGCCACTCAAGTTTTGAGTTTTTCTGACCAACTCATTAACTCAGGATTACACATCTCACACACACTCCTCATATAACTGTCATGATTAGCCGACAAATGGCCAAATTTAAAAGGCAGTGGCTAGGATTATTTCTACATTTTCACCTCCTTCACCGTTGCCTTCAAAACTCAGGGCTGTGCAAGGCATCAAACTTCACAGGCAAACCCAAAGCACAATTACTGAACTTGCTACTGTTCTGGAGAAAGAATCTCAATTCCTCAGCTTTTATGGCACTTAATTACCTCAACTGACATACTTACACACCATAAACAAGATTCACAGCTAGGTCAGCAGATACTCAGAGTAATCAAAGTCAGCTGGTTTTGGAAAGAATGTTCGGTGAGCAAGAGGCATATCTGACTCCATAGTCAATCTGAGGAAAAAGAGGGGCTCAGGGTCTAATGAGAAGATCATGTATTTTATTTTGAGACACCAGGTTCTTGAAGGTATAACATTGTAGCTGGAAAAGCTACAATCTAGAACAGCCAGGAATTTTTAACTCACAGCTGTTCTTCTGTAGATAATATAGCTGGGCAGTCTGTTAGAATTCAATGCTGGCAGAATGGAAAGAGAGGAATGACAGACCAAAGAGAAGGTAGGCATTTATATTGGATAATTACTCTGGAAGACAAACGCTGAAAGCGAGTACGTGCCCACAACTATCTCAAATTGTTGAGAAGGGGGCTAGCTTACAGCTGTCAGAAGTAACTTAAGTACTCACATGCCTTTCTCCTCGGAAGAAAGACAAACTCTATCTACCACACCTTCCTCCCAGATGGCTCAGAGGACAAACGGACACAGGGGGAAACAACGTAAAAAGTCTACTTGCAGGCATGCAGCCAGCAGACACCGAGTTCTTGAGAAGGAAAAAAGCCCCAATAACTGTAGGACTCAACTTCTCCAACTGCTCTGCCTCAAGACTTTTGCAAGCTTATGAACAAAGCAGGCTGAGGATTTTGTTTCAGAAGTATACCAAACACAAGACCTTACACCGGCATTAAAGCAGGGCTCCACACTTTCATGAAAGCCTATCTCATAAGTATCAAGACAAATGACATGGACTCTGAATTGCCACCACACGCTGGAAGTTCTGTTTTAGTAAAGACACACTTGTAAGGGGAACAAAATAAAAAATCTCCAGATTGCAATCTAAACTTATTCAACAGCTTAGCAAGTAGAATTTTAATTGTCCAAGTGTAGATACAAACCATTATTTATCAGCCTACCCTGGAAAGACTGAACTGCCAGCTTCTAAACATGTTCTTTACCAAAATTCACTTAAAGGGAAGGAATCATCTTTATGTAGCAGGATATCACTGTCCTGTTCAAAAGGTCATATATTCTCAAGTGAAGAAAAAAACCTCTGCTGCATTAGTGGACACATACAAGTTACACACACGTAACTGAAAACTCCAAGTCCTACAGCTTACAGATCTAACATCACTGGCTGTATTAAGGAACAGTCCCCTTCCCCCCACACCTGACATTGTGTCTAGCCTTTTTTGCAGGTGTTTGCTGCTCTTGCATATACATTCAAACTGCAGGCACTTCTTTTTCTTTAAAGCTCACAGGAACTTTTCTGTGGCTTTGAAACTTCTGGTGTTGAGACACAATAGAAAGTGATCATGAGAAACAGATGCAGAAGCTGGTTTGAGCTGGTGTAATAATGACAGAAGCACTGAAAGCAGACCTTTTCAGACAGAGAACCAGTCATCTGAGCTGATCCTGGGTAACAAGAAGCTAAAATGAATTGCCCTTGCCTGGGACCAGAAAATCTTCTTCGTGAGGAAGGAATGACACATGAGCTCTGACACTGTCGCTTGTTTTGTTAAGAGAGTAAACTGCATGTCCCATTCCCACCCACTCTCCAAACCTTACATATGTTTTATACACAGAATATTCTTCCTCCTACTCTGAACACTTTGATCCTGTTTTCCTATCTTCCCCCACATTTATTTTGCAAAACAAAATATGAACAGCAGTTGAATGACAAAACTTCTAACTCTTTGGGTCTCATCTGATATGGAGGCATGATCTTTGTAGCAATGCAGACCCGTAACCTTTACGAGTCCAAATTATGAAGTTTCTCTGAATGCACAGGTTGTCCAATTGTGTTTCATGCATTACTGATCTGAGTTAAGATGAGCTCCAGAGATTTGCATACTTTTCAACATGAACTCGGTCACTTGGCAGAGGAAAACACAAACATCCACAAATCAGGGCAGGCAACGGTTGTCACATGCACAGCAAAAATACTGGATAGGCAACACTGAGAACAAAAAGAAGGATAAAGGTGCACGGCACATACTGCACAGAACAGGCTTCCTTACCAGACTCCGATGGTTACATCCTCCTCTGGCTGCAGGTAATAATTACAGGTGTGGTTTAAACCTTGATCCTGTGGTCTTTTCAAGTCAATGAAATACGGGACCCTCACTGAAATACAAAAAAAAAAAAGAATATGAAACCTTTTTAATTTGTATCTTTGTTTTCTTATCAAACTGCTTTACCAAGGCACTGGAAAGTTGTACAAACTGGTCCACTGTGCTGGGAAGACCTTATTCTTTTTGTGTGAAAGGATGAACTGGCTACAGTTGTGACTAAAATATGAACATCAAAGAGAGCAAGGCAAGAAGACACAAGCAACCATCAAAAAAACAGGGAGCAAGCTAAAATTAAGAGGTGGGGGAGGCAGACAAAGCTTCCTATGACACACATCTAACCATCTCTGCCCAGTCTGCTTTGTAAATCCACCAGACACAAGATAGTCACTCCTGCTGCGTCAATGGGGTGAGTTAGCTGATTTGGCAAACCTTTTACTGTTTGCGTTGTAGCTGTAATGGAAGTTACTGATGGGACAAACCCCCTGAGATAAAGGGTGCATCCCAGAGCTGTAACATGTTTCAGGACGACGTGGTTTCAGTCTCTATAATACAACAATCTAAAGGAGATACTGCATTATAGTAGCAGACACCACATTGCTCTTTTAAGATAAATTGTGTTAAACACTGTCCTCCTGAGCCTTTGAGGAGGATATGCAGTTCGTTAGCTCACACTCCAAAGCCTGTCAAATAATTGCCATATCTTCCAGACACTGCAGCATTTAAAAGAGATCATGTTAGGCTGGAAACTTTCTCTCTTCAGGAAGAGATCCCCGAAAACAAAATCATTACACCTCAATTCACTCTTCCAAATGTTTTATGTTCCCCAACTTATATAACACACAGTTGTTGGTTGCTTGTTATATTCAATGATCTGAACATGAGCAACATCAGGAAAGTCAAACATCAAACATTTTCAGCATTTTGTTTTCCCTTGCTTGGTTCACAAGCTACATCTTATAGACACTCTACAATGTGCTAAATGAGGGGATGTGCTTAGTCTAAATGCTTCCTTTTCCATCACCAATGCTGTATGGCCTCTCTAGACAGCCTCTGACATACCTAATACCAAGAGAGACGCTATAGAGATCTAGTGACAGTTTTAAGGACTCTCTTCTCCCAATGATTCAGGCTTTTCCCATAAACTTGAGCTCCACTCCAGCAGAACCAGGAAGTCTGTCTCCTTGGAATTTAGTGGCATAACAATTAACATACCAAAGTTTTCCTGCTATTGACACACAAAGAAGCATTGATAATATGACAGTCAAATCTCACTTCACTTACCCCCCCAAAATCACTGAACATTCCACAAACACAAAAACCAAGGCAGACAACAGCCGATGTTAACCTGACAAATCTGGCCCCTTAGACTGCAGATCTATACCTGTGCAAGTCTGTTTGCTCTTATGCAAAAGCACGCGGAAGAGTCCCAGACAAAGCATGCACGCCACCAGAGACCCGTTGGGTCACTGCGCTGTCACTGCAGAGCTCGGTGACGCTCTCACAAGGGTGGTAGATCCTCCAAGAGGACGGTAAGTTCTGTGGTTGAGGTCTGGACAGCCGCACAAGTCACTTCTAGCAGCGTTCTGGGAAAATTACTCAACTTCTCTGTGCCTTGATTTTCCCATTCGCCAAATCTGTTACGACTTTCTTGCCAGATTTTGTATTACAAAGATACGAACAGGAACATACCAACGTTAGTGATGGGGGCCAGGTAAGCACCTACCTCAAAGCAAGAGAAAAATATAGAAGTACAGGCAATTTTTAAGTATGGCATTTATCACTGGGATGGTCCATCTATTCTACACACACAGACAAAGAGATCGTCATCATCATCTTATAGGCATACATCACATGGAGATTTAGCACATCAAGGTTTTTTTTAGTGACATGTTTCAGAGCTATTTGGTATCACTCACAACACATCACATGACAAAAATCACATGATTTGTTAGTCATACTGATACACTAAATCTGATCTGGTTTGTATTTATGTTTCTAGAAATCTCAGTTTTCTGAAGACTTCCAGTAAATACAACTTGAGACCTCTACCCATGTACCCATGTATCTTGTAACCTGGAATAAAAGTCTGTCCACAAGAACAAATCCAGACATTGGTTCGGTTGCTAACAGTGGAAGCACGGCTATCGATCCATCTTTAGCTATCTCGAGAAACAAATGGAAGCACTTTCTCCTGAAGCTCTGCGCTACTGTTTTGGAAGCAAATCCCAAACTACACAAAAGAAGGAGAAAACAATGGCTGAAGAGTAGTGATTTATACTCAGAAGGTTAAAAAAACAATATGACAGGGCAAACCCTACACCACTCCTCTGAAGGAGAAATGTCACTCTCCAGTGGAAAAGAATTACTCAAACATGCCAATGTACTTCTAATAAGTGTGTTAGAATGCACTTTGTATTAAGGCAAATAGTTTTTAATGGGAGTACTGTCACAAATAAAATCTGACTGCCATTATATAAAGCAGCAGGAACAACACCGCAGTGATATTAGTGCAAGAATGTTTACAGAACAATTATTTTGGTCACTTGGGAATGAATAGAGGTTAGGAACTTCAGGGACACCTAACAAAGCTCTGCAAGGGCAAATTAAAATCATCACTGAAAAAGCAAGGTGATGAAAATGGAAGTAACCTGCATTATTTACGTTACCCAGCTGTCAGTTCTGACAATCAAGGCACAAAGAGCTGGCCCGCACACGTGCACACTTCACAGTGACCATGGATCCAAGGTGTTAGAATATACAGAGCAGGCAATCAAAATGACGGAAGTTATATAAAAGCAACATATCTGTAGTTGGTCCTTCTAGCTTCTACAATCAAAGGAAGATATTTTTCAAAACTTCATCACAAAACACAAGTGAGGTTTAAAGACAAATTTAGATCGCAGAGAAGTATCTCTCATAGTGATGCTCCATCATTTTCCATCCTGTGGATGCTCAGGCCTCCCTGGGCAACCTGGGAGCTGAGCCAGCTTGCCAGACCCACTGTACCGCCAGTTCGACCAAATGCAAAGGCTAAACAGACACAAGGAAAGCATTCAATCTGACTGCATGAACAGGCCTCTTCTTTCCCAGCCAGAACATTCTCCTAAAATGCTTTCAGGTGAAGAGTCACTGCCTGAAAAACAATTCACTGGATTTAATTTCACTTGCCTAATGTCTATTCATGCAACTTTGTTGAACCCTTCAGAAAAATGCATTCGACATATTGCAGTTTCCTTGAAGACGACCCTTTCGGCTGAAAGTTGGCTTCAGTTTGGCCACTGTATTTATATAAAGACATACTACAAAGACCACCAGAGCCACAGAGAATGCTTTCCAAACCATAATTTGGAGAACTTACAACCTGTGAAAGTTCATAGCCTTCACAAGCTGTACACATGCAGGGCAAAAGTGAAGGCGGACAAATGAGAAATAAAGACACTCCTCCCCTTCACCCTTCACACATCCCAACAGACCGAGTCACTTACCAAAGTTTAGGAAGACCAGCTTTGCCTGAATAGCAGGGCAAAGTTTTACTAGAAATGGAATGGCTATGTACACTCCCAGCAACCAGATTATTAACTTCCGCAATCGAAACCATAATCCGTATCGCCTGTATAAAAGAAAAAAAAAAAAAGGAAAAAAAAAAGAGAGAAAGACAGACCTGAATAAAGCAGGAATTTTATGAAGCAATTTTCACAACGATCTGTGTGCTTGGTGTATTTGAAAACCTGGTCATTTACTCTTTAAACAAAACTAACTTTAAACATTTCATGTAGCCTCAATTGTTGGAGAGAAGCAGAAGTAACCAAACTGTCAGCTGATGATATGCAGCTTAGAAAAGGGGAATAGAAACTCCCCACTGATTACATTTTAAAACACTCTGTAACAAGAGCTTTTTTCTGCTGATTTAACAGATTTCAGGATCTCTAGAAATGCTTATCACGTTTGTCTCCAAAAAAGTAGCCTGACTGCACTTCCCATTTAAATCACTACCAGCAAGATTTTGTTCAGTTAGATTTTCACATATTTTGAGGGACTATGTGTAATGAGACTGATAAAATTACACAGGAACTCACGTACAGACTGGAGCAGACATTCTACCTTGTCCAGCTAAAAGGGTTCATACCTCTCAACATCCTGGAAAGCAAATCTTTCTAAGTTATAAAACATTATGAAATTTCTTATCTGCAGCATCATTCTCTATGAGCCCAGACTGAGTTTCGAACAATTGCCCCAACACTTTATTACTATTTTCTCCTAAGTATTCTAACTGGGAAGAGTAAGCTACAAAAAAACCCAAACCAACAACACACACAAAAAATAAACCAACACAAAACCCGAACAACAGCAAAAAAAAACCCACAAAGGATCACACAGCAGCTAGTTAAGCAATTTTTCTTAAAATATACTTTATTGCCTCAGAATAATTACCACATACACACTCATGTGTATATACATGCATGTACGTATCAATAAAGGTATACTTCTAATGATGTAGCTGATTAACATTTTATGGGCAGAAACACTGAGGCCCTCAACTATCATTGCAATCAAGAAATAAAATGCATGTAAACCCTTCAGGCAACACAACTTCCTTTGCTTTCCAGCAGACAGTCTTGAGCAGGAACGACGTTGCACACCAGTGAGCAACCAGTTCTTGGTATCGGGAACTGCCAGCAGCTGAAAGCAGAGATCAGTTTTTCCAAGAGGTATGAAATTATTAGTCTCCCATTTGGTAATTTTAGGAGCTGACACACTGAACTTGCTCCACACTAGTGCTAAGAGGGTTTGAAAACTGTCAGCTAGTTGAAACTATTAAATAGAGAGCCTGAAGACCTCTTTTTTAAGCATTTCTACAAGAAATACGAGTGCATGGACAGAACTGGGATGGAAATAGTTTAATCATGCACCAAAATCTTCAAGATCTCAACAGCTTTTGTAGCCCTAGGCTAAAGCCAAGACTATCAGGAACAGTTTTTCAGCACAGGGAAAAAGGAGACACCTCCACCCCCCCCACCCAGATAAGTTTTTGGCATGATTGCTAGGGTACTCACAGGGAATAGGCTATCCTCCTATTCGTCCAAAACCTGCCTCCATCACACTACTGCCTGCCTACTGCCTGTCTCCTCTCACCCAGGAACCATATTCTGGACTTCAGAAACATCTACCATCAAAATCGATGCACTTTTCTTGACAAGCTAAAGTAACTGCCATTTTCCAAGGGCGGGGGGGGGGAAATATATTACTAAGACACTGCCAACCAGCTCTGGCTGCCACAAGCCTATGTCAAAAGGTTCAACAGATTTTAATACTTCCCATGGCAAACCTGACAATGAAGAGGTGAAGACAGACAGCAAGTCTTCCAGTGACATTTCCATACCCCAAGCCCAGTTTCCTAAAGTATTAAGGAAAGCAGAAACAGCAAAGGACTGGCAGAGGAAACAGTACAAAACAGGGGCTTTAGAAGAACATCGGTGAGTACCAAAGCCTTAGACTGACCCACCTCTGCCCCATGGAGAGCAGCAAATAGAGGAGGAGGAGGCAGAGGTCCCGAGTGCACAAGCAGTAGCAAGCAACACAGAAAGTCTGTCTATGGTTGTGGTCTTTGAGAGGGGCCCAGTAGACGTACTCTAGAGCCAGGGCCTGCAGAGCAATCCACTGTGAAATCCTATAAGGTCAGCTAAATACACATGCAAACCCCACAACTTTGGAAAAAACCACACAACATTTTGCTTGGACTAATCACAACTGATCACAGCTCTCTGCTCTCAAATTAAAACCAGCTTTCCACAACCACCCCCACATCAGCACCTATCGTCTACTTCCATCGCTGGAACGGGTTTGTGAAAGAGGAGGGGAGATGACTGAACGGTAGCCGATGTTTAGTTGCTGAGCAATCAGGATATAATTTAGTTCTCTTCAATGAGAAAAGTGTGTCTTTTCGCTAAAACTTTTTGTCTCGTTTGGCTGGTTGCTCAGAGTTAACACAACCTTGCAGTTTCCTCTCGCCCCACACTTGAGAGGTGACTGCCATCACCACCTTCCCACTGAGAACGGTAACACGGGTGAGCAACCAGGCAGGATGGGGCTTTCCAGCAAGCTGTCCCGCCTGGGGCCCAGATCCAGCTGCAGCCAAACAGAGCTCTCCTGGACGACTTTTGTATACGACAGGATTTCAGACCTACAGAAAAAAACACTTGCTTAGAAAGGCACCAGAATCAGGCCTGAACTCTTCCAGGCACAGCCAGAGCACATCAAAACACAGGCTCTTCAGGTGTCTGGGTTGCAAAAGCACTTAGCATAACCTAGCCGTGAGCTGGAACCAGGAACAGAAAACGCTGAAGACGACATTGTCCAAGTAATGCTGTCAGAGCTCAGGAATGATTTTAGTTTCTCTTTTTTGGAGACTGAACTGAGACATCTCTTCCTCTGCTCTGGGACCCCACACCAAATGCTAATCGGTAACCTGACGCTTACACCTCATCTCCAGGGAGATGTCTACTTAAAATGCAACCAGGGCAAAGCCTCTATCCATCAAACAGCTTCTCTTCTCCTGATAAATCTAAGACAACGTGCTGAAATACGCTGTAAAATTATCAGGTAGAGTCTTTAGCGAGCAATTTAGCTAAATTAAACTGCTCTTGCTCTGCAGAAAAGCTGTTTCAGGAAATAAATACCCTGCACAGGGAGCTTTTGGTGTGTTCAGGCAAAAGCAGCAGCAACATACTTTTCACACCCTTTTCACGAGGAAACTCAGTCCATCTTAGCTGGAAAATACAAGTGAGTTAGAGAATAAGCAGCTGCAAACTGAAGACATTGAAGAATATCATAAACAGATTTCTGGGAACAATAAAAGTAATGTCTAAAAAAAACAAACAAACAAAAAACCCATGCCAACTCAAAACACCCAACCCCAAGTCACCCCAAAAATAAAAAAAAATTTCCACTGACATCACATGTTCTCCCTTCATTCACCAACGGCTTTTGCCCAACTTCTGGGTTCCGTCCAAACACAGGCAAAATCTGAAGTAGTTTTTGCTTCATGCAGGTTTCTGAAGTGGATGTGAAAAACACATTCTCTCTCCAGATATACTTAAATCTGAAAGAAGAAAGTCTTTCTTGCGAGTGCAACATCAGAAACAGAAAATTTTCCTGGTAATTTACACCTGGACAAAGGTCCTATATTCACTCAGAACAAGCATTTTGCATTTGGGCAGACAATAAGAGTATCTGGCCAGCGAGGAGGAGCTGGGGGTCCTCTCATGACAGCTTCTCCTGAGTGTGCTATCTTTACCAGCACTAAGGGAACTGCAGGCACGAACATCCATGGAAAACAACTGCCAAACTAAGATTTAACTACTGCAACGTCACACAACAGGGATTTCAACCCATGGTCCACAATCACAGTATGTCTGCAAAGAGCAAACAAGGCAAGCAAATTTACTACAGGCATCTTTCCATTCACAGCACCAGCGTTCCTCCCTCCTCTCCAGCAAACTCGGGAGGTTTCATGAACAGAGAGAGTCCAATGACCACACTACTGCGGCGCATCCTGCATATAGACTGAGATTAAAATAACTTCCCCTGCAAAGCACCTGAACTACTTCTGTGTCAGAAGTATGCCAGAAGAGTTTCAATTAGGATCTCCTTATCAGCTGTGCTACAAGGATGAAAGGGCAGGCCAAGGGTGAAACAAGAGACTGGCATCATCAGAGCTGCAGTTGAGCAAGAACAAAATTTATCAGAAACACACACACTAGGCTTGCAGTCCCAAAAGGACCTACAGACAAATGCACGTACAGCCCACATGGCCTTTGTCATCTAGCAGAGGCAACGGTAAAACAAAATGCTCACAGACACCCAAGTATGAGACTACGTTTGTTCAGCAAATGCTGTTTCTCTGCCTTCCTCTGGTGTCCCT
>NW_008825497.1:177625-188580 GCF_000699105.1 Pygoscelis adeliae | reverse complement strand
TGGGATGTGGCAGCCAAAACCATTTTCATTCTTGGTCACACAAGGTACCTCCTGATTACCAGGTGACAAAAGTGGTGGAGGAAGAAATAAATAACACGAGTAATGGCGTAACAAGAACACATTCCCCCACTTTTCTAACAGAAAATATTAAAAAAAAAACCCAATACATTCCTCCCCACAGACAAGGATCAAGAGTGTAACAATCAGGAGGTGTACGAAGACATGGGCAAAGGATTCAAAAAAACCGAGGGTCAAAAGGAATTTAAAGGACTGGGATGCATTTCTTTGGGTAAACAGAGTTGTACCCAAAACAACCTATTCTACAACCTGGAAACTGCAACTGAGCCCCAAGGCTCACAGGGGCATGTAGACAGCAGCCCACACATCAAGTCACTGGCAAGCATTCCAGCCTTCCTTGCTAGCCTTGCTTTAAACAAGAGATGGTTTCTAGCCCAGGTAGGATCTTCAAGAACATTCATCTTCCCTTCCTATAGGAATTCTGGACAGTGGTGTTGCACAGGGCTCCTCCTTCCTACAGGTCCTGAAGTGTGAAAGGATCACCCAACCTTTCCTCTCCCTCCACACAGTCCATGTGAGCCACCCAAGCTGATTAATCTTTTGTTTTATTTCACTTGTTCCCTGCCAAGAAAATAAAAAAGAAAATGGAAAAAAACCTATCAGTCTTCCAACTGTGTGAAAGCACATTCAGAGGGAGCCTCTCAGCTCCTGAATGGGAGTTCACAGGCAGGCGGTGGGTCTCACCTCCACTCTGAAATGTTACCAGCAGCTTTGGGACAGCTTGTGCGGTGACACCCAACAAAGTAATTTTCCACTACAAGATTAGTATGGGTCTTTTTCTCCTCTGGTTTGCTGCAAAACCTGCTTTATGTGCAGCCAAAAGCAAAGTGAAAAGATGGTAATGTCAAAGGGTTTGTCCCCTCCTGGTTTCTGTGCACGGTGAACAAAGCTGCGTAGGCACACAGGCAACCACATGATTCTTTTATTTTGGGCCCAGCTATGCAGAATTCTCCTCAATGAAGTCTGCAGCCAAGCCTTAATTCTGCTTCACTGGAGGCACTGTATAGAGAGCAGGGAGGTTGAATTATAGAAAATTCATCCAATCCTAGAAACAGATCATCCCCCGAAATTCATGAAATCCAGTGGGAACACAGCAGTATCTGCCGGAACTCTTAGCATCTCAGCAACTGATCCCTCCCTTTGGCATTAGGATCCTTTTTAACAGGATCAGTTCACTGCAAAACAACTCAAAAAGAAAAAAAATCAAAGGCCCCAAACTCATCTTGCTATTCTACAGTTTAAGCAATCATGTAAAAAAAAAATCATAAACCACAATCCTGGAAACAAGACACAGATGTAAAGGCATTACTCATTTTTTTTCCAAGCTTTTTTCATAAACAGCCCCAAAAAATCACAGACAAACTGCAGGGGTATCTGCATCCTCAGAGACTTTTAGTTTCAACTAATTCCTAAAAATCTTTGCTCTTGGAAAGATCTGAAAAACAAGAAGAAAATTAGCTCTACCAGATTCCTTTGCCATCGCCCACAAAAAGTTCCTTAAAATCTTGAACCTTTGCTCTTTCTAAAGAAATACTCTAGTCTCTCTCTCAAAAACTAAACTACAGTACAGTATCAGCACTTCAGCACTTCTTCAAAAGAATGAAGATACTACATTGCAAAGAGCTGTGCAGAGCATATTTTTACAAGGGTAAAGGACTTCACAATTTTTCAAGCATCCAGCAGCAGAATAAATTGTTACCGACACGTGCCATGTCTGTGAAGGACATGATTTACTTTTTGATGTTGCAAAAGACAACCTGATCTTTCAGCTATCAAGACGAGACAGAAAAGTTTGGGTATTTATTTATTCTTTGACAGCCTCTATAATTCAAGTACAAATCCATCTGCACATAAAACCAAGCATTAACAGTAAGAGTTGTTAGATCTGTTACCAGGAAGTATCAGTCAATTAATACAAGGTAAATTTCCATTCTGTGCCATCAAAGGTACAGAAGAAATTCATACCTGATCCTATGGCTTTCATCACTGTAGCATCCAAAGTGTTCATCATTCGACTTAAGAAAAACATCTGAAATCAGGGACTATTTCAGTCATGTCATCGATACATGAACAGTGAGGAGGTTATAAGAGATCCTGAGAAGTCACCCAGTCCATTCCCTCATCCTACAAAGGACACACGCTACCTAAAACAGTTGTCTGCTTAATTCCTCCCACCAACTCCTGGCAAAGTGCAACAGCCCACGCTTCATGAACGTCCCTCTGGCGATACAGAGCTGAGGTAGACAGACTAAAGATCGCCAGGAACACACAACAAATCAGACTAGCTGACTTCTCACTGAACAGTGATTTTTCCTAGAAAAAGAAAAAGGTACCAGAGTACTTCAAAAGCTGAATAAAGACTTACCCAGTAGGCAGAGAGAGAAAAAGCTATCCAAATCTCAAAATCTGCCTAAGCTACTAAATGGTCCTATTTACACCAATAAGAAAGTGGGAGAGGTAGTGAACAAAACACTAGGCTTCTTAAATATTGGCCTTAAAAAGCTAGGATGGAGCAAGGCATTCAAGCCTTCACCAGCAGAAACCGAGCCCAGGAAAAGCTACTCCCCTCCATAGTTCCCACCAGCCTACTTAGTTTGACTGTACCCAGGAGCAAACAGTTAGGATGTTCTCCTAGTTCTCTTTTAATTAAAAGACAAATTAACAGGAATAATGCGCTTAATAAGGCAGTGGAAAGGCAACTAATGTAAAGCCTACAGGTTTTCTCAAAAAAAGGCAAGCTAAGTTTTTGAGAATGTTTTCAAACATGCAAGCTCCACCTTCAGGTTCCTCAGAATATATATGACAGCTTATTTTTTAAACAGACACACCACCAACAGTGATGGAAAGTGAAGGTGTCCCAAGAGGCAAAAGCTCAAAAAACAGCATTGGCAAGATGTCGTCAGTACACCCATAAAACCTTTCAAGTTAGCATTTGGCAGGAAATTCAAACTGTTCTAACCATAGAAAAACAGTGCCAGCTACTGAAATTCATTCTTTTCGTTGCTGCTATTACAGCAAAAAATGCTTTCTTCCCCCTTTTTTTTTTTTACTGTTGTAATTTGTATTTCTAAAGCACAGCAGAAAGCTATCATAAGCACTAGCTTATTTCTCTGTTCATAGCAGTATCACAGAAAGACAGTGAAAGCTGCATACAAAGCTCCAGAGAAGTACTGCATGTCAGCAAACAGAACCAGAATATTTTGGCTATACTCTAACCAGCACTTTCAGCATCCCACCCCTTATTTTCCATTAACAATGTCCCATGTAACATCAATCAAATACCTACTGATGCTGCCTTCAGTTAGGCCTACTGGATTTCTACCATCTTTAAAAAATTCCCCCACATCACCTTTCAGTCAGAGAAGTTTCCTAAGTTCATTTGACAAGCTCTAAATGGGTAGTTTATTACTGCATTTAAATGCAGTTTATCCCACTTTCCATTCACCTCCATACCTATGCAGGCTAAAGCTGGCAAACGTTAGTGTGGCCACAAAAGAAAATTCATTGTAGGAAAGAACTGAACCTGTATCCGCATCATAGCGTATACATGCAAATACGTATAAAATCAGCTTTTCAGATTGATCGGTTTGTAGAGATGGTTTAGCAGTTGTGGCAGAAAACCCTGTCCAAAGAAGGAGACTCCAGGACCTTTTCTTTTGGCAGTGGCATCAGCTTACAGAGATTGTACAACTGCTGCCTTAGACACATTCTTCTTCAACAACGTCCTTTCACTCCCTTCATTGCAAACTGTCTATTCCCAAGCTCTTTCTTGAGGCTTCCTTACCCATTTCAGCCCCAAAACAAGCTGTTGCCTACAGGCAACATGCTTGTATCTCCCTTTAGCTGGGGTAAAAGCTTCTGGCAGTGTTGTTCCAACTATCTGAATGCAGATGAGGTTTGAAACTTTAAGCTCCCAAATTCTCCCAGTCCACTTCATTACCTAGCTCCCCTGTTACAGCCCAAACTCTCACTTAGACTGCTTCTGTGCCTCCTTCTGATTAATATCAAATGATTAAACATTAACTTAAAACAACAGATAGCAAGAAGGAAGTCATCTAGCCAGTCATTTACAAGAACCAGGTCTGTCTCTCCAAGCGATACAACTGCAAAGTAAAGGAGAGCATCTCAATGAATTGGATTTTTCAGAAGGGGCCAGCAAGCTCCAGCTATTGAGACATTAATAACCACATTGCAGTTTGTGGAACAGGGAAAGATCTTGGGTAGGACCTGCAAGAATCAAGACCCTGGTGCAGCAAGAGGGGGAAACGTGGCATCAGCATTCAGGGTAAGGGGAAGAGGAAGGCACTGCTGATCAGTCAGCCGATAGCTATGAAACGCCAGGGAGGGTCATGCAGGGACTTGGAGCATAGCAGGAAAAAAAAAAAAAATGAAGTCCATAAAGTGAGGGAAAAGCAAGTTAGCGTACAATGTTAATGAGCAGAAATAATGGAGCAGCCTGCAGGTAACGTATGGGCCTTTGGCAATGGCCCATACATTATGTTTGCAATGTTTGCAAAAAGCAGAGAGGGAGGGAAAGGTTCGCACAAGCATTTTCACCCCCCCCAGGGCAGGGACATGGAAGCTACATCTAACTTTCCCCCTCGAGCACCCTGTCCCTTCCCAATCCCGTGCCTTGGGCTCCCCTCTTCACAACCATCGCCTAAGTTGACTACCCCTAAAAGGTAGTAACAACACTGCCTAAATTAAACCACTGTAAGTATTGGCACTTCCTTTGAAGGGCAGGAGCTTGGAACATCAGTTTTGATAACTTACATTCTAATTGTATGAAATCTACGTACGTGTCACAGACCAGGAGACAAGAACAAGCTGAACATTCGGCAATACAGCACTGATTTATTTAAAACGTATACTGAGAGCATGGCCTAAGCACCAGCTATGTTACTTCTCAATACCTAGGTAAAATGGTATTAGCATTAGTGTGAATTATGTGTGACAATATTAACCTGAAAGCTGCGTTTGAAGAAAGGAGCAGATGCTTCTGTTATTTTAAGTATGTAGCAAACAATGAATAATTATACCCTAGGCAATTGAACAATTGACTTTTGGGACAGAAAAGCAGGCTTGGGGAATTAGGGTTTTAAGGTTGTTGACTTGCCTTGAATGCATCTTCTGCAACAGCCGTTTAGTTTGCGCCAGAACCTTTCCAGTAGGAACCATTTGTTTAAATTCTAAGAATATGCTTTCTCCAGTGCTCCCCAGCAATGCTCCTGACACTAATCAAATCTGAAGTCACCCACACTAGATTTTACTCGAGTGTGGCATTGAGATACTACTGTAGTGCAAGCACACTCGCTCCACAGTGTTTACTGAATTCTTAAGTTTTCCACTCATTTCACAGCTGACAGCTGGTTTGTATTAAAGGCACAGCCCTCTCACTAGTCCACAAGCTGGGAATGCAAAGCTGTCAGCAAATGAAAAAGGAAGAAATAGAACATAAACACGAAAAGACTGAAACAGCACCGGAAGCGCAAAACAGGAGCTGGGGACCAGCTGAGTCAGATTTTTATTGAAGCAGTACAGCTCATTTCTCTCTACCACACTCTCCTTCATGAGGAAGAATATCGGGGCACACAAGCAAAGGTTCAAGAGCAGAACCAATTTAGACATGTAATACTCCACCACAGTTCCTAACATGAAGCCACTTGCCTGTTGAACGTATACCATAATTGAAAAAGCATACAGTATGGCCAAGACGGTTCCCCTACCACCGCTTAAAACTTGTTAACATGCTGTAAATCCACTAGACTTGCACGCGTATGTTAACCTTGCAGCAATAACAGGAATCCATAGATTCAGACTTTGTTCCTATGGATACACGTGTTATCAACAGGTCCATATTTACAAGCTGCACAACTTTGTGAACATGAAATCTTCTTTTCACACAACAGTTTTTGGGAGACAGCCACCAGCCACACAGCTTGAGAATTACCACTACTGGCAGGCTCTGTGGCTCTGGCTCTCTTTTAAGCCACCTGAGCAAAAGGCTCATTTGTGTATTGTAGACCTTTTTCCTTTTAAATGCATGAAGATGGTCATCTTATATTTGTCCAACTGAGACAGCTCTGCTTTCGGTGGAAGAGATCAGAAGCCATTCCTTCTTGGAAGCCTGAAGAAAAAAAATGCTTTTGTGTTAGCAGTGATACTGCCACCTTTTAGATGCAGAACACATCATTAGTAATACATTTCGATTACAATGAACCAACAGTTCCCTATTAGAGGCATACAAGCAAACAAAAACATTAAACAATGCCAAAACATTACATATGCTGACCATCAGCTGAGCACAGTGACATTAGCTGGCAGTCACAGTGCCCTCTGTAACTGTGACCTGTTGAAAAAGGGAGGCTTAACGAACAGTGCATGGTCATAAAGCAACAGCCGTGGTTAAAGAACAGATGTATTGAACAGATACAGAACCACTGTCAGCCTCTGACACACCTTGAACCAGGGGTTATTTTGCATACGGCCAGCAAGATCAGTCTGTTCTTGCTTTCATATGTGCTTTATTCAGGGATTCCAGCTTTAGCTATCATCTTGTTGAGGAAACTACTCCAAAAGGACAAAGGCTTGTGTCCTGGTTTCGGCAGGGATAGAGTTAGTTTTCTTCCTAGTAGCTGGTACAGTGCTGTGTTTTGGATTTAGTATGAGAACAATGTTGATAACACACCGATGTTTTAATTGTTGCTAAGCAGTGCTTACACTAGTCAAGGACTTTTCAGCTTCCCATACTCTACCAACTGAGAAGGCTGGAGGTGCACAAGAAGCTGGGAGGGGGCACAGCCAGGACAGCTGACCCGATAAATTTCAATTATTAAACTTATCTCAACCTATGAGTTTTCTCACTTTTACTCTTCTGATTCTCTCCCCCATCCCACCGGGGGGGGGGAGGGGGAGAGCGAGCAAGCGGCTGTGTGGTGCTCAGTTGCCATCTGAGGTTAAACCACAACAGCTTGAAAAATCAATGACAATTAAAACCAGAGCCTTTGCTAATACTACAAAACTCTGAAGAGCCAAGCCAGAAAACACATACTCAAAGAAGGTGAAAAGCAGGTGTTGGGAGTTTCTACTTAACTGCACAGAAATGCAACATTTTGCAGCACTGTACATCAGCCTGCCACAAAGTTTAAAGTGAAATGTGGTCCCTACTCTGGTAGTCAAAAGGGGAAAGAATGCTTTACTAGAAACAGCACAAAGCTATCGGAAACTGAAAGAAAAGGTTATTCACTACGTTTCTGCTGGATTTGCAAGGACAGGAGAATGGGATATTTCCAATGATTGTGTCCAATTCACAGTTTTCATATTCAGCAGTATAAAACTGACGTTGTCAGCTTTACTCCTGCTTCCTAAAGCTGCTCTGAAACCAATCAAAACTCTACAAAAAGTGAGATAGGGATGCTTTAGGGGAGAAAACAGAGCCAGGCTTCCCTTCCTGGGGATGCCAAGGAAGTCTAGAAATCTACTTGATTCTTAAACACCTTGCACACACTTTCCTCCACAAGCAAGGATGCTGCAACCTGGAAGCGCTGACTCCAAAGCTCCAGTTACATCACCCTCATTTGTGTAGGCTTCTGTCTCAGAAAAGTCACCCCAGGGGAAGGTAAATCAGCCTCTAGACAGGGTAAACGCATTTACTGTTCTCTGCTCTGAGCTTGCATATATCCCACTGAAAAGTACTCTTCCAATATGTTTTTTTTTCAGTTATGCCACACAAAATCCTTTATTCTGCACACCTTTAGTAACAAGAGAGACGAGGCTCCACATGACCATTTCACTTATTACTCAACACCAATCTCTTTTGCAAGAAGAATTAACCAGCATTTTAAGTGGGTACAAATTTGTTTTTAATATAACCGTTCACATTCAGAACAGCAGCACAGATACTACAGGAAAGAATATTTGAAATCTCAGCTACCCTTCTTCATCCTGTGCCTGATGTACAAGAAGCATACTGTAAGTGAAAGGTAGGGCCCACATTTTGGCCTACCCATCGGTTCTTCTTTTCAGAGGCTGAGAAGGAACACCAGCTCTTGCTATTCACACGTCACCCCTCCTAAAACACAAGGGGGAGGTAACCGAAGAACACCATTATCTCTTGCCAAGCACGATATGAGAGAAAAACTCTGGGCTTAAGAGATGTTAAAAGAGGAATTGTATATTCTGTTATCTGTGCTTAAAGCCATTCAGCATCCATTCAGACATGGCAGTTACCTGAAAAAAGTGAAACTGGCCGGTCTATCGGGGGGAGGATTTTTATTTTTATTTTTAAAATAAACTCCACAAATATTGAATTACTTGCACTGCTCAATCTTATATGTCCTCCAATGGAAGATTTTGCTTCATCTATTTGCTAAATTCAGAAGACAACTTTGATGCCTGGGGTTTTCATGCTCTTCTTTCGATTTCTAAAATTCTTTCTGTGGTTTGATAGATTGTTTTGAATAAGGAAAGGGAAGCTGTGGGACTTATCTCAATATTTTCAAGTGTTTGTGTTTTAATTTTCTAGTCTAACAGTCTTTTTTATTGCTCTACTACTCAGCAAGAGTTACAACATTGAAATAAATCTGGGTTAAACAAACACTTTGATTTGGAAAGTAAACACAGACATCCTTCCTGTTAGCTCAGTTCAATAGTCATACTTTAAATGATCAAGGCACTTAGAGTCTAAAATTAGGAGATTCTGCTTGCAAGTTTAAATTGCCTTCAATAAGAAGAGGCCTATTTCTGAAGCTCAGTGTTGCGCCGTTTTACCAACACTTACTGCTTTGAGAAAGAGAGATGCGTGCCAGCAAGGCGAAGTGCAAAGCCTAGATTGCAGCCTTACTCCTGGACAGGCGATACTCGTGCCAGGCCTGTGCGAAAGGACACATGACAGCCTGCAGAGGTGATTACCTAGAACAACTTCACTCTTTGTCAGAGTTCCCGTCCCACAGTTACCACCTCTACACTCTCCCCCACCATCGTGCCTTACAGCCAGCTACATTTAACCTGTGTTCTGGTGCCTTTTCACCATTTCACCAGCTGCCCCAGACTGCCGACTGCCCTATTCATCAGCCCTCATCAACCCTCTCCTCCTCAGTTTTACCAACAGTAATTGTCTCATTGTTGGGATGGTTGATACACAAAATTACACACCCTTGAGCTCAAGCATCAATCCCAAGATAACTCTCCAGTTGTTTCTCTCTCCACTGAGCCAGTTCTCAATACAGATAACGTGCTCTCGATTAGCAATGCAAGCCCTTTCAATAAAATAAACTAGTGCAAAGTCAAGTGCTTTGGAGAAACAGTTTTACCACTGATGCTTTCATCAACCAGGCTGTAATCTTGACAAGCCTGTCACATTTTACACTGAGACCTCCCTTCCACAGGGCAGATCTATTTTCATTAGTATATATATATCTAGCTGCTAAATCTTCTTCCATTGAATTGCAAATTAACTCTTACCATTAAAATTGCACTGACTCCACCTCAGGCTGATGACCTTAAAGTCTCCTAGGTCTCCTGTTACCCTTTTAATACACAAGAAGTACTCTCTTTTAATCTTCTTGTGGTACTGATTCAGTCACAGCTACATTAACACAGTGCTCTCACATCACAGCCTTAGTGAATCTCCGTTGCTTACGCTCACTCACTCTTGATGTCAGAAGCTGTCCACTACTGTACCACCAACACCACGACATTTACAGTGCAGCTACCCACTGAGTTTCCAAAACCCAGGGTTTTGTAGGGGAATTGCTGTAGAAGCCTATTTACTAATTTTACATCCTGGCATGTTTACCAAAAATAATCTGACCTGCCTTCAGGCCTGGAAGGATAAAGTAACTTAGCTGTAGCTCCTAAGAGGACATCATGGTGCCTTTCAAAGGAAACTGGACTCTGCAGGCAGGACTCTTCATCTACAGCAGAAGTCCTGCTTGAGTATACCAGGCTTCTTGCACGTACCGCAGCAGCAGATTCTGAAGAGGAAATGATGCCCCCATCATTAGTTTTAATGAAAACACCACAATGTTTTCACCAAAAAGAAACACATACATATTGCATCCTGGAGAAAACCTACAGACTTGCTGTAATGACCTGTGACTGCATTTGCAGAGAACTAGATTCCTGGCTCAGCAACCACATGCCATTTACAGCATGAAAGCAAGTCATCCTCAAAAATTAGCCTGTTGAAAGTAGACCATTGATCCTCTGTGTAAGTGAAAACAGGCTGGAAATAGACACGGGCATGCCAGAGGAAAAAAGGATATCTAGAGGGAAAAGCGCATATGGGAGCCTAGGACTTGTGCTGATGTTAGAAGCTCAGTTTAGCTGGCCATCCTATAGCGCAGCATCACCCTGGACAACCCAGCCCATGATTATACTCACTGGTATGCCCAAAGGAACCGGTAGTGGCCAGTTGAGAAAAAAAGGACAGAAAAGATTGTGACAACACTGAGAAAGATCCTGGTCTCCATAGACATCTTGACTCCAGAGGTGACTAGAAAGTCCTTTTGGTCCCAGGAGTTACCCAGAACCACCCATATGCTAGGAAGTTTAGGTATACTGAAACCAGCGGAGGTCTGCAATTCCGAAGTAGAAAAGGACTTCGTAAGAATTACAAAGTAGTAGCAATTAATAACACCGCAGTAATTATTAATAAGATCCTGGTCTCCATAGACATCTTGACTCCAGAGGTGACTAGAAAGTCCTTTTGGTCCCAGGAGTTACCCAGAACCACCCATATGCTAGGAAGTTTAGGTATACTGAAACCAGCGGAGGTCTGCAATTCCGAAGTAGAAAAGGACTTCGTAAGAATTACAAAGTAGTAGCAATTAATAACACCGCAGTAATTATTAATTCAGGCATAAACCATCAAAGCA
>NW_008825497.1:175389-177592 GCF_000699105.1 Pygoscelis adeliae | reverse complement strand
TATGGCACTGCAATGAATAAGGAGTTCAAGGAGACCTACATAAAACTCTGTCATAACTAGAGGGCAAACTGTCTTCAGTCTGAAGCAAGCCTGCTCGAGCAAAGTTCTCCATGAGAAATATGGTGACTTGACAAAACTGCTCAGAGACTGTAGGATGACATAAGACAGAGCAGATGCAGCAGAAAAATGCTGTGTTCTGTTACAGAAAATCCAGAGAGATTCATGGGAAAGTTGGATCCAAGGAAATAAGTTTTCGATCATACAGACAGGCCTGCAGGAGGATGCTTGGAGTCTCAAGAGATGCTTGAGAGAGCAAGCCATGCCTGTTTAACACAAAAAACAAAGTCAATGATGAACATGGTGAAAGAAGATAGGCTTTAACAGTAACACACTGAGGCACAGAACTGTCAGCTACACATCAACACGATGGCCTCACAAATCAGCAAGTCCTTAAAAAAAAAATAATCCCAGATTAAAAAAAAACCACCACACTCATAAAACTAGTAACTCCCCACATTGCAGGGAGTCTTGCTATTTTTGCTAAATGAATTATATATCTTTGATAAAGAGGGGGAAGAAGATGAGCGCGAGGAAAAAGAATTATAATGGCTGCAAAGGCTGAACAAATTGGGAAGATGACACAGAGACTGAACACCTAATGCCCCAACTGAGTAACTTGGGAGCAATTCAGGGGCACTCACTTAGCCATAAGCTGCCAAAATGGCTGACAATGCATGAGACAAACCTGGATTTGGACACAGCCACTGAGTTCCCATTCATTAAAAAAAAAAGTCAGACACGTGTGGAAGTAATTATACAATCCCATTTTTGACAAATCTGAGCAAAATATTACTGTGCATCTTCAAGAGAATTGTAACAAAAAAAACCCACACTACAAGAAAATCCCCACACAGAGCAAGCTGCTTTTACACATTTTACACAAATGAGGAACTATGATTCAACCTGTACTTACTATGGAAGAAAGCACAGGCAAGTGACTGGAAACGATTTCACAGCTCCTTTGCAAACTTTGCTCAAGAACAGCTATCAAGAACAACTGAAATAGTGGCAGCTACCCAGTAGGAAGGTGGAATTGGTGAAAAAGCTGCATGACTGATGAAATGTCTCTATACAAGCAGCACCTATCCTCCTTGAAGGGCACTAACAAGTAACTGGTTTAACCTGAAGACAGCAATTAAGAGAGACAATAGCACAAAACTCACTTGGGGAAAAAAAAAATTCTTAAGGAAGATATTGATGAAAACTTGCAGGAGAACAATTCAAAAATTTGTCATCTCTGCTACAATGACCAGACTGGAATAATCAAAGACTGCGCAAATGCTTCTAGACAAAGTAATATGAGGAAAAAAGAGGCTAGGCCTAGAGATATAAGGGCAGGGGGAAGACAGCTAATAGAGATGGCCAAGTTTTCAAGTTTTCTGTCAGAGGAAAGGTACTGCTGCTTACGTGCAAAGAGACACAGGAAGGCATGGAGCACTTCAGCTGCCGGGGCAGGATGGCACCAAGGGTCACCACACATCGCATTCAACATGCCTGGGCACACTCAACATTCCAGTAAAATTCAGCCACATCAGAGGGAAAGACTGCTGCAGCCTCTTGTCTTCAGCATCTCACTGTATTTTCATAAAATACCCAGGAAAGGGTACCGTAAAAGCAACCTTCTGCCTTTCAAGAGAAAGCTCTGAGAAAGCTGCACACAACGAACAAGGCAGCAAACATGCATGACTACAGTGTAACTCTAGTTGCACCAAACTGTAATATATTCAGGCAAAAAAGATCTAGCTCGTGGGATACACAGGCTGGACAGCCAGTGGAAGGGTGCCAAAAACACACCTTGAGGGACCTGTGCCAGGAACAGGGGGTCGCTAGGGGCGAAGATAGCTGACGTAACTGAAGAGACAGCAGGCTTCTCCAGCGATGCAGGAAGACAAAAGCATCAAGGTGTACAGCTTACACGCATGCGATTTGCAGCTCTTCGCTGCTTCACAGCATGGAGAGAGACAGAAACAAGTTTTAACGTTTGCAGCAAACAAGTGTTTGCAGGAGAATAGGGAGTGGCAAAATTCATACTTCAGGTCTATAGTCTGACTACTGATGGGGATTAATGAGACACAGATAAGGACTAGGTCACAGAAGTGAAGGGTAATATACATGTGATCGTTTGCCACCAGGATCAGGGTTC
>NW_008825497.1:171481-175274 GCF_000699105.1 Pygoscelis adeliae | reverse complement strand
ACAGTGTTTAAATGCTAGTATTAAGCTCACTTGATTTTCTTTATTCTCTGTGCTCCCACAGAGGTTTTCTATATCTAAGGCTGCTCAAATGCATCCACCCAGAACATCAGAGCCACTGACCACAAAAATGAGTCAGAGCAACTACCCAAAACACAATGCTACCTTAATAATCATCTAGCACTTAAACACTGTCACCTGGAAAATGCATCATAACACAAATATTAGAGGAATGGCCATCCACACAAAACACACATACCAGGAAAACCAAGCACTGCACGCTGCTTCTTTAGTACTGCATTATTGTATTTAATAGTTTCAGACAAAACATCTCAGTTCCTTTAAAAAACCAAATCCTTCACAGACTTTTCAAGTAGCTACTGGTAAAGTTCTTAGATAACCACCATATTGTATTTTACTGCTACCTATGGAAGAAAAATGGAAATACCTATATTTGTTCCTTTCTGTTTGTAAACCACTTAAGGAAAGCCATACCGACTACGGTATGCACTAGCCAAAGCCACATAAATCTTATTTATCAGATATCCATCTCTGTTATACATATGTGCGCACACATGCTTTCTGTAACAGAGCAGTTCAAATGCACAGCCACCTCTTCAGAATGAGTTTCAGCTCCTGGATGAATGAGCACGGTGCGATGATATCACTGAACCAAAACAGAGGGGCAAATACAGTGCTAGTAAAATTCAAAAATACTGCTGCAAGAGTAAGCTGCTGCTGCTGGTAAGTCAATACTGTATTCTACAAACATCACTTACATTTACAGTTATGGTGCTATTTAGCCTTTGCTGAGGAACTGGACACGAACAGAAAGAGCCCTGCCAGGGAAGTGCACACACAAGCTCTGCCGCTGCCCTACAGCCCTGGTCACTGCTGCAGATACAAACATCGCTGCCTCTGCAGCCCCCCGTGCTCCCAACCCACGGGATCTGCCACATGATCAGCCCTTGGCTGCAGAACTACGCAGCCACTTCAGCCTACTGTAGGGTCAGCTTGCTTTTCTAACCAGTGGTTTGTATCATTTACAAAGAAAAGATGGAAACCCACATACTGAAGCCAAACATATGTGCTGTTTTCCCAAGTCTGCAGAGAGAGTGAACAGCAGCAGTATGAAATGCAGACTTCACAGCCACCAGAAGTGATTTTAACTATTTCATCAATGAGCATGCTGCTAAGAATAGTTCGCTGTGGTACAAATCCCCAGTTCCAGATATTATGCCACCTCCACCATCCCAGCAACCTCGCAGCAGAGTTTTCACCGCCTTACAGTTTCTGCGAGCTGGGGAATAAAACTGATGTAACACACTGAAAGCAACAATACAATCAAACACTAATTTTATATCCAGTGGTATAAGGAATGCTGCAATAACAGCATGACTTTGCATATTAAAATATGAGGATCTAGATGCTCATGCAGCAACTTGTTGACCACATAACTGGCCACAGTCAGGGTACCTCTCAAGGGAGGTCCACTGTATACGTACCCTCCTCATGTTCTTCCTTAAACACCCACCGCTGTCCGCTGCCAAAGGTGGGATACAGAGCTAGAAAGCTGTCTGACCTTACTCGGGGTGGTTGTTCTGGACAACAACTTTATCTCTGAGCATCATACCTTCTTCTGCCCGGACCTCCCATTCCTGCACGCTCAGATTCACACTTCAGCAGTGTATTTGTTATCCTGTAGAAAACATAACTGGAGGGCATTGGCAGACCCAGATGTCTTGCCTGCAAACCACTGTCTGAAGGCTCACAAGGTGAGGAAGTCAAAGGAGGTCCACTGAAGGTCAATAAGAAAGAGGCCGACAACCCAACCCAGGACAGCAGAAAAGAAAAAACAACAGAAGTACAGATGGGAGTGAGTGTTCCACTTTGCGCTTTTAGTCAGCTACAAACACACACCATTCTGGCAACGTTGCGCAGGATGATCTACAGGACTCTTAAAAAAAAATTTCTTGAGATGTGGAAAAGGGAAAGTGAATTCCAAACAAATAAGGCTTTCCTACAATGTCAAGAGTTTGAGAAACACTGCTGTATGGAATACAGTACCTGACACCCCACCCCACCCCCACCCCAAAAAAAAGCCCAAACTGCATGTAGGACTTTAGGGATTTCTGAAACAGGCTTCAAAGGCTCAACATGGAGGAAAGTGAGGAAGATTTGCCTGCTGACCATTTTTAAATGTGCAAGTGGAGAAATACATACAAGAAAACTTTCCACAGATGGGATGCGTTTTCCCTGCTTTTAGCTTGGCCTTTACAATGCTGTGTATCTAACAGCTCTGCTATGTCTGGTTTCCACAAAGTACCTGCCTGTCAGACCAAGCCAACAGCCTGTGCTATGTGCTCTTAGGGCTTGCTCAATGCTCATCACTGAAGGAGCATTTCCACACTAAAAAGTACTTGAATGCCATTCGTAATGTTGAAGAAGTTAATAAGCCATCATTTGATTACCGCTGGTCTTAGAAGTCATCCACTCAGACAAATGAAATAAATACGCTGTATTTTTAGATGTTATAAAAGCAGAGCACTGACAGAGTCTGATCTATTGCACAGTCATTTAAATGGAGAGATCAACCCAGCGCCATTTTCAATTACCAAAAGCTTGTTGTAACACGAACAGAGCGCTGACAACATCCCAAAGGTTTACCTCCAGGGCATAACATTGAATAGCTATTACCTAATAAAAGAAATAATGACAAAAATCCATGTCATGAACAGAAGAAAGTTATTTTCAAATGTTAATTTTGTCTATAAGAACAGAAAAATTCTCAGGATATTTACCAGGGCAACAGCCACATTGGCTCATTTTCTAGAAATATACTGATAAGTGCTTTTTTTTTTTTTTAAACAGGCTGCTGTATTCCTGAAGCGCAGCAATTTGGCTTCAGCTACCCAAACCACACAGCTATTTTGATCATTAAATATTCTTCACACTTTCAAAACGCAGTCAAAGAAAAACACTATACTGGTGCAGATGAAACTAAAAGGTTGCATCTTTTCCTCCCTAGACCTTTGCAACTGTGAGTTGATCTTCATTGTGTATTACATCCCCCTGAAATCTGGCGCGAAGAAGGTTCCAGCTTATAAGCACCTTCTATTGTTACAGATTTTATTTTTTTTATAGAGGAACACAAACATTTTCCCAGCATAAATATGCAAAAAACGTTTAAAATGTTAACACAGCTAGCAAAAAGCCACAGCTAAACTCTTTCCAACGGAGCCATGCATATAAGCTTCTCTTACCGACACCTAAATCTGATTCATTTATAGGAAAGAGATCACTTCGACAGGCACCAGCTTCTTCAAAAAAGCCCCGCCTTCTTCAAAAAAAAAAAAAAAAAAAGACATCCTACCTGCAGGCCCCTGCTCCTCCACATACACCCTCTGATGGAAAGGATTTTGTGCTAGCCATTTTTTTCAGGCGAACGCCTGCCTATACCGAAGGGGGCTGGACGCAGCAACGCTCAGGTATGAGAGCCAAATCCTTCCAGCCTTTGCCGGCCAGATCTGGGTCTGCAGGACCCGCTACCACCCCATTCGCTAACTAATTATTTGTACCAAGAACTCGAAAGCATCCGAGGGGACGGCACCTGCTCTCCCGGCACACAAAAGCCAGGGAAGCGAAACCGAGGTGGGACGCATCCTGAATTCCCACGTACCTGTCTGCCCCCGAGGGTTCTTCGGCCGCCGGCTGCTGCGGTGCCGGGGGGGGGGGGGGGGGGGGGGGAAAGGCCCTTTCCCGCGCCTTGCAAAACCCTTGCCCCGGTGCCCCCGCC
>NW_008825497.1:168460-170772 GCF_000699105.1 Pygoscelis adeliae | reverse complement strand
TGCGAGCAGATGACCCCGCCGGCTCCGGGAGGGAAGGGGCGCGGCGGGGCATCGGCCCTCCTGGGGCTGCCGGGGCACGACGGGCGGGGAGCGCTGGGCGAGGCAGGGGCACGTCAGAGCGTGCAGGGCCCTGTGGTGAAGTGTGAGGTGCCGAGCTGGTGCGTGTCCCAGTGCAGGCACCTGGGAGAGATTCTCTCTGGTGTCATGGAAGCCTGCGGGTGACTGGAAATGTTGGCACCCCAGCGCCTGGAATGGACACCCGGCTTGCTGAGCTGCCGCTCGCAAGGGGCAGCGGGGGGGATGATCCTGGCATCGTTAAACTGCGTCCACGTGAAGAGCCAGTGGGACACGGGGAAACAGGGCGGTTGCGAATGAAAGAGCACCACCTGGTCTGCATGGGCCTGGAGGGGCTGTGAGACCCTGCCCGGGGCTAGAGGCTAAGCTACAGCACACATCTGAGCATGGAGAAATGGCATAGCTGATACAAGGATGTGGAGAGAGGCAAAGCTAGCAGTAGCCCTGACTGTCAGACTCAGCAGTGAGGACAGGAATGAAGCACTGAGATGACACAGATAATCAGCCTTGGTCCCTGAACAGTCAGAGGTCATCACCTTCCACTATTTTGTGTTCCAAAACTTTCTCTGAAGCGGAAGGCAGCCATATCAAAGTTTCGGATGTGATTGTCCCCCTCCCATTTGCTCTGAAGCCTTGTGGGGAGACTATGATACCACTTTGGAAAGCACATCCTCATCTGCTGATCTCTACAGATGCACACAGGCAAGGCTAACTTGCTACGGAGCTTCCCTAGCAGTGTGGGGATTCTGCACTGGAAACAAGTGGTGGCAAATAAAGAACAAATAAAACATCCCCTCCAGTATCAGCAATAGCTGGTGACTATGCTGTCTCTACCATTGGGGAGCAGGACAGCAATGCACTACAGAAAGCAGCCATGCTCGTGTTCCATCTGCCACTGCTGCTGCTGGGTTGATCTGTTAGGGTACCTTCCGTGTTCCTGTAAAGTGAAAAAGTGAAGCAACTCCTGGAAAATGGCTCTTTGGACAAGTGATCTCAGCTGTCTTGCATCCATTTCTTCTGACTTGGTGCTGACTGATCCTGTACCTGATGGAACATGGAGATTCAAGAGAAATACATGAGTGAATTAATGCCAGGAGCAAAGACAAGGCAGTGGACCAAAAAGGAGGAAGCAATTGTTAAAATACAAGCTTCAACTACCTCAGTAGTTATGGATAGCTAGCAGAAAGTGCTGTGTAATGTGCTGATACGTGCTTTGTCATGTCTCTGGAAGCTTCTCCTAACATTTGAGACCTTTTAGAGATTTTCTCTCGACCAGATCATAATTGCTAAAATTTTCAGCCAGGCTTTTGGAAAGACTGCTTGTTCTCTTGCATGCTTTGAACAGCAAGGGGGAGTGTTCTTGTCCCTCTGATTTTGTTTTGTTTCCTACATCTCATTGGGAAGACTGAATGCTGCAGTTGGGGATTGTTAGCCATGTGTTAGGAGCTTTGCCTGGTGACAACATGTCATGAGTGGTGGTCACTCCAAAAGCAGGCTTTGCAAAGGCTACATGGGGCTCCTTGGGAGTGACAGTGCAGTCCTCTGAAGAGGGAATTGCAAGCTGCCCTACAGGCTTTGATACAAGGTGAATGGACTCAGGAGTCATAAATCATCTGAGATGCCTCCGGGTGAAGTTTACTACTGAGAAGGACGACTAAGGAAAATTATTTGAAAGTCTGTGTTTGTGGCATGGGTCTTAATACTGGTTGGCTTTTTCTCTGTGCTAGAAAGAAGACAAGCAAGTATTTTCTTGTGGTGACCTTAAGCTTTTCTCAGCATTTCTAAAGGCTTCTCTTCCTTAACTATGTACGAGTATAAACAGGTGCTTGTTTGGTCTCTCCCATCATATCAGACTTTTAAGATTCAGAAATCACCACATCTTTTTTTTTTTTTTTTTAGTGTAATGTCCTCTGTGTTGCTAGTACATAATTTATAGAATATGAAGAGGTTCTCCCATTTGGGATCAGTACTTGCCCTTCTTACCTAGAATCATAGAATAGAATCATAGAATCATAGAATCATTAAGGTTGGAAGAGACCTCCAAGATCATCGAGTCCAACCGTCAACCCAACACCACCATGCCCACTAAACCATGTCCCTAAGCGCCTCATCTACCCGTCTTTTAAATACTTCCAGGGATGGTGACTCAACCACTTCCCTGGGCAGTCTGTTCCAATGTTTAACTACTCTTTCAGGAAAGAAATTTTTCCTCACATCCAATCTAAACCTCCCCTGGC
>NW_008825497.1:163796-167634 GCF_000699105.1 Pygoscelis adeliae | reverse complement strand
AGAATCATAGAATCATGCTTCTCTAGGAGAATGCTGTGGGAGACGGTGTCAAAGGCCTTACTGAAGTCCAGGTAGACCACACCTATTGAAAGAGATGAGTGCTGCCTCAGAAATTTGCCCACTCACAGAAATCAATGCACAGCATCCATTCTGAATTCCAAATTAACCCCAAATGCCATGGTTGAAATCTGGTGGACTTGATGGGAGTTTGTTGAGGCAAGGGTCCACTACAAACCGTACTTCAGCTGCTGTTGTAGGCAAATCAGGGTGAAATTGTACCATCTGCAGTCACCAAATATTTCATCTGAACAATGCAAAACAGCTTAGGGAATGTGCTGCCACAGGATTTCTTAGCAGCCAGTAACTCTGTGTGGTTCAACGAAGAGAGCATGTACAGGAAGAACAGGAAAATCCAGTCAGAGTAAAGCTTGGGAAAGAATTTGAGATTTCTTAGCTCAAGGCATGAACAAAAATTATGGTAGAGCAATAGTATAAATTATCCCTGTGGGCAAGGACATGTCCTGTAGGGTTTCTGTCTGTCTGGGATGGTCTGGAAGAGGTCTGGAGACAGACCGTGGTGCAAGGACACAGCCTGCTGGACTGCACCAATGGCAATCTCCTCCCCACCCTGTATTCTCCAGAGGCAGTTGCACCTGAACTCACCTGCCTGGCCTGGAGATGAGGAAGATGGATGAAAAGCAAAGGCCAGCAAGTGAGCACAGATCCTAAGTAACATTATCAAGAGAAGGGATGAGAGCTGTGTTTGGCTGTGGATGAGCTCAACCAGGTCTCCTCAAAGGACAGAATCTAGAGCAGGAGACACTGAAGGAACCCCGAAAGGCCAGGAGAAAGTACTGGTTAGGAAACCACTGGATGATAAGTCTCTGAAGAGCACAAGGATATTCAAAGCAGCAGCGAAATCAGAAAAGAGCAGAGCCACCTCCTTTGAGGAGGTACTTGAAAGGGGGGCAAAAGCCAAGGAGAGGTGACTCAGGGCAGAGCAGAAGGAGACTACACCCTGCTGAGGAAGGCAGCAGTACCTCTGGAAATGCAGAGGCCTGCTAGGAGGACAGCTACCTACAGCTTTCTGTTCCTCAAGCTGCTCCTCTCTGACAGGACAAAGAGGGAAACCTGATGCTACAAGGTTTCCCTAGCCACTAATCACACAAATTCTATAGCTCAAGTTGGTGGCACTTGTTTGTGCTTGATGGGCAGTGCAGGGCTTTCCGGTGGGTTGAGCACTCCTCCAGCTGCTGCCTTTGCAGCACAGCACCATGGGCTTCTTCATGCTGCTTACCCAGCTGTCCCCAAGTTGGACCATGTAGAGGAAATTATGCAGAGTTCAGATGTGGAGCCATCCTTCTGTGCTGACTTCCTGAAGGCAGGAAAATCCAGGTTACTAAGGGTAGAGCCAACTTCGGAAAGGTCCATCGCACAATGCTCCTGATGACTCAGAAGTGTTGCTTGCTGATGTTCCCAAGTCAGCACAGCTCCCTACTTGCTACCTGCTAGTTTGCCTAGTCGACAGTAGACACAGAGCTGACTGAAGCCAGTGGAGCTGGACAGAGTTTCAGTGTGTCCTAGTGCTCCAGTCTGCTTGCAGGGGCTGAGCCAAGCCTCTCCAGCAAAGCTAGAGTGCTTCCACCACTCTCCTGATCCATCCTTGGCTGTAGCTAAGCCAGTTTCTGAAAGCCCTGTGTTGAAATGAGCAGTGCTTTTTAGATTACAGAGTTGTCAGTTAAGAAGTAAATCATCTGGGAAGCATTTCTATTCACCTGCCTGCCTGGGTGATTCTTCACCAGTGTGTCTGAAGGTGTCCCAAAGGTGTCTCGCCACAGTTTTCTTCATGCTGACCATCTTGCATGCCAGTGACAGTGCTCAGTGACAGACAGTCACGAGGTGCAGGGATGTCATTCAAACCCCTTTCTGCTCACCTCAGTTTTCCGTGAACCTCCTCCAGATGCTGCAGATCTGGTGACTTCATTTCCAGGAATTTGAGAGTCCATGCAGAATCATAGAATCACAGAGTGGTTTGGGTTGGCAAGGACCTTGAAGATCATCTAGTCCAACCTCTCTGCCATGGGCAGGGACATCCTTCACTTGATCGGTTGCTTTAAGCCTTGTCCAAACTGACTTTGAACACTTCCAGTGATGGGGCATCCACAGCTTCTCTGGACAACCTGCTCCAGGGGCCACTACTCTTTCTCCTCTTCATTAATGACCTGGATGATGGATCAGAGTGCCACCCTCAGCGAGTTTGCAGATGATCAAAAACTGGGAGGAGTGGCTGATACACCAGAGGGTTGTGCTGCTGTTCAGAGGTGACTGGCCAGGCCGGAGAAATGAGCCTCATGAAGTTCAACAAAGGGATGTGCAAAAAGTCCTGCACATAGGGAGGGTAAACCCCAGGCACCAGAACATGCTGGAGGTGTGACAACCAGCCAGCCATGTCCTCAAAACTTTCTGGCCTTTGCTGCCTTCAGGAATCGCGGCCCCTGAGGCCAGAGGGAGTGGCTGGGGTGAGGAAGAGTTCCCCCTGGGAAGGGAGAACCGGTTTGAGGAACATTTAAACAAACGGGACAGGCACAAGTCCCTGGGAGCAGATGGGATACCCCCGGAGTGCTGAGGGAGCAGGCTGATGTCCTTCTGAGACCATTCTCCATCACCTGTGTAATTACGGCCATGGTGATGGGGAGAGGTTCCTAGGGACTGGCAGAAAGCAAGTGTCGCTGCTATCTTCAAGGAGGGCGAGCAGGAGGATGCAGGGAACTACAGGCCAGCCAGCCTCAACTCGATCCCTGGGAAGGTGATGGAGCAAGTAATCCTGGAAACCATTTCCAGACACATGGAGGACAAGGCGGCCATCAGGAGTAGTAGATTATCATGGCTTTATGACGGGGAGATAATGCTGAAGCAACCTGATACAGTACATGCCAGAGGCTGACCGACCAGCTGGAAAGCAACTTGGCAGAGAAGTTGCTGGAGGTTTCCTGGTGGACACCAAGTTGGACATGAGGCAGCAGTGCACCCTTGGGGCAACAAAGGCCAAGAGCCTCCTGGGCTGCATTAGGGAGAGTGCTGCCAGTGGGTGGAGGGAGGTGATCCTTCCCCTCTCCTCAGCCCTGGTGAGGCCACCCAGTGCACCGTGTCCAGTTCTGGGCCGCCCAGTACAAGAGAGACATGGACATACTGGAGCGAGTGCTGCAAAGGGCCACAAAGATGACAGAGGGACTGGAGAAACAGTCCTGGGAGGCTGGGGGTGGCTCTGCTCATGGTGGGAACCTCCAGATTCCTGGGGCCTGGCAGCTCCCACGGTCACAGAGAGGCTTTGAATGGAGAGATGTCCTCAGATAGGGAGGCTGCTTTGTGGGCTGGAGGGTGATGCCACCATGGACTGGTGGAGGTCCCTTGCAGGGGTTCTCCATGATGGGAGCTCTGCAAGGAAAGAGGGAGCCAAGAGAGGCTTTTATTAGCAGCCCCCTGAAGTCGAGGGGGCCCCAAAACTGCATGTGGGTGCCAAGTGCTTGGCAGCCTAGGTGCCCGGGGGCAGGAATCGAGAGACCCAGCAGGTCTGGAGCAGTTTGGCGGCTAGAGGCTCTGGGGGGCCGGGCAGAGCAGGCGCAAGATCACCTCCTGGGGGGACATGGGGGTCAGGGTGGGGCCTGGGGGAAGCCCAACGTCTGGGAGACCCCTGCACACTCCCATCCCAACGTCCTGGCCCCTGGTGCCCCAGCTGCCCCCAATGCTCCTCAATGCCCCCTAGCTCCTCTACTGCTCCCACGGCCCCCACAGTGCCCTCCAGTTCTCCCCTGATGACCCCCAGCTGCCCCTACCTCGC
>NW_008825497.1:162512-163604 GCF_000699105.1 Pygoscelis adeliae | reverse complement strand
CCCAGCCCCCACCTTGCAGTCCGGGGGCAGGGGCTGCCGTCGGGGAAAGACAGGGGGCTGCTGGGTCTGGTGCAGGAGGCGCCGCAGATGGCTGGCATCAAAGGGCATGCAGCCCCGGAGCAGGGCATAGAGGATGACCCCGGCGCTCCAGGTGTCTGCCAGGCAGTGGTCGTAGGGCTGTGCCTGCAGGATCTCGGGACAGGCGTAAGCACAGGACCTGCAGAAGGTTTGGCTCAGCACTGCCTTGGTGGGCAGGCCCGCATGTGGCATCCTGCAGGGCCACCGTCCTGGAGAAGCTGGAGATAGAGACCTTCACGTTTTCCTCGCTGTCCAGGAGAAGGTTTTCCAGCTTCAGGTCCCTGCGGGGGGAGAGGCGGCATGTGCTGGGGGCAGGCAGGGGCAGATGGCAGCTGTGGGGAGGGGGAGGTCAGGGGCCAAGGAGGGAGCTGTGGGTAGATGAGGGGCTGGGGGCTCCTCTGGGAGGAGGAGGGCTTGGAGTGGGAGCTGTGGGGCAGGTGGCTGTGTAGAGGGAGGGTAGGTAAGGGTGCCTCCTTTGTGGTGTGGAGGCAAAGAGGATCTTCCAGGAGGCCCTCTGTTGCCTGGGCTGGGGGGAATGATCCTCCAGGCAGCATGGCCAGGGCCCTGCAGAGCCCTCACTGCCTCGGGGAGCTCTGCCCCCAGCTGCCAGAGCAGGGACCCTGTGCCCCCGTGCTCGCCCACCGGTGGACGATGGCCCTGCTGTGTAGGTAGGCCAGAGTGAAGAGCAGCTGGGAGAACCAGAGCCCTGCCTGGCCCTGGGAGCAGGGCCCCTGGCCCTGCACCTGCTCCAGGATGCTCCCCGAGGGGGCCAGCTCCATGAGGAGGTGGAAGCCCGTCCTGGTGTCCATGCCTTGGTACAGCCTGATAAGGTGCTTGTGGCACAAGCCCTTCAAGACCTGTGGGCAGCAGGGTCTTGACGTGGGACAGGCCTGCCCCCCTCTGGCCCCCCTTTGCCTTGCACACCCACTCCTTTTGCCCACCAATGCTCCCCTAACCCCTGGCAGCTCCCCACACAGCGCCCACCATGGCTGCCCTCCTCCTGGGGCTCCCACC
>NW_008825497.1:161667-162278 GCF_000699105.1 Pygoscelis adeliae | reverse complement strand
TGCTCAGGGGGTCCCCCCACTGCCCCCTGCCAATGCCACCTGCTTGCCCTGCCTACACCTGATGGGGCAGGAGCTTCCTGAGGTCTTCCTCCAGCACCTTCCTTTTGGAGATGACCTTGATGGCCACCTTGTGACACAGTGTGGGGGCTGCACCCTCATACACCTCCCAGTAGGCACCGTCAACCAGCAGCGCCCCGAGCTGAGAGCCCGTCTTCCCCAGCACCAGGACAGTCTCGGGGTGGGGGGTGCCTCCCCCATGCCTGTGGGCAGCACAGCTTGGGAGGGGTCAAGCAAGGCTGGGTGAACCCAGCTGGAACCAAGCACCCCCAAGACCTCTGTGTCCCTCCTGGCTCCCAGCACCCCTCGCCCCCCTCTGGGCAAACTCCTGCTCAGGGTTCGGCCCCCAGTGCAGCTCATGCCAAGGCCCGGCGAGTGCCGGCAGCAGCCACCCACCCGCTGATGACCCACCGAGGTGGGGTGACAAGGAGGACAGCCGGGATGGCTGCGGGGGCAGTGGGCAGGAGCGGACAAGATCCCTCCTCTCCTGCAGCTTTGCAGCAGTAGCTGGCCAGTCGTTTCTGAGAAAGCTCCTCCGAGCCCCCCCCAGAACA
>NW_008825497.1:159701-161625 GCF_000699105.1 Pygoscelis adeliae | reverse complement strand
CCATGGCCGAGACGCAGCCTCCCAGCTGGAAGGTCAAATACCTGAGCTGGCCTAGAAGAGCCCGTGGAGCAGCAGCAGAAGAGCTGAGGTCCCCAACTTGTGCTGCCCAGGCCGCGAGAGGGGACAACGGTCGAGCACTCACTCGAGGAGGGGCGATGCACGAGCCCTCTCGCTGCCTGCCCTGGGCCGAGAACCCCACGCCCTGGAGCCATCACAGTTCCTCCCCTTGTCATGCATCAGCTGCCACGGGGATGGCAGCTGGGAGGGGATCCCCAGCTCCGGCTGTGGGGGGAGTGCTGGCCAGCAGCCCCAGCCTGGGGGATGCAGAGCTCGCTCATTGGGGCTACAGGGGCTGGACCCTGAGGTGTCCTGGTCTGAGAGGCCGGGCAGGTGGTAGCAAAGGGCCTTCTGGTGAAACCTCTTCCAGAGCTCTTTGGCAAGCTTGGAAAACTACAGTTTTGCTCTTTGCAACACTCCCTGCTCTGGGCGAGCACATCTTTCACAACCAAGACTGGGCTGGAAATTGAGACTGGCACGGGGTGTATCTCGCTGCTCGTGTGCTTGCACTGGACGCACAGGGCACCTGCTGGAAAAGGCAGCTGCTGAGCAGCTGAGGCAGCAGGATGCAACTCCTCTGCTGGCAGGTTCAGGAAAATTAGGCCCAAACACCAGCTGCTTGGCACTGGGAGGAATTCAGGGGCCAAATAGCAGCTTGGTGAAGCTGAGCTCCTCCAGGATGAGGCGCCAGAGGAACTGCAAGGAAAGCCAGTCCAGAACTCCGTGTGACAACTTATGAGAGGGAACGGCGATAGCCACGAACTCTTCGAGCAAGTGGCTTTTACCTGCTCCACCGGCGCACTGCCCTGCTTACAAGCACCCAGATGGTTGTGCCGGTGCTCTGGCCAGGGTCACTTGTACACGACACGGGAGAGGGACAACAGCAACCAGGGCCTTGCTTTGCTCCCGGGGAACCTTTTGAGTGCCGATGGCTGTCAAGCCAATGATGATGATGGTAAGCACGCTGACAATAAGCTGTTAAACTGATCTTTTATAATAGTCTCAGGGAAATTTTTTCTCCATGTGCCACGCCAGGTTTGTTCACCTGATGACTTTGAAAATACTGTGCTTCTGCTGAAGCACCTCTGACGCAGCCCAGTGCTCCCCACTGATGCACCAACCACGTCCTGTCGGAGGGTGCACCCTGCGCAGAGTGGCTGTGTGGGGCCGAGGACCCAGTACAGCTTTCCCAGTAGCAAGTCCACAGTACACACCACAACGCAGGCTGTAGGCGAAAACTTCACCTGCTCGAAGTCAGGGTGATCCTTACCGCCGGCTTGGCTAAACCGAATGGCAGCTCTTGCACCTCTTACAACAGGCCAGCAGCCACCATCTTAAGCACACTGACAATAACCTTTTGGACTGACCTTAGGCCTCTAGGCATCACGAGCCCTAACGGGGTGGCCCTTTGCCAGCAGGTCCTGCTCAGCTCAGGTCCATGAACTTGAGGGCAGCTTGCTGCCCGCTGGTTGCTTTTCCCCACGTTGAACACCAGCTTGAAGGCAATGTCTGCAGGCTGTTCTCCTGCTGCGAGGATGCAGGGCCATCTGCCAACGAGTCGTCCGAGTCGCCCCACGCAAGCAGGGACGCGTCCCGGGACCCATGTCCCAGGAACAGCCTTCCCCGTTATCAGCACTGCTCTGGCTGTGCTGGGCCTTGCAGTGCTTCCGCACGCACAACTCCCATCCACCAGCTTGCACTGACCCCGTTGTTTCCATCAACAGCCTCCCCAAAGCCGCGCCTCAGAGCGCCCACAAGCACCCGCCCCGCACAGGTGGGGCCCAGCCCCTGGGGCCAGCTCAGGCTGTTGGGGCTCTTCCTCCCCAAGCGACGCAGGGGAGAGCTGCGCGGGACGCGGCAGGAGAAG
>NW_008825497.1:153938-158453 GCF_000699105.1 Pygoscelis adeliae | reverse complement strand
CTGGGTGGGCGCGGGGCCCTGTCACCCGGAGGTGCCCGGCCGGGGTCAGCCGGTGGTGACCGGGACGGGACGGGACGTGCCAGCACCACTCCTGCTTGGGCCCCTGCCCCCCCCCGCCGGTGTCCGCTGCCGGGGAGGCGTTCAGGGTGCCCTTCTCAGGGGAAGAGGGCTGGGAGTTACCGCCCGAAGCAGGGCTTACTGCAGGGGTGGAGGTAGGGTGGGTCTGTGGTAGTGCACAGCTGAACTCTGCAAAGAGATGCTAAAATCCTGCACAAGGCGAAATTTTCTCTGAACGTGTTTTCATTGTTTCAGGAGTCTCCGAAGTCTACCAAAAGCACCACAAAGCCTGGCAGCAGCAGTAGCGGGAAGGATGGTGGGGCAGAGAATTCGGAAGAGGTAAGGCTTTCACCTCGGATACAGCAGTGTGCGTGTGCAACTCATCTTTGAGGAGGAATAACATCTTTCATTCTAGCTACTTCAAGCTGCTCTGCCAGATAATGTACGTCACCGGGATCTTAAGGAATCAGAGAAGACGGTAGCAAAGACTAAAGTTAAGATGAAGTTAGTTCCCCTTGAAAGTTGGCCCAAAGGGAACGATGACTATGGAGGAGACAGGATGAGTCTCATACCCTACAGCCCTGCAAAAAGAGATTTGGCACGAAGCTGACAGTGAGCACTGCTCACAGAGGTGGGCAGAGCGTGGTAAAGTTGGCTGCAGAGAGGGAAGAGCCACGGTTATCAAGAAGGAGGACGCCTGACAGACGGGAGCAGCTTCCTTGCTCCTGTCAGAGCAGAGCGCAGTAAACTGTTGTCACCTTGTGTCAGAGTGGGAGAATAGTGAGAAGCAATAGAAAAGGAACGTATTCTTCTGAGGCATTTTCTGGGCGAGTGAGATTAGGAAGAAATGGGTAGGACACCTGAAAGAATAGAGGTAAACTGCTAGAGATTAAATGGTTCTCCTTTGGTATAACAGCCTTGTTGCTGAACACAACATTACTCACAAGAAGGCACAGTCTGTATTCCCAGCTGTGCAGAGTCTTTCGCTCTCAATTTTGATGCTGCCAAACTAGATGTGTTAGAATGGCCTCAGCAGAATGTGGTAATATGATAAGCTGTGCTTAGAATTAGCAAAAATTTGGGTAAACTGGAACTTTTCTGGTAGACTTGAGTTTGTCCGGCACTCAAACGGTGTGGTTGTGGATTTTGAGACTTGGCTCAGAAGAGTGTTGTACGCCTGTCCAAGGAAGCATGCATATGCGTGTGGTTTATTTTTTTTAATACTGCAATTTGGCAAACAAGCTGTGCCACTTCTATGTCCGTAGAAGCCTGTGTGCTCGAGTCTTGTCTGGAACACGTTGCACTTGTAATTTGGAGGATTGGGCATAGGAGACATGTAAGGCTAATGAAGACTAGGAAGAAATCTGTAGTTCAGTGGGATGGTCATAGTCAAAATAAGGTTATTTTAGAGTCTCCTTCAAAGCATAGATCTGTGTTGCAGAGCCTCAGAAAATATCCCTACTACTAGCCGCTCGGTTTCAGGGTCCAAGCCGTGCTCATGCCTAAGCTGCTGTGTGGCCAGCGAGGAATCAGAAGCTGAGTTTGTTTGCCTTGCAGCAGGTAGCAGTTTTGTAGATCCTCTTTTTATATCCCATCCTGGTCTTGGCCTCTGCCCATTTTATTTTGTGTATACAGCTGAAAACAGCTTGCTGGGAGAGCTGTTTGCCGACTCCGAGGAAGTGAGAGAACTCCTGCCTTGGCATCATGGGGTCAGGCTTACCTTTTATTTATTTGGCACTCTTTGTCTGCTGAGTTCACAGCTCTGGGAAGAGGAAGGAAAGCCTGGGTCTTGCAATGCAAGGGTGATGGATAGCCATCAAAGCAGAGCACTCTGATGTCCCCATCCAGATCAGCGGTGGGCTGTGATGCTGCCCTCCTGGTTACAAGTGGTGCAGTAAGAAAGGAAGAATAGTGCAGGCTACAAGCTTCCTTCTGTGACCTGAAACGGCACATAGTGTCTGGTTGTGCCTGGGTGCAGAAGAAACTTAGAAGTGATGCGTCTAACCTTCCCTCCCACAAAACATACCCAGCCACTTCCTCATACTCCAAACAAAATCCAGCCCTTCTTTAAGATGGAAGGCTGGGTCTCCTTTGATCATAGGAACAGAGAGCAGAGCAGAAAGGAGGCACCTCTGCAGAGTGCACTGCCACAGGTCTCTTCTCCCTTTCCCTGTTGAGTTTGCAGGGAAGTTTGTTCTCTCTTGGTGCTTTCCTGTCTCTGGACTGCTCTGCTGCAGAATGGAAGAGACCTCTTTGCTTGATAAGAAGAAATGTATACCAGTCTGAATGCGATTTTCCTGCTCTTCAGGAAGCACAGAAAGGTATTTTGACTTTCACATTGGGGGACCGTGAGGAATGAGGTAACGTGTGTGGGAGCGAGACTCCTTCCTCATGTCAGAAGCAGGAGGTGGTTTGACTCGTGAAACACCAGGAGTGGTATTGCCTGGTGGGGTTGATGGGCTGAGCCTAGCCTGGATGCCTCTGCTGCCATTGTGAGAGTTTTCTGCCCTGTAAATTCCTCCATGGAGTTATGGTTGGTTGGTTGCCTTTTCTAGGGTGAAAGTTGTGTGCACCAAAGAATTTTCTTTTTTCTTCATATCTCAATAGATGCTTAATGGGCTTGCAGCAGGAGAGCAGCATTTGGGCAGCCCTCTTCCAGCATGCGCTTTCCTCTCTCACACCATGCTCCAAGGAGCAGGGGAGGACTCAGCCCTAATTTTTCCTGGTACCAGAAAGTTGTGACTTGTTTTGCAGGCAAGTTGTCTGGCTGGTGGAATGAGTAAAGCTTGTTGAAGAGCGGCTCTGGTTTCACAGATCTGAGCAAGTGCAGCGGATGAGGACCTCCTATAGGGATCTCTGTGGAGGGAGATAAAGAGGGTAGGAGTCAGTCCAGAAACCCTTAAGCATAATTCTTTGTTCTCTGCAGCGAAGGAGCTTTTAGTGGAGCTGATCTGGAAGGGCAGATATGTTCAAAAGCAGATGCATCCCCACAAGGAAAGGCAAGTGTTTGAGTTCCCTCGTAAGTACAGGGGTAGGGCAGTGTTCTTTTAGGTGCCCATCTCAGGGTGAAGCTATCTGAGGTGAAGAGCCAGCAGAGCTTGGCCAGCCCCTGGCTTTGTGGGGGCAGTTTGCTCAGGAAGAGACAGGAGCAGTGGAGGAAAACACGGGAGCAGGGAGGGGGAACTAAAAGGTTTGTTTAGTTCGTTCCCTCTGGACCATGATGAAGATATGAATGGAGAGAATTTCTCCATGGCTATTTAAGGAGAAAAAAGAAACAATGTCAGAGACCAAGGCAGCATTGAATGAGAGGATAAGAAAGAGTTACTCCTCCTGGCCAGAAAGACTGGGAGAGGCAGCTGGGTGGGGAAGAGAGTTAATGACCTGGAAGTGGGAGCAGGGATTAGCAGCAGCAGTAAAGAGGAGAGAGGAGTTGCTCTGCAGCCTCAAGGGCAGCTTGGAGCCTTGCTGATGAGATTTGCAGCTCTGGGAGAGGGTGCTCCTTTTCACTGAGCTGCTGTATTACGTGTTTTGCAGATATCTCCATGGGGCTTGTTACTGCAGTACCTAGAGTTCATTATTCAGAGACAGGCGTTACAGTGTGTTGATGTTACTTCTGAGGCAGAGAGCTTGATTTTAATAGGGAAGCTGTGTAACAGCAGACAAAGAGAGCAGGTACTGACTTGAGGGATGGGAAGGGAAGAGTCATCTGAGGAGGAGGAGCTGAGAGCAGATCTGGGCTGAGAAGCTTAGCAAGCGGGGGATGCTCAAGGGACCAGTGAGACAGAAGGCCTTTCTGTGTGGCAATGCACCCAGCCGCGGTAGGAGTGCCTGCAGAGGTGAGGTCATGCATGGGTAGGAGAGCAGAGGAGAAGCTGGCACAGCTCAGGGTGGCTGGGAGAAGAGGGTCTCTGTCCCTGGGAGCCTGGGGTGAAGAGAAATGGCACAGAGCAAGCCCAGGGCCTGGGGCTCATTGACTTGTGCAGGCGAGTTCCTAGCAAGGAGGAGAGGTGGTGGGAGACAGTGGGGAGAAAGTGCAATGAATCCAGGGAGCCTGTGCTTGGGGGGGTTCGAACGCGGTTGCAATTGGGGCTGGCCCGTCCTGTTGGCACAAGTAGCTGCTCCACCACAGTGGGAAAGGTGGGGCTGCCACACCGCGCTTGGGCGAACAGCTTTGTGCTGTTCTCTGGTCACTTCAGCACGTGCAGCGTAGCAGCCGCTGGCAAATAGTGTCTCCCAAGCAGCCGGCTTTGGCGTGGTGATATGAGCCCTGCCTGTCAGTAAGGGGCTGAGCCTGGTCAGGTAGATGTGTGCCTGCAGTCATGTAGTGGTCACCTGGTGTTGATGTCGGGGAAGCAGTCTGTGAGGTTGATACCTGTGCATTAAGAGAAAAGCTTTCAGTTTTAGCAGTCTGCTGTGTTTTCAGGGATGGAAACTTCAGAGAAGAAGGTGTTAGGAAAC
>NW_008825497.1:126612-153163 GCF_000699105.1 Pygoscelis adeliae | reverse complement strand
TTCATGTGGCCAAGGTAGGAGGTGTTGAAGGCAGAAGGACAGCAGGCCTACCACAGGAAGCACCTTCTGAAAGCAAGTATTCAGGTTGATGCCAGAAAGTCCATATAGAATCAATCCATCCTAAAACCCTCTGAGCACTGCAGCGTAAGAGCATATCTGACCTCCCCCATCATTGGATTTTCTCCAGCAAGCTCGGTTGTGTGATTTTTGCATGTGTATGTCTGTTTCTTAAATAACTAGCAGCTAAATGTGAAGCTGTGTTTTGTCTCTCTTCATGCTATCTGTTGAAGACTGTAGAAGCTGGTGGCAAGGACTTTTCCAGACCCCTGATGAAGGCAGTGTGGTCGCAGCCTGTTAGCATGGGGTACACACACCATGCTCAGAACATTTGCCTGTGGCATTTCTGGGTGGGTGGGGAGTGCACAGGCAGTCAGCTAGGAGGACCCATGTGTCCTCCTTTCCCCAGTGTTACCTGTGAGGCCGCCGATGCATCTTTTGTTTTTCTTTGTACCATCTTCTCTCCGCGGTGGCTCAGCATTCAGATTTTGCCCTTCTTCCCTGTGGAAGGCGAGTGATGCAGAGTAGAGGACTAGCCTTACCAAAAGCGTCTGGACAACATCTGAGTGGCTTATGCTGCCCTAATACCCAAATATTCAGGGTGAGGAATGAACTTCTCACTCTTGGAAGGTTGCCAGCAAGGATTCAGCCTGACTTAACTGAGGAGAGACCACTGTTCAGGATAAGTTGCCTCCAATTTGTAGTCTGGGCCTGTGGTTTGGCAGACACAGCTGTTTGCATCACAAGCTCATCTTGCTCCCTCCTCTCATCGTGGGATAATGCTGCTCCATTAAAGGAATCATCAAATCTAAACTGAAGAGAGTTCAAATCTTGTTGTCTCCCCCCACCTTGGCTTGGAGCTGAGCTTGAAACAGAACCACTTAAGATTTCCTTCAAGCAGAGCCAGACCAGAACCAAAATATTTCTGATTTCTGGTTCAAAGTAATGGCTTGACAAAACAACTGGTGTTTCGTGTTGGGCGCTGTTTTTCACAGGGAGTCTTTGCACTTGCTCTACAGATCCTAATCTGTAGAGCAGTGTCTCCTTGTAGGCAGCTTTCCCTATTCCTACCTTGCTGCCTCCCCCTGCGCTGTGGGTGCAGTAACTCTTGCTCTTGCATTGTGGTGCTGTGCTGCACCTCTTTGGAAACCATCAGGACTCAGTTCAGGGTAAGGACTGTGCAGGGTAAGCTGCAGCTCAGCTGCTCCTCACAGGAAGAGACTGGCCATATCTCATTTGGAGGAGAGCTCTGATGAGCTTATGCACTGCTGGTGCTTTCCCTCAAAATCCTGCTGGTCGGTGTTCTGGGGAGGTGTGTGTTTAAACTGCTATGCTGTATGTGGCAGCTGGGAGTTTATAGGGGAATGACGGGGTGCCATCCAAGGATTTCATCCACCTCTGCTCCCCATCTATTGCGCTATCCCTGTTGTGTCCTAAACAGGTTCACCCTGCAGCTCCTTGGCTTCATGTGCCAGTGGGAAGGGAGGTGGCAGAGCTGAGGAAGGGAGCGTTGCTGGGCTCACGCAGCAGAGCCAGAGTAGGCTGAGTGCTGTCTCCAGCTGAGCCCTCTGCTATAGGCTTACTGGCGGGATGTTGCCCTCTTCCATATTAAGTTTTCCATGAGTTGGGTCAGTGTGGTGTTAAAGGGTCAGTTATTGAGCCATTATGGCCCGAGTAGGACTTGAACCAGCAGAGCTTCAGCAATGTCAGACCAGAGCTGAGCTGAGCAAACACTGGCTTGAATTTCTGGTCACCTGCTAAAAATAAGAAAGTGCCTCTGTAAGTGCTGCTTAACAAGCATGTAGTGGAGAGGATGTCTGCTGGAGGAGAGTGCCGGCAAAGAGTTTGTGTGGCTAAAATTGACAGGAGAAGTCCAGACAGCAGTGAGGCTGAGACAAGGCGGAGATGGAGGGAGCAGCCAGGATGGGTTGGGAACGCCCACAGCCTGGGACCTAAGGTTTGGGTACGGCCTATGTGGTTTGTAGACTAGCAGCTCCTGGTCTATGGATGCAGCAATGATTTTAGTGGTCTTCACTATTGCCTTTCCAAGGCCATCATGTCTGTTCTGTACTATGCGCTGCTTTGCTTTTTCCCAGGTGGTTCCCTGCACAAGGATAAGGAAGCAACTTGCTAGTTTTCAAAACTTGTTTGCTGTATGTTGTACAGAGTACTGTAATAGGAGGCAGCGACACACTGAGATTTCTGTTTGGGCCGTGGAAAGTTCTTATTTCTACTTTTTTGTGTCAACAAACTCATGTAATTTGTTGCAAGACGTGGCTTTGCTTTCCATATCCCTAGCAGCTGGTATGCCGAGAGGCTCTGGTGTCTTTGTGGTACCTCGCAGATATGAGTAAAACTGATGTTCACTGTGCTGATAATGCTGCAAATGCAACCAACGGGTCTAGAGCCCTGCAGGAGTGGGTGAGATGCACTGAATTGCAAGTGCAACAGTGGAAAACGTGCCCAGTTTCTTCAGTCCAAGAAGATGCTGATGGTATCTGGTTGCTTGTGAGGCTTGTAGGTAAAAGCTTATGAGTTGTTTTACTCTCTTCTCCCTCATCAGGCCCAGCAGCCTCAGCAGCAGCCACAGCAGCAGCAGCAGCAGCAAACTTCAAATAAGCGGCCCAGTAACAGTGCTCCCCCACCAACCCAGCTGAATAAGATTAAGTACTCGGGGGGACCCCAGATTGTGAAGAAGGAGCGCCGGCACAGCTCTTCTCGCTTCAATCTGAGCAAAAACCGGGAACTGCAAAAGCTCCCAGCCCTTAAAGGTAAAGAAGCTGTGGGGTGGGGGTGACCGGCATGACAAGCTGTGCCTTCTCCAGGCAGAGTGTGGTGGTGTAAGGGCTCTTCCCAAAGCAACGCTGGCAGTGTCCTGCTAACCTTCTGCCAGCAGTGCAGCAGGGATGGCTCTGGGAAAGGTGCTTGGCTTGGCAGCAGGTTGAGAATTGATGGATAGCCTAAAAGAAAAGGAGGATACTCAATGCTAACTTCAGTACTTACCTTCCCATTTGAACTGATTTAAACCCTCCTGCTTATATGTACTTAGGATTGCCTCAGATTCTTCAGCAGGTTGTGTAGGAAGGTGGTGAAGTGCAGAGACCTTGGTGCAGAATGCCTTTGGTTCCTACAGCCACCGGTTCCTGGGAGAGGTCCAGGCCTCCTGCTCCTCCTCCTCCTTGTGTTTCCATTGCAAATTATGGTAGTGCTATTGAACTTGTCCACATTAGGGCAATTACCCAGCATTAGCAGTTAGTCTACATAATGGTGCAATTAAACATGACTTAAGTGCAGACAAGGAGAAAGCATTTTCAGCAGTCACTCAGCCAGACCTGTTGCTGACATTGCTCACAGAAACAGGCAGACCTTTTAGGAAGGGCGACTGCCTTGCAGCTCAGCAGTTGTTCTGCAAGCAAGAGGTGAGTTTGCCTGATTGGCCTTGGCAATGCATAGTTTACAGTGGCAACATATCAAAAAGAGAATGCTGTTAATATAGGGTCTCTGCCACCTTGGCCCCTCTCTTCTGGGCTGCTCTCTGGGAGGAGGGTTAGCCGACAGCGTGCTCTACCCATCTCCCTTTGTGACTGTGGGGTGCAGGGCGTGGGTGTCACTGGTCTGTGATGGGAGCTAGTTAAGTGAGTTCCTTTTCCAGTGTACCTTGTACTGGGAGGGATCAATGCTTATCAGTTCAGAAACCACTACCATGCTTGAAATCACCTTATGGGATAGTTGCTCCAGAGGCCTTGCAATCCCTCTGCCTCCGCTGTCCCATCTCCATAGCAGGGATAACACTGCCTCTCCCTCTTCTCCCACCAGCTCAAGGGGGACTGTGATGGGGGAGGGGGGATGCAGGACAGGGAGCAAACCACACTGATACCTGGGCAAGCCAGGAGGATGTTCTGCCTATCTCCAAGGAGAGATGTCCCTGCTTTCTCTGACAGATGCTCCTCCACATGAACGAGAAGAGCTTTTCATCCAGAAGCTGCGGCAGTGCTGTGTGCTTTTTGACTTCATCTCTGATCCCCTCAGTGACCTGAAGTTCAAGGAGGTGAAGCGAGCAGGTCTCAACGAGATGGTGGAATACATCACACACAACCGTGACGTTGTCACTGAAGCCATCTATCCTGAAGCTGTTATCATGGTAGGGCATGGGGCCAGTACATGCTTGTGTGCCAAAGAAATAGGGACTGTTCAGAAGCATGGAGGGGAGGAGGGGATAGGGATTTGTCAGACAAGAGTGTGACCCCAGTCCTACTCATTCCTTATTACCTGCCCACCCCCAGAAAGAGAAGAAGGGGGGGCGTGACAGTGCCTGGTGTAGGGAGAGGTGGAAGCTTTTGTCTCTGGCACAGACTGCGCTTGTGGAGTTCATATGCAGGCCCTACAGCCTCTAGGGAGGGATCTGTTTGTGGGCACAGCTATGGCAAATCACAATGTGTTGCTCTGCAGTGAAGGATTTGCTACGGGGAGGACCATCGTGAGGTTCAGGGATGTCATTCATGCACCTTTTCACTCACCTCAGTTTTCAGTGAACCTCTTCCGGACACTTCCGCCATCATCCAATCCCACAGGCGCAGAGTTTGACCCTGAGGAAGATGAGCCTACATTAGAGGCTGCCTGGCCGCACCTTCAGGTGAGGAGGAGAGCTATATAAAACCATATAGACCCATATAGATCTGGTGAATTTATCTCCAGGAAGTTGAGAGTCCTTGTAGTGCTGGAGCCTGCCAGCCCTGCCGCTGGCTGCTTCCCCAGCCTGTGAGGGTTGCTGGTGTGGGGACGGGGAGAGACCAGGCCTGCCACCCATGGGTCAGAGGTGGCTTACAGGCAATGCAGGCATCAGGGGTGTCCTGGAAACAGGCTGATGGCTGTGTGCAACATTCACCTGCAGATGGCTGTAGTCCCATGTGGCCCTGAGGTAGGCTGGGAGTGAACACTTTACTGGGAGTGAGGGAGTTGTGCCATATTGCCTATGTAAGAAGCAATTCCCAGCAGGGTTAATGTCCCTCCTGAAGACTCAAGAGCCCTCATCCTCTGGGCTTCAGCAGCATTGGAGACATCACCCCTGTCTGCTTCAGTGCTCCTCTCCTTGCCCAGCTCCCTGGGAGGCACATGGAGGAAGAGGACCTTCATGCCAAAGCAAAGCCTGTGCTGGCACCTGCTAAGGTGTCTCCTGTATGCTGGATGTAATTCAGTTGCGTTAACTGGGAGCAAACGTTTGACCAGAAAAGATGGGGAACTGGAGGGGAGGAAGAGTGGAAGGGAGCCAAGGATCTTTTCATTAGGCTGCGTGTCCTGGGAAATAGACTTTAAGACAAACTAGGTGAAAAGGGTTATGAAAGCAACAGTGAGCATGGTTTAGCAGAGCTCAGCAGTAGAAGTCAGGAGGTAAGCCTATGGGCGTCTCCCTAGGCACTTGCACAGGGACGTGTTGTCAAGCTGACAAAGGCAGAACAAGAGCCAGGCACTGCAGAATGAAGCAGAAAATACAGAGAGGAAATAAGGTGCAGTTCTGCAGCAGTGGTTAATCACTTCTCACTGCTGCAGTTGACATAGGGATATGAGCATCGATAGAAATGGCGTGTCCTCAGCACCAGAGTGCTATGAATGCTAGGAAGCATTTGTTTCTCAGGGTTAAGTCAGCAGCAGCCAGCATGGATTTGTGGCAAGTGTGTGCTGAGTTTTCTGGTCATCACCTGAGTTTTTTCTGTGCTGTTGTCCTTTGCAGCTGGGCCCTACCTGTGGATGGGTGGCCCCATAGCTCCTTCAACTCCATAGTCAGACCTTTGGGATACAGTGCTCTTGTTTGGCCTAGTGGCCCCTCAGAAGCGCTAGGCAGGGTCAGCCCTGGAATGGACTCATCCCTTAGGAGGACAGCAGGACCAGAAGTTGCTGTTTCAGCACTGACAGCCTTCTTAAAGCAAGCTGTCCTTTGTTGTCCAAGTGGGACACAGCATGCAGTTCGCATGGCTTAGCGGGGCCAAGCCAATCTGGAGTCAGTCCTCAGGAGGCAGAGGACATAGCATGCTTTCCTGGGGTCCGTTTCATTTCTCTGCTTTTCTGTTCTTCCTTGGTGTGTCTCAAAGGCTTCCAATGAAGCCTGAGCCTTTGCCATCTCCTCTGAAGGTTTCTGTTCTCTATAGAGACATGGGCTGAACGTGGGAGAAGAGCTTCCCAGGCCTAGTGTCTTCATCTGAGTTGTCTGTTGTCTTTGGCGGGACCTGAGGTGATGAGATCTCATGCAGACTTGGGCAGTTATGTGCCACCGGCCCCCTGCCCATCAGAGCAAGGGCAGCAGAGTTGATCCCACTGGGTGGGGAAACACAGGTTCCTGTGTTTTCTGTGCTCCTGTTCAGGCTTCCCAGCATTTCCCCAAATCCTTAAGGAGAAGGAAAACATTTAAAATCTGAAGTAAACTCTGGTGAGAGGATGGGGGGGATTTCTAAGTGATCTCTCCTTCTGCCCCCATAGCTGGTGTATGAGTTCTTCCTCCGGTTCCTGGAATCGCCTGACTTTCAACCAAACGTAGCCAAGAAATACATTGACCAGAAGTTTGTACTATCTGTAAGTAATTGTTGCCCCTGCCACTGTGCACCACCTTTCTGAAGGACATGCAGCAGATTTTGGTCAAGGTGTTGTGCAAACAGTCCAGCTTTGTCGGCAGGTGCTTGATGATGTGGGGTTTCTTTTTTCCTTTGTTTAGTCTTGAATGAGTAGCCAGAATTCTCTGTGCAGGGCAAGAGCGTGTGTGAGCTGTAGTCCCTGGAACTCATCACTCATTGTACAGGTGGAGAGGGGCACTGGGGGCCTTGCAGGGGAAATCCAGGGACATGCAGCTTTGTAGAGTGTGCAAGCCATCACTAAGCTTCTGAAGATGAAAGAAAGAAAGAAAGAAGTGCTGATGGTTCCAGCTTGTGACTAGGAGGCTGCATGTTTCAGGGAAGCAACCACTGCGCTCAGGGTGCTGAAGGCATCACTCAACTGAAAGAGCCCCTTTTGCCAAGCAGTAGCCGTGCCCAGTGTTGCTGGTAGCTTTGTCCAGATGGGCAGTATGCAGACACTGACTGAATTTCTCTCCCCACAGCTGCTGGATCTCTTTGACAGTGAAGACCCCAGAGAACGAGACTTCCTAAAGACTATTCTGCACAGGATCTACGGGAAGTTCCTGGGTCTGCGAGCATATGTGAGGCGGCAGATCAACAATATATTTTACAGGTGAGATGTTTCTTAGTGACATTGGCCTAGTGAGTGAGTGGGACAATCCAGTGAGATAAATTTGGGGCACTAGGCTGTGATTCTCTCTGATCCAGACTGTGATTAGCTAAGTAACTCAGTTATGTCACACTACTTTGCTAGGGATAACCTACCTGTGCTTAAGAGCAGTGAGGTTGTGATAGTGCTCTCTTCAGCGCACATAGCAAACGTTGGGGCGTGTGAGCTTTAGCTGATCTGGGGGCCATGAATTTATTTGCTTCTATCTCTTACACCTTGCCCTGTCATCTTGGAGTTCTGTTATTTGCTAGGAAACTCCCCATCTCCAGTGTTTTCCTTCCTTTTGCTTATCACACTGTATCCAGCATTTGGCAATGACCTCTCATTCTTCTGTTCTCTTTAGGTTCATCTATGAAACAGAGCACCACAATGGGATTGCAGAGCTGCTGGAGATCCTGGGAAGGTGAGGGCACTTTTGGAAGTCCCAGAGAGCCCATAGTGAGTGAGACCTCCCAGCTCAGCGTGCTGCATGAGCTGGCAGTGCCTTCCTTCAGCACTTCTTGCAGCAGCCACCTCTTCCAGACGATCTCAGTCTGATGAAGCACACAGTGAAAGTACTCTCCAGCCTGCTGATAAATGCAGTGGTAGCCTTCTCCTCCCCAGATTTGTCTCCTGTTCTTTTGAGTTTGAGTCCAGTCACACTTGCTGTCTTGCCTCAGCAGGCAGTAAAAGAGAAGAGTTCCTCACAGCCCTGAGAAGCCTTAGCAGTGAGCAGCCTTCTCCATGGCTTCAACTGCCTTTCTGTTTGCAGCCCTCTCTTACGCTGCCATCCTCCTGGTCTGTAAAGTAGAAGCCTCAAGGACTGGGCTGCCTCTGTGCTGGCCTTCCCCAGAGGTTCTGCTTAAGTGTGTGTGGGCTCAGCCTGGCGCAGGACAGGCCTGGCAGAGCCCAGGCCCCATCAGGGGCATTTCCCTGCTGTGCCTGCTGAGGGAACACTCTCGCTGAGCATGGTATGCAGGTCGGGCCCCAGTGACCACACTTCTTCTGGTGGGTGCTTTCTCAAGTGACTAATGAGAGCTAGGCCAAACCACTGATTCTTTTGAGGTGAGAGATACTGTGTTTCTGCTGGGTAAAGATGTTAACGAGACTCTTGTTTCCTCTCAGCATAATCAACGGGTTTGCTTTGCCTCTGAAGGAAGAGCACAAGATGTTCCTCATCAGAGTCTTGTTACCACTGCACAAGGTCAAGTCTCTCAGTGTCTACCACCCGCAGGTGAGAAGTGCTTCAAGTTCCCAGGGCAGAATGTGATTCTTGCAAAAGCCGTTGTTCAGGCTTGCTTATAGCTATTCACTGGGCTGGATCACTGTGTTGTACAAAGTTCCTGCTGTGAGATGTTTTGGGCTCTGCACTAGTCCCTTACTGTGGTGGTTTGTCTCAGCATTGCGGTGCCTGGGCCTGTATGTATACATGTGTGCTTTTTGCCACTGGCTAATAGGAGGGTATCCTGCCATTTCCTTGTGGCCTGCTTTGCCTTTCTGTGCTGGAAGTTTGTGAAATATTGGGGCCCTGCTGAGAGGTAAAATTCCGAGCTGCAGTCATCAGCCTGTGTGTGTGGTGTGTCAGCTGTTAGTCACTGCTGAGATATGTGGAGAAATCAGTGTGCTGGGTTGCTAGGCTGGTATAGAGATTAATTTCTTGCCATTTAGAATACATAATGGAAGAGTAGAGAAGATCAGGACCCAGGCTAGGAAGTGAAAAAGTATGGGTACTGAGCAGTGATGTCTGTTCTCCGGCCTTGTTTTTATGGGGCAGGGCTTTGTGACAGTCAGGTTTGTTCCTTCCCGTGTGTGCAGCTGTGTTTGCATTTGAATGTATTAGCTGTGGACTACTCTAGATGGCTCAAGTTTTATCTTTTATCACGAATTTCCTGAGCTCAGGCCCTGCCTGCTTGGTCTTAGAGCCTTCACTTGCCATCAGAAGAACTGGATTTGTTTGGAGCTGCAACTGTCTGCTCATCACACACGCTGTGGAGGGCATAATGTGACTTTCAGCCTAAGGTGATGTGGTGGTGACACTCTAATCTCAGGTACACTTGAGGAAGCTCTAATCTTGCCATGTTTTCTTTCCTACAGTTGGCGTACTGTGTTGTACAGTTCTTGGAGAAAGACAGCAGCTTGACAGAGCCAGTGAGTAACCTTGCTTAATGTCTGTGTGTCAGTCAAGTCCCAAAAACTTCACGGCTTCCTTAGAGTACAGCAAGGGTGAAAAAAGGCTAAAGAGTCTGTGAGTCAACTGGATTGTTTACTGGGTTTGGCCTGGTACCCTGTGCTAGTCATGTGCAAGCCTTTAGCAGTCTCTCCTGAAAGCTTCAGGAAGGTGGGCTATAGTCTTCCTTTGTGCTTCAGATCTTGGTGTAGCAGAAGGAAAACTATACAAAGCTGTCCTTTCAGGGCAGAGCTTTTAGCTATTGGCAGATGCGGCAGACACAAAACATGTGGCCATCTGATATCTGATGGAACCAGCATGAGCTCGTGGGGGCCCTGAAATAGTAAGAGTTCACTCCAGACTGCTGGAGTTGGCTGAAAAACCATGGGGATGAGGTTAGGAACCTGAGACACAAAGGTCTACTTAGGCAAGCCACTGTTTCTTCCTGCTCTAGCATCAGTTTCCTACCTCCATAGTGTTAAGTCACATTGTAGACGCATTTGCCTTCAGGATGCAGTGCTGGGAAACAGCAGGTTCTAAAATGTATGAGCAGTGTAGATGGGGACCTCACATATTCCAGTTACTGGCTGCGCAGACCTGCAGTGTTAACCAGGCTATATGCCGGCTTGGCAGAGGGCGCAAGCAGGAGACGAGTGTTTCTCCACCCACTGCAGGCCAGGAAATGTCTTCTACAGAGCTGAGCTTCACAGCCTCAAAACAGCAGATGGCCAAAGAACGCGTGCTTGTGTCACTGTAGCAGGGAGCACCAGAAAGTGTGAGCATTTTAGTGAGTAACGCTAGCTGAGGTCGTTCTGTTCTCTGGCTGAAATGTGTGCATTCGTGGTGAGCCTGACTGTGCTCAGTGGAAGCTGGTCAGCTGTTATCAGCTTTCTGGCTCCTCAGCTCTGACACCGGCAGTGCTGAAACAGACCTCCCAGCTTTTCCTTGAAATGTGGGTCCTCCATTTCCTGTGTTCCCAAAAGCCTGCTCCGAAACAAACTGCGTAAAGTAGCTTCCTGATCATGCTGAGTACTTCCTGTGGCTGACATCCAGCCGAACAGCCTCCTGCCAAAGCACTTACTGTAGGGTGAGGGAGAAGAAAGAAATAGAAATCTGTCAATATTTCCAGGATTCATTTTGCAGCTTATTCAAATAGTAAAGCTCCATAGCTCATCACTGCTTCCTGGGTAATGGGTTAGTGGCCCCTGGATTAGAGACCCAGGTCTGGTTTGGTGCTTGTGGAAAGCAGTGGGATGACCCACTTTCATTACCTTCAGTGGATGTTGCGTTGGGTCTCAACCAGACATACCAAGGCTGTATGGCCACAGATTGTGTCCTGTTGAAGCATGCTGCTTGTGAAGGTTTTGAATAGACTCCTGAGATGACTGGGGTTATTGAAGTCTTGAAGAATTACAGGGCTTGTGCATCAGCAAGGCTCTGAATGCACTAGGAGATGTTGCCACCAGTGCTGGAAGGAGGCCAGGTCACTCACTAGGTCCATACTCGCTCAGAGTGGGCATCCCAGAAGCTTGCTCAGCAAGGCTTGACATGGTAGCTCTTGCATTAACAGCAGTCTGAATGACTGCCAGGTGAGCAAGACCTCAGATGTGCTCAGTAATAGCAAAGACAGACTCGACACACCTCGCACCACCTTAGCTGTAGGAGAAATTACGTCTGAGTCACTGAAGCTAACTCTTGCCTGAATGGCAGACCTGAGTAATGACAAACACTGAGGATACTAAACTGTTGGCTTCTCAAGCCTTGTGTTGGTGGAAACAATGCTCAGATGTTTCTAATCTTGCTGTTGCATTGCCCAGTACTGTCCCTCCACTGCCATGAACTTCCTCTCGAGTGCTGGCTTCAGGATCAGGTTGCTGAAGTACACAGTTTGAAAGAGCAACTCCTACCACCAGTTGTGTGTGAATCTAGTGTCCACAGAGTTAGCGTTTCTGTAAATGCTGTACCAATGGCTCCAACAGAGTGAAGGTCTGCAGGATCTTAGATCCTGCCTTTGACCATGTCTAGAAGCAGATGGGTAGGGAAGGAAGCAATATTAAAAATAAATAAATAAAATCAAGTGGGATATAGCCCTTCCCCTAGTATATTCTTCCAGTATTGCTTACAGCAATAGTTTACTCAGCCAGAAGTTGCATCTGCATTGTCATATTTAATTATCACCATTAGGTGTAACCTCTATAAACTTGTCTACTCCCTTCTGGAGTCTGTTTGGACTTTGAGTCTCCACAAAGTCTTGCAAGAATGAGCTCCGTAATCCAATTACTTTTGTGTGAAATGGTACTTCCTTTTCCTTGTCCCAAACCCGTCCATTGCATTGTTTGTTGGGTGCTCCCCAGTGTTCAAGCTCTGCGGTGTATTGAATAATGATTCCTCAGTGATCTCCATAGCATTTCCAATTTTATTAGTTGATCTTCCATAGTTGCTCTGCACCATCTGGCAGCCACTGCCCACTCTGGTTTGAGCCTTCCATGTTAAGCTGTGTTTGGGGAAAAAAGTGGTTCTAAGCTTTGTGCTTGTAGTACAGAATCGTAGCAGCCTGGGCAGTGCTGCTGTCTTGCGTGTAACTTGGCAGAGTTTGGGCTTTTCTCTTCTTTCTTCCCTGGTAATCCACCTTGACTTTCTTAGAAAGTATCTTCTGTTACATCATCCCCTCTGCTGTTGTGACCAGACCCTTAAAAATTTATTTCATAGCTGGTGTTAACTTTCAGCCTCTAACACTGTCTCTGTACCCTCCCCACTCAGGTGATTGTGGGCTTGCTGAAGTTCTGGCCGAAAACTCACAGTCCCAAGGAGGTGATGTTTTTAAATGAGCTGGAGGAAATCCTGGACGTGATTGAGCCATCTGAGTTTGTGAAAGTTATGGAGCCCTTGTTCAGGCAGTTGGCCAAGTGTGTCTCCAGCCCACACTTCCAGGTGGGTTGCAGCTCAGGGAGGGGTGGGGCACTGGCTTGTAACCCACTTGGCATGTGAGGGTGACACCACAGCTTTTGGGCTTGTCTTTGTGGATCAGTGGCACATGGAGGTGTGACCAGGGTGAGTATTGGGGTGACATGTGGTGGGAGGCAGTGAGAATCCTCACCACAACCACAGAGCAAGCTCATCCAAAGGGAAAACAAAGCGGATCGGTGGAGCCCCTCCTGCTGCACTGTGCTGTTCGGCACCATGTATTGCAGCAGGCTAGAGCTGGAGCAGAGGTGCACTGCCACTTCCTGTTTTGGCTAGCAAACGTAGAGGAGATCCATCCAGTGTCACCCTGTTGCAGTAAAACCAAGCTGGCTGCAGTTTTGGAGGGAGGCCAGCCAAAGAGACAGTGTGCAGAGAAGGTACTTCGCATTATTCTGGTGTAGGTAGTAAAGAGTGAGGTATACTGAAAAAGTGCTACAGTCTGCTGCTTCCTTGTTCCCTGAGGGAAGCTGGCTGCAGTACCAGGCTAAAACAATCTCTGTGGCTGGTAGTCTTAAGGTTTAAAATGTCCAGGGTGGTAGGACCTGCTAGTAGCTCCTAGCAGGTGTTCTTGGCTCACTGGTTTAGGTTGCCATGAAGAGTGCCCAGGAAGAAGATAGCTTGCTGGTGAAACACATGGCTGACCCAGGTATGGGTGGGGTGTTAAATAGTGACAATAGCCCTCCCCCAGAGTGAGTGTGACTGCACAGTGAGGCAGACTGGCTTCAGTCTGTGTTTTGGTACAGAGAGGTACAAAGTCATGTGTTTACAAGCCAAAAATGAGGTCAATCTAGGTCACGTGTGTATGTAAAAGATCACTGTTTCCTGGAGGGGGCTGGGGGAGCCTGATGGAAACCAGCTGGTCGTGGATTACTGGTGCGGTGATGGGAACCAAAGGACTAACATGACCTTTGGGCGTGGAAGGAGCTACCATAGGGAACTAAAGAGCTTGAACAAAGCACAGTAAAGGCTGGAGGAGAGGCATCCTGTGCTTGATAGCAGCCCTCATCTGCTGCCAACTCTTTGAAAAACAAGACTGAAAAACCTGGAGAAGGTGCAAATACTTTACAGCCTAAGAAAATTAACCCCAAAGGTATCCCATACAGTCAGGCTGAACAGTCTCTGTGTCTGCAGCTTGTCTGAGAGCAAAAATAGGAATTGACTTCTTGTTAAGTCTGAACACTATGGTGGGGGAGAGTTTTCTCTGAGTAGATTGTGTGTTAATCTAGCAGACAAAGGCTTAACAAGATCTAATAGCTGGAAGCCAAAGCTAGGTAAGTGAACATGAGGTGACTTTCACTTCGTTTACTCATGTGGAACAATACGTTAAGGGGATATAGTGAGTTCTCCATCATCTGAAATATAAAACTGAGACTGGATGTCTCTCTTCCTAGGTTTTTAAATCATTCTCAAGCTAGCGCTAAATGCAGAAATTAGCCTGGTGATCTGCATTGTTTAGATTTGTGGTTAAATATGAAGAATTGTGGTTGAATCTTGGAAACTTGTTAGACTTGTTTGTCTTGTTAGAGCAGGATGGCTGCCCCAAGATTTTCCATATTTTCACCCTTACTAAATCAGGGGGATGAATTGTGGGCCTGGTGACTGAAGCATGCTCCAAAGCCCAGAGAGACTCTGTTGTGGGGAAAGCCAGGGAGGAATGGGGGGAATGGAGCTTTATGGAGGACAGTCTGAGGAAACAAAGGAGGCTTGGAGCTAGTCTGAGCTGGGACCTGGAGTGGATGACATGACTGTCCTCAAGTGTTGTGTAAAGGGTGTTGGAGTCATCAAGTGTATCGATGGTAGGCTCGCCTAGTCAAGAATGTGAGGTTTTCCCCAGGAAACTGAGAAGTGTCTGGCAGAGGCTAAGGGAAAGAAGGCTGGGCAGCAGGGATGAATGGCCTTGTAGAAGTTGGCAAAGGTCAGCCCTGCTGCCCACGCTGTGGGGAAACGTTTGCTCCTCAGCTGGGTGGTAACAGGCTCTGGTCTCAGCACTGCACAGTTTTCCTGTGCACCACAGGTGTTACTGGAAGGATCCTCTCCAAGGGTGGCTTTCTCTCCCACTGCAGGTGGCAGAGCGAGCGCTGTACTATTGGAACAACGAGTATATCATGAGCCTGATCAGCGATAACGCAGCCAAAATTCTCCCCATCATGTTTCCAGCGCTCTACAAGAACTCCAAGAGTCACTGGAACAAGTAGGTCTTTCTGCATGCCCTGGCACTTGCTGCGCATGCAGGATGGCTTGACCTACTAGCAATCTTGGGGCATGCTACTACAGTGCAATGATGCATGGTGCTCGGTGACACCAAGTGCTGAGCCAGAGGGGTTGTTAGTAATATCAGCATGAAAAAGTGCTGCAGCAGACCACAGTGGCCTGCTTCTGCAATGGGTCAGGCGCCTGCAACGACCCGCCTTGGGGCCATGGAGTCTACCCGGAGTTTGATACCTGCATATGACTAATGCTGCCGGTCTCTTGGAGGTGTGCAGTAGGTTTTCCAGCAAATTTCTGGCTGCTTGTTAACTAATGGTCACCCATATGCCCTCCATGACCAGAGACCTTGGCTAATGCAGTGCCTGACTCCTTGAGTACAGGAAGAACGGAGAAAGCAGAACTAACCGGGCAGATATCCCATGTCAAATTATTGCCCTCTGTGTCTGATTCCTTGATACTAGTCTGTTTTATCATTCTCCATCAACTTCCTTTCTTCCAACTGCTTCTTCAATTGATTCCTTACCTGGTTAATTCAAGTTGTAAAACTCACTTCCTTTTAATGAATTAGCAAAAATACTCAGTCTACAGTCGAGATCCTAAAATCTTCCAGCAAAAACTACAGGAAGACAAAAAAAAGTCATCTTCCCCTATTCTAGAGGGTGGAAAAAAGCAAAATAATGAATTCTAGGGAGGCTGGGTGAGTCCAGAGCTTAGGAGTATACTGTGGTAGCAAAGACAGGGTTGTGAGGTGGAACAGTCAAGGGTGCTCTAAAGACTGGGGTAGACACAGACACGCAGACATGAACGCACACAAACACCCAGATACGCACACATGTGCAGACGGGCACATACATGCATGCACACACATGTATGATGTGTGTGCACATATGCATGTGTGCGTGCAGACAGATGCATGCAGACAAACTCTCACTCAGTGTTACCGCCCCTCCTGATCAGAGTTCAGAAAAGGACTTTACGTTCTTGTCTGAAAGCCTTCATCAGTTCTGTCTCCTTCTTGTACCAGTCAAGATTCATGGTTCTGCTGTTTCTGTCTTTTCTTCCTGTCTCCTTCCCAGTGCTATGGCAGAAGAAGTCCTGAAGGTGTTTTCCTCTTATTTCTCCTTGTCTTTGTTTTAGCACTAGCCGCATCTTCTCAGGGCAGGTTGAGTACCAGATTCTCCTCTTTCTTCCCATAGCTCGCCTACTCCAACACTTTGTCAGACAGCCTGCTTAAGTCCAGTAGGGCTGTAGCTCTCTTCCTCATTCCATCTGTAGAGCTGGCAAGGCACAGAGCTCAATCTGCTGAGTCTCTCATCTTTTGCCTCTGGGTCAGGTATTTCAGAGACAGCTTCAATACTTGTTTTTATTCCCCAGGAGAGTCCTTGTCCCAGAGAGAGCTCACACACAGTGCAACCTATCCATAAATTGCTGACACAAAGTCGGCTATTCTTTGTGCTGGTTCCCATCTCTACAGGGCTGCTGAATGTCTGTTTTGGGCAGCTCAGTGACAAAGCTCATGACTGAGCAGCCCAAAAAAGTCATTGTGTATATGCGAGGTGAACTAAAAAGGCACTAAAGCTAGATTAGGTAAAGCCCCCTTGAGAACAGCCCTGAGCAGGTCCCTAGCTCCGTCCTTTCCAGCTTCTAACTACAATAATTAAATGTGTGAATGCATATTTTTGCCTTCATTAGTCTGACCACAGTAGAGCAGACCTGTCCCAGTGGTCTTCTCTTTATTCTCCGTCTCTTTCTCCCTGTGCGATAGTCTCTGCTGTGTTTGTTTCCATGCTGAGAGCTGGGACTGTGTGAAAATCTTTTGTCACATTGCTGTAGTATATGGATTGCTGCTGCTGTTAGCTCTTGTCTGTGCTGGTGGTGCTAACTCAGGGCTGAGAACCTGTAGGATACCACCATGACTTGTTCTTCTTTCCTCATTTCTTTGCAGGACAATCCATGGGCTGATCTACAATGCACTGAAGCTGTTCATGGAGATGAACCAAAAGCTTTTTGATGACTGCACGCAGCAATACAAGGCAGAGAAGCAGAAGTGAGTAAGAGGTTCTTGCCAAGTAACTTGAGCTCATCCTGGAGTCTCCTTGGGGTACAGTAACAGATGGCAGATGCCAGTAGGCGGAGGGGAAATGGAAAGGTGGTGCAAATCGTTTTGTCAAAAAGTAGGATTCCTCAGCAATAACTATGTGTAGGGATGAGAAGAGGTAAAATGTGTGCCCTGATAAAAATCCTTTCAGTTCTGCTGAAGCGGTAGCTTGGAAAAGAATGACAGAGTTTGCTGGGTCATGAGGAAATAAATTGCAATGTAGAGGATACTCAGCTTTGCAGAGACGCTTATGCTCTGCCTTGGAAAAACACGACATTTACCAGTTTGTATATGTCGTAGTGATGCCAGTGGAATCCTGCTTTAGAAAGACTTTTCTGAAGAGCTTTGCTGCGGTGGGCATAATACATCTTTCATGCCACAGGACGCTTTCAATTTTCCAATAATAAAGATGGAATAATACCTGGAATTTCAAAGAGCAAATGGTGGACATGAAATCTGAGCTCAGCAAGTACTTGTGCCATGATGCTGTAAAGAGGAAAAAACTCCGCTTTTTCTGCTTCCTTGTGCTGGTTTTGGTGCTTGTATGACTTGTCTTGGTGAGCTGAGTCAGTTCAGTAAGCTAGAAGGAAACTTTTTTTTTTTCTGTGTCTGTTTTCTGCTGACTTAGTGACATAAAATAGTGCTTCTCATTCCTGGATGAGCCAGGGCTGCCGCAGGGGTGGCAGTGGGGAGAGCAGGGCTAACCCTTGCTGGCAGTGGGGAGCTCTGGGATACATGCACTTATTTTGTGAAATAGCAATAAATAACAAAGTTGAGATATGAATCAGAGCTTGGGGATGGGTAACCTGCATATGGAGAAATTAAGGTTTTGTTAACATCTAAATTGGGAGCTAGCAAGATTTTTTTTTTTTCCCATTCTAGGGCATTTGTGAAGCCCGCAAATATCTGCACGTATATTTTAAGTCACAGTGACAGCACATTTACTATGAGATCCACCTGGTGTTTCCATCAGGACCTTTTTCTACCTGTTTAGCTTCTACCCATGCTGACCTGCTGAGAGTGACTGTTCTCAGCATTGGTGTGTGGCTGATGGAGGATTGTTCTGGAAAAGGTCAAAAAGCAGCTCAGAGCTGTCCAAGAAATGGATGGGTAGAGCTGCACTCTTTTCTGCTCATGTTAAGATGGTTTTTTTCCCTCTAGTGCCTCTCTGCATAATTATGCTTCAGAAAACCTTGTGTTGGGTTTTTATAAAGGATATACCTTTTGCTGTCCTAGATAACCAAATTTGGTAAAATGTCAGTTGAAAGCTTGGTGGGCGGGATGTAAAAGTGTCTTTTAGCAGCTGAATCCGAGATGAGTTTACCTATGGTGAGCATGATACAATTCCTCAGCTAAGCGGGATTTCCCTGCCACAGGGACCCAGCTTAAGGAGGCCTTTCTGGGCGAAAACAAGAAGGCTCAACTCTGCTGGCACATCATTAGCAGCTGTTCCTGGCTTGAGAAGTGTGAAAAGGTTTCCCCTCTGAAGGGATGCTGGAGCTGGGAGAGAACGTTGTGAAAAGTCTGTAGGGGCAGGCTGGGAAACAACTAGAAAGGGAAATCGGTGGCAGAAGGGAATGGGGTAGGACAGCAGGCTGGGGGGGAATAGCAACTTGTCTGGACAAGGAGGTAGAAAGGAGGTAGAAACTTTGGGCAGAGGTACAGTGAAGAGCCAGGTTGGGGGGTGGTGGTGGTCGTGGTGGTAGTGTTATTCTTAATGTCAATGGATAGTAGGAATAGGATAGGTAAAAGGAACCAGTTAGAGGAGGAGAAGATTGGGGTTTGTTGGGCAAGGGGCCTGGGACTGGACAGGACGTAGGACAATGGTGGGGAGAAAAAGCATGCACTTGGGAAGATGGATTAGAAACCTGGGTTTACTAGAGCAGTATGCCTGAGTTCTTTGCTGAAGTCCATTGTGAAAATGTCATCTTTTCCCTCCATATCTTTAAAATATCCAAGAAATATGAGCAAATCCATGTGCGCTTAACACTGTGGCTACATGTCCTGGAGTGTAATAGAAGAAGTCATTGCTGGAATGAATGGGGTTAGAAAAAGCATGTTTTTCTAACAAAAAAAAGCATGTGGCAGGAGAAAGTGTTGTTTAGTGGTGTCTCCCTGGTGGAACGAGACCATTTCGTAGCTGAGGAGTCTGCCTCGGCGTTTGGGGTGCCATTCCTGCACTTCCCATACCTGCTCTTCTTTCCACAGAGTGCTGCGACCTGTTGTGGTGAGCAGCAGGTCCCGTTGCCTCCCTTTCAGTGGACAAGACATGCTGCATCTGCAGCTCATTTCTGCTGCCTCCCTGGCAGAGCTGACTGCAGGCCATGCCTGCGGGTGGACAGTAATGTGGCATTGCAGACAACTGCCATTTTCCTTTCAAACACAGAGACTTAAACCGAGTAGAAATAGTACTTTTTTTTTTCTTATAAAACCCTGGGAGGCTGTGATGTCGAGTGTCTCCGGAGTAAAGCAGCGTGCTGAAGGCTGCCTGTGGGAATGCTGGCTGGATCACTGTAATGCAGGATTGACCTTTAACTGTGCGATGCCTTGCTTTTTCCACAGGACCTCAGCCTCATTCAGTGAGACTGACGAGTTTGAAGCGCTGAGGCTTCTTTAGCGTAGACAGAAAAAGGAAAAAAAAAAACCAACAAAACACCTGTGAAGTGTTTTCCCAGTGAGCTGCTGGAGACCTTGTGCTATGAACTAGGAAATAGGACGTGCACGTGTGAACAAAGCCAGTAAATGTGAAACAGTGAAAAGGAGAGAGCTTGTAGGTACACAATTAGGCTGCAACCAGATGTTGAGAGGCCTGCTCAGAAAAGTCTTAGCCATGTTTTTAATTAGTTACCATGCCTACAAGTGACATGCCAGCTCAGGCCTGTCACCGCTGCACCCCTGGCTGTGCAGCTGCAGCCAAGGCTGGTCATGGAGGGACAGACTCTCCCCGGGACATGTGAGGAGGCTCTCTACTGTTCAGTGCAGATGGATTGACTGTGCCTTACTAATCTCCCCAGAGATCTTGAACCTGTTTGAATTATCAGAACCCTTCAGAAGACAGTGGGGAGATTGGGGCAGATAGGTAGTGTCTTGTCCTGTACGTGCCCTTCTGTAAAAGCGCGAGGGCCTTGAACGCTGCCTTTCAAGGAGTGTGGTGTCAGCATGCCCTGGGGCCACCCTGACACCTGACATCTCTCTGGTAGCAGCTACCTTGCTTCCTTCGGCGTAGGCCACAGCAGCGGGAAGGAGAAGGTACCTCCCAATATAGCTCTTCTTTTCAAAATGTCCTGCCAGTGGCTTTCTCATACTGCGAGTAACGGGGTCAGGAATGAAGGGAGCTGATGAGGTACGCACCACCTAGAAAGCAGGGCTGGGGGGCCGCTCTCATAGACTCAGTGCTGTCCTGTGAGACATTGCTGTTTAGAAAGGTAGGATTTTCCAAAGACTCACATAAACGAGTGACACTTTCAGATAAACTGCGATGGAAATGTCCTAGTGTAGGAGGTAAAGCCAGGCTGATTGATGAGGTTGGGAGGAAGCTTCCCCTATAGAGGGATGTTGGGCAGCTGTAATACTAGAGTTAAGTCAATGTGGCATCAAAATAAAGACGAAACTTTGTTTCATTCTTTGGAAATACTTGTTTGACTGAAAAGAGTGATCACAGGTGTAAAGCTTTCAGACTTTTAGAAGCGTTGTTCTTAGTAAGACTGAGTATTCTCTTTGCAAGGTGGTCTTTTGCAATATCAGCTGAGCACATGATGGGTAAACTGGTGGATCTCAAAGTGCGATGAGGAATGGAGGGCTTCCCTGATGCTATTCGGACTGCTTTGGTGATCTGAAAGGAAAGAACTGGTGCTAGAGATACATGGAGCTGAATGACTGGATGAGTGCCCTTGGCTCACTGTGTACCAGACCTGTAATGTGATGTAGTCTGGCCAAAGAAAATGAGCTTTGTTACACCCTTACGTGGCACGGCGGTAGACACGATACCGGCAAAGTGGACATTGCTTTGGAGGGGCAGTGGCCTTCATGATGTGAGGGCCTTTGTGGACAGACATATTGGTCTACATTTCCAGTGGCAAGATTGGAGTTAATACGTATGTTTCTGTTTACCAGACATTGAAAAGGATTCTGGAGAAATTGGGGATGAGGCGGGAAAGAGCTAGGGAAGATCAGTGCTAACTCCTGGTCCCAGTCCCCTGCAGAGATCTCCAGAGCTCTGTCAGAAAATGAGGTGTGGGTTATTCATTTGGGGTTTGTTTTTTTGGCATTTTTTTGACCCTATGTTCTCTGATGGAGTAGTCTGCTGCTTGAATGCTTGGCAACTTCATTCTCATTTTTAGCCTACTTTCTTACATATATTTCAAGAGTGTGAGGTGATTACAGAGTATAAGAACTTCTTTAGCAGGGATAGATAGGGCTCTAGAGAGATTAGTAGCTGAGATGAAAGCCAGATAGTTAGTTAAAATCAGAAATAAAGCAGAGATTTTAGTGCAGATGTTTAAAATGTAGAAGAGAATAACAAGGAATGGTGGATGCTCACCTCTGTTTGCAGGGAACGTTCACTGCCCTGGGATTTACAGGTGGCCCAGTTGAACGGTCACTTAAGGTCTGTGCCAAAACCTGTGCCAAGTTCAAGAGCTGTGTCTGGGGGTTTGGGCAGCTCTTTGGTGTGTTATGGCCAGAGAGAGAGGGAACTGTGGACAGTTGAGCCCCAGCTCTGTTGGGAATGGCAGTTTGTCCCTCTGCATCTGTGGGGCACCAGGAAAACGTGTGTTTGACATCCAAACTGGTGTCATTGCTTTACTCCAGAAACCAGTCGCTCTGGTCCACTCCTGCAGCACAAAGCCAGGGAAAAAGTACCTGTGCAGCCCACTGCTGCCACCCTGTGCTCTGAGGTGGGCGAGGAGTGTGCCTGCCTACCTCCTGCTAGCTGCAGTGTGTCCCCTCTTCTCGCCACATCTCACCAGTAGATAGAATTAGGGGTCTCTGAAGGACAGAGCAGCTCTTCCCCTCGCCTGCACTTTTCTGCTGTCTCTTGCTTTTTTCTTCCTGTGAGTGAAAGCTGCACTTTCCCCAGGAGTTCACACTTGTGCTCGCTCTCTCTCTCTCTGCAGGGGAAGGTTCAGGATGAAGGAACGAGAAGAAATGTGGCAGAAAATAGAGGAGCTGGCCCGGCTGAACCCCCAGGTGGGTAACAGCAGGACCTAGGATGAATGAGACAAGAATGTGCTGGGGGTCTTGACCTGCTTCCTCTGCTCATGAGAGCAGGCTCTAGCACCTGATCTCAGTCCTGTGCACACAGCTGCAGCGGTGGTCTGTCCCTCCCAAAACCCAGCGTCCTGGGGGTGCTAGAAGTGTTTTACCAGCCTGGCCCTCTGTAGCACTGACCTCTAAGTAATGCCTTATAGAGAGCATGTACGTGTTTATGAACTCCTCTCTCAGCTGCAGCTGTACGTGCAGTGTGCTGTGGCTCAGAGGGCACAGGTAGGAATGGGTAGAAGATGTTCCCTTCCTGTCTGTGTACCTACTGCTACCTTTGCGGGTGCCAGAGAGGGCAGCTGGAAGAAGTGTGCTGTGCTGTGTTAGGATGCTGGGGGGGAAGGCTTGGTGTTGGATGGCGTGCTGACTCTCCAGCTGTCTGTGTTGTCTGCAGTACCCCATGTATTACGCACCTCCACCATTGCCTCCTGTCTGCTGTATGGAAACGGAGACCCCAACTGCGGAGGATATACAGCTACTGAAGAAAACGGTAGAGACGGAGGCTGTGCAGGTGCGTAGGTGACTAGGGTCCTTCCACAATTACTCTCAGACCAGCCAGGACATCAGCATAGTCAGTCCAGGGTCCAGCAGCCGGAACTGGCACTTTCCAAGTGTTCTGAGGGTAAATGCCCCTACTCTTGTCCCTGGTCATTAGAGATCAACCTGTAGTCTGAAGAGTGGAGTTTATCTAACCTTCACACTCTGGAAAAAGTGCAAGTGGGACTTTTCTGTGTCCTTTTGGTCTGTGTTTGGCTCTCAGCCGGTTGTACAGCATGCTGCGGTGTCACCCAGCGTATCCTAGAGTGGTTGGAGTCAGAGAATGGGGAGGCTGGAGGGGTGAAGGCGTTTGCCGCTGATCCCTGACTCTTTTGGTTTGTCTGTAGATGCTGAAAGACATTAAGAAGGAGAAAGTTTTGCTGCGCCGGAAATCTGAGCTTCCTCAGGACGTCTACACTATAAAAGCCCTGGAGGCCCACAAGAGAGCAGAAGAGTTTCTCACCTCAAGCCAGGAGGCTCTCTGACGGGCTCAGGAGCTGGCCCAGGAAGCTCTGCCCCATCCCTTTCCCCCAGGGGTTACGGAAATGCACTCAGTTCTCATGTATAAATAAGGAATGAACATGGTGAGCTGTGCCTGTCCTCCACTCCATCTGCACCCCTCCAGGGTAGATCTGGTTTTACGTTATAACTTGTATCTCACCACTGTCATGTCCTCCTGCTTTTCCTCCTTCCTCCTGCTTTTCCACCTTGGATGTGCGTGCGTGAAGGGAGCCTGCCTGACCTGCGATTGTATCAGCCCAGGCAGGAGTCACTTCATTTCCAGCTGCCGCCTGGTTCTTACTCTGCCTGGGAGCCAGAGCCTTGGCTGCCCTGCAACACAGGCTCTGTGTTGGCCAGAGACTGCCGCGCGTGGCTCAGCTGTAAGCCCCGAGTGCCCATCTCTGCCTTGCCTGCCCCCGTGCTGCCTGCGCAGCCAAGCCCTGCGGCGGTCAGAGGTGAGGCTGAGCTCGGGGCAGGAGCGTGTGGCAGAGTTTGTGGGGGCTCTGCTGCCTCTCCGCCCTGCCTTGGGGTGCAGCTCCGCAGCTGGAGGGTCTCACGTACAGCAGAGGAGATGTTTGCTTCCACCTTTCTTTTGCTTCAAGCCCCTTGTTCTGTTCCCCTGTCAGTGGAGTGGGGGTTCAGTGCTTCGCCACCCCCAGTAAAGCTGGGTGCAAGCACTACATACTATTGCAGCCCTCCCTTTAGAGCATCCTTAGAAGCTCTCTTGTGGGAAAGTGAATTCCTTCAGCTGTTTGTGTTGGTCCGTGCTGACTTGTCTCCATCCCGATGTCTTGGGTTAATCGTGGGCCCAGAATTAACTTCCCGCTTTGTAGCAGGTGTCAGCCACTGACTTCTGCTTTCTTCCTCTACCTGCTCAATTAAAATACTCCTGCAGCTCTCCCTTTGTTGCTGTATCCCATCCTTAGCTCTGCAGTGGCCAGGGTTTCTAGGAAGCTTGTGCTGCTAAAGTTATTTCTGCAAACTAGTGGAAGCAATGGATACACGTTATGGGGCCAAGCTGAGTTTCTGAGTGTTCAGTTGTCTCCTCTTTATGATCAACAGCTAGGTGCTACTGCTGAATTGCTTCCGTGGGTGCTCTGAGCAAAGTTCGCCTCGCCCTGTTACTTTGGCACCTGCTGTGGCCTGAGGCCCTTGTTAGTTATCATACGGTGCATCAGGGACTTGTGCTAATTTAGCATTTAGAGCGCACTTGCTGATAGCCCAGGGGGTTGCGCAGCACTTGAGTGCTACTGTGATCCAGCTTTCTCCCATACCTTTTGTGGTGCAGATTCAGTGCCAGGCCAAGGTGCCACCTTAGAGAGGCTGGCTCGTGATAGAAAAGGGAGTCTTCCTTGCTTCTTACCTGCTGCGCTTGCTTTCTTGATACATAAGCTTAAGTGGGTTTGCAGTAGCGCAGGGAGCTTACGGGGTCGGTGCTAGTCTGACACTGCTTTGCAACATCATGGGATGTTGCAGAAGGTCCTGGTGTATCTGCTTGTCCTCACCAGTAAACCATTCCCAGGTCAGAGGTTCATCCCCTCTAATCTTACTGCTGGTGTGCAGCACATCTTTCCTCCAACCCAAACTAAGCTGTTTTTCCCCTGTGTATCCTGTACCCCCTGCCCTGTTTAGCTCTTTCAGTTCGGCCCTCAATAGGCATGCCACCATCTCTTAGGAGCAGCTGGCAAACGTGAGTATGTGCGAGATCACCCACAGTCACGCAGGACCCCGCCTCCCCTCCACTTCATGCGGTGGGCCAGTTCATCAGAAGACTTACGAAACACCTCAGGGAGGTTATTGCTTATTTTGAACGTTAGTCCAAACTCATGGTCAGCTGCCAATCAATTACCTCACGCCTGCACAGCATGTAGACGTGCACTGGGCGATGCCGGACGATGCACAGGAGCAGCAGGCGTCTCGGGGCACAGCGGAGACGAGGACGGCCGAGCGCCACCCGCAGCAGGGCTCTGGCTGGGGAGGATGTTTCTTCCCGTTGCAGTACAGGCTTTCCAACTTGTCCGCTTGAGTGCTGTGTTATAAGCCGCCACCTCATTTTTAGAGTGCTACGGCATGCGTGTGCCCTCACTCGAGCCTGCGTGCTGCTAGGCGGTGGCTGCCTTTCCCTGCTGCAGGCTGTTCTGCCTGCTGAAGGAAGAGAGACTTCTGGTGCACAGAGGCTGTCGCGGTCCTGCAGATGGTCTGTCTCTGCCGGCAGTCCCCGAGCGTGGCCAGAGGAATGCTGCCGGGGTTGTGCCACGTGCAGGGGCAGGACTGTAACGCATCACGACTGCGTGCTGTACGGCTTCGATGTTCTCATAGCTTTGTGTGTCTTGTTCAGGGTCAGGGAACTTATGCTTAGTACCTTCACATTGCCATTAGTTTGCTGCCTATTCATTCCAGTGTCCTGGACATCTAAGAAGGGGACCATGTGAGAAAGCGGGGAGTGCGTTCACCCCCTCTGCCACACGTACGGCTCATACGCAGACCCGCGTCTGCCACGCTACAGCTGCCCCTTGCTCAACACTTGGTTTCTAGCATTAGTGCTGCTCATTTCTGCCTATGCCTTTCCCCACATCAGCCAAATGGACAGAACTGGAGCTGCCTCTTCCACTTCACCTAGCTCCCTCCTCCCGAGGGAACAAGCAAAATTAACTACTGCATTCACCCCCTGGACACAAGTATTAAGCTGCTTACAGTTCATATGTACATATGGTGTACTTTATTTTCAGTAGAGCATTACATAGTTGAAAGTGTTGGATTTTGTACAGATGTCCCTGTATGTACAGAACTAAATAAAACCGATCTCTTGGAAAGACACGTTGGACTCCACCTCTGATGTTCCAACACACAGCCCCTGTCCTGGGAGGAGGGGCCCTAGTGTGGAGAGGAACTTCTCCAGCACTGACAGCACAGGGACAAATCCAGTGTTCGTCCCAAGGGAATCTGGGCAAAGCCGGCCAAGCCCCCTCCCTCCACACGCACACAGGTATGGAAACCGGTCGGGCTCCTCGGAGGCAGAGGAAGCCAACACAAGGACATCACAGTGACTTACGCACCAGCCAGAACCAGGAAAGAGGAGCAGGAAGGGAAGTCGGACAATGTCGGTGGGAGAAACTGGAAGGTCAGTGCCGGCAAGTCCCGTCACCACCCGGCTCCGAGGCAGCGGGCGCTTGCCTCGCCTGCGCGGCGGAGGGAGGGCTGGGGTTAGCAGCCCCCACGCCGCAGCTTGGCCCTCACTTCCACTCGGGCCTGGGGCCACCGAGGCTCTGACGGGCTTGCAGCGTGCGCTGCACCACGTCCTTCCACTGGTCCTCCGAGATCTGGCTGGCCCAGGCGGGGATGCCCAGGCTGGGAAGCTTCACGCTGGCCATCGTCCTCTTCACCAGCTCCACGTGTTCTGGGGACAGAGAGGGCATGAGACCGCGGCCGAGCGCCGCGCAGGGCGGCCGGGAGGGCCCGGCCGGAGACGCCGTTACCTGCGTCCATGGGGATGGAGCTGCGGCTGCTTT
>NW_008825497.1:119889-124918 GCF_000699105.1 Pygoscelis adeliae | reverse complement strand
CAGCTTGGCAGAGGCCAGAGACGAATTCCCGGCGGGGGGGCAGAGGTGAAGGAATATCTCCGAGGCTTAGGCGCGCTCTGCCGTAGAGAAGCGGCAGTGGGGGTTGGGAGGCCGGGTGGGGAAGGGGAGAAGTCAGCTCAGTAGGTGCAGAATCTTAGCTGGGCTTTGGGCAAAAGTAAGTCAGCGGTGGGCAAAATATCTGGGCAAAAATAAGGAGGCGGTGCTGCTGTCTGCAGGGAGAGACACGGGAGTAAATTTCTGCCTGGTCTGTGATTCCTGTGCCTGGCATGAGCTTCCAGATTGGTCTCGGTTAACAAGCTCAGTTAAACCGCCTCGTTTATTGGCGCTAGAATTGCGTTGCGAGTGTCCAAGCTGCTCAATGTGCAAGCTTGCAATTTCACACTGCCTTAGCATAAATAGTCAAAGCATCAGATAAATGTCAAGCATGAGTGAAGAAAGCGGGTTGCTCTTGTGCTATCTCTAACAGTAAGTTGCGTGTGCTTGAAATAGAACTGTCTATATGGACTGCTGCGAGCTGGCTGGGCTATTTTAAGTATTACTAAACCTTGTGGCTGGCATCTTTTGGGAGACGGGACTGAGGCAGCCACACGGTAGGATTTGCTCTCCAGAGCGACTTTGCAGGGGCAGTAGGCTGCTCTGCTTGGGGTGGTGCTGTAATTCTGGGGGTGAGAGAGCGAGCCCTTGAAAATCCAGGCCGCTTTCTGTGGGGTTTCTCCCCCTTGCTGCGGGAATTGGCTGCAGCAAGGCTAATCTGAGCGGCTTTCAGAAATGCCTCTAGGTTTCTTTCTGTGTGCATAGAGGAATGAGGCAGCCCAGTGAACTCTCTTTGTGTGAAGAAGTAGATCCAAGGATATATATTTTTGTTCTAAGATTATCATCTGGTTGCTGTACTTGGAGATGGTCAGTAGCTTTCTATCTTGAACGAAATGTTTTCTTAGTTAATTGTAGGGATTGAAAATAGAAAGTCTAAAGCAAATAGAACAAACAGCTGAAAAATCTGACTGTAAAAACCATGATTACTTTTTTTTTTCCCCCCCTCCATTGAGTGATTTTTCTAGTGATCTCAGATGGCTATATTCTGTTCTGGTAGAATCTCGTTAGGTGTAAGCTGGGGCAGTTAGGATGAAGGTTGTTTCACACATTATGTGCATCTTCAGACAACAGCGCAGCCAGAGAACTGGTAATGTTGTCTGTAGGTGCTGTATTTGAAGAACGCAGAGCTGACTTAAAATCTGGTTGCTCCCTTGCCTAGCAGTGAAATGCCCCGGGTGAATTGCTGCGCTCCCTTCGCTGGATGTCAGCGCTGACGAAGAACAAGGGAGGTGTTGAAGGGCGTCCATAGCTATTTCTCTGCTAACAGACTTGTGAGCTTCCACTTGTGGTCAGGTGTCACGCCTGACTGCAGCGACAGAGCCTGCCTGCAGTCACCCCACGGCTGTTGTTGCACCACTTGCTCTGGAAGCGTGTACTTGGGCTTGTGGTGCTGTGCACAGTCAGTGGAGGGCTTCAGGCATTTCTGTGGGACCATAGCAGGTTATTTTGAGCACTTTTTAATTTTAGCTTCCCTGTGCTTAGTGGCACAGGATCAACTCGTTGCTGTGCTCACTTAATTTCCGGCATCATCAGCATCGGGTACTTCAACAGTAGGTGAAGTGTAACCTGATTTCTAGAAACGTTCTTATTCCTGGCAATTAATGAGAGGACCTACCTGGGTTTCAACCCAAATTTCTCTGCGTTCTCTGTGCCTGACTGTAACTCTGGATAGATGATGCCAGACCAGGGAAATGGGGAGTTGTGAAGACTGCGTGATTGCTGCCTGTGTGAGTGCAAAATGAAATGAAAAGAACTATTAGTTTTTGGAGAGGTGAAGTGGGGAGCTGACATGTGCATCAGTGAAATCAAGCGGTGGCTTAAACACGTGCCCTTCTCAGAAGGAGACCCCGCGTGCGTGCGTGCGTGCGCATGGTTAAGGTGCTCAGCGCGTCGCTTCTCCCAGCTGAGACTGGGGGAAGAGAGGCAGCCAGAGCTTCCTGATCTAAGGCGAGAGAGCGTATGCCGAGCTAACAGAGCATGTGGGAGTGCAGTTTCTTTGGTTTTGTTTCATCTAAAAAAATCTCTTCTGTCACTGTATAAGAAACTTGTGCTTGTTTTGATGGAGCTTTTTGGTCTCCTTATAAGTATACAGTCATAGTTCCTGGGGCCGTTGGGGCACGATTCCAGCTGGACATGCTGAATCAGTCAAAGGAGATTCCTCAGACCTTCAACCAGCTTCTGCTGTGGGCGCAGATGAGCTGCAGAGGCTGCTCTAAAAGGGGTGCCAGCTTTCGGGAGGAGAGGGGTGGCTCAGCAGGATCCAGAAAAAGGACACGTGCTTAGCTCAGTGTCTGCATGAATCTGTGTAGAAGGCAACCCTCCTCCTACCCTGCTGGCTTTTGGCAGTAGCAATAACTTTTGTGATTTAAACGATTCAAGCTTAATTTTTCTGTGGTGTAAAAGCCCTTGCTCTGATCCACGATGAATGCTAGTGTCGCTAACTGTCCCTTCGGTTTGTGGTGCAGAGTGAAAAAGCACCTGGTTCGCCTGAGCTGGGGTGTGTACCGCCTCCTGCAGCCAGTGTCCTCCTGGTTCTCTGGTACAATTTGCCTCTGTCTTATCAGTATTTCTGTGTTTTATAGCCTACATGCCTGTTGCTGGTATCCTAAATGAGAAATCACAGAAGCTATTTTGCATAACTTAATATTGTACAGTTGGGGGAAGTTGTTAGTAAATTGTTTCGTATCTATTTTGCTGTTCCCCTCTCCCACCGGCTGTGCCCTGTGTAATCTTTAAAGATATCTATCTAAAGATATGTATATGTTTATTTTATAGATACTTATATCTTTATATTATGTTTATGTTATATATCTTTATATTATATATTATTTATATCTAAAGATATTTATCTATCTAAAGATATAAAGGCACACTGCCTAATATCAAGTGTATTAATGCCTCCTATTAAGAAGTCCTCATAGAAATGAGGTTGGAAAGTGGTATATTTATGTCCTCATTTATATCATATAAATTATCATTGGAAATCAAAACCTGAAATGGAACTTAACAGCATGCATAGTTGTAGGGCAGAAAATAACATTTTCTCAAAAAATGTGTTTGACTCATATTTGCAGATAGTGCAGAGAGGGGAACTGCAGGAGAAAAATCGACTTTGGGACAGGAGATGGCTCTAATGAAATGATTTAAAAAAAAAAGGCAGGGGAGGAGAGAGGCTGGAGCTGGACGCAGAAAGCATGGGGAGGAGCGGGGGGTCCTCGCGAGACGGGGCTGTGGGGCTGTGCAGGGAGGAGAGGGGGGTGGATGCGTGCGTGGCCAAAAAGGGGAGAACAAGTGCTTGGCGAAGGCGGGACGACGACGTGACGGTTTCAGGGTAGGGTTGTGCTCAGTGCCAGAAGAGGAAGACGGAGTCCGGCTGGGTGTTTTTATTACAGTGTAGAGGAGAGCACTCGGGTTTGGCAAAACCCTGGCAGCTTGTTAAATCCTGTGTTTCCCTTTGCCTTTTAATATATGATCCTGTAAGCATCGCTTCACGCTTCTGACTGTTTTCATATAGCGAATGAGCGTTTCTGCATGCCCTGGGCCTGACGAGTGGCAGCCAGAGGCTGTGCTGGCTAAGCTTTGTGTTTGCTCTGAAGGGGTATCCCTGTCCCGGGCCAAGGCAAAGTGCAGCCAACTTCAACCCCATCACCCCCACCCGGGGCCTGCGTACAACCGCCTGCCCGCTGGGAAGGGCTGATCGCTGGAAAAAAACTTTCCCCGTAATTGAAATTGTAGGAAACAACATTGCAACGTTGTTGCTACAACATCAAGATTGTTTCCTACAGTGTAATCAGCTGGGCTTTGGGCTAATGCCTCTCAGTTGACCGGATTAACTTCTTAGCATGTGCAGCCTTCCTTTCCTCTGTTCCTGCGGCTAATCTTAATATGAAACCGTTCCTGTCGGGGTGAAAGGACCAGCGTCCTGCTCTGGCAGCAGCCTGCTCCTCGGCACGTGGCTTGAGCGAACTCCCAAGGGTGAAGAAGAGTTTTCCCAGCCTTTCTGGCAAAAAAGGCAAGCGGCTTGGTGCGATGCCTGCCTGCCACACCAGGCTGCTGTGCTCCTCTACTGCAGGGGGAACCAGGTGGAGAACTTGGAAGTAAGATTCATCCCCCTAATCTTCCAGGAGCGGGCTCAGTCTGAAGCGTGTTGAAAATATTGACGCCGGTGATAAAGTCCAGTTAAGCTTCTCGAGGAGTCTCTTACAGAATCCCTTAACCGAGAAGCGATTTTGAGCAAAATATTAGTTAGATTTTTCAGTGATAACTCATGACTGAGGCAGGAAACAGATTTTAGATATGTGAAGCCTTCAAAATAGCCTGAAAGGTGACTTTGGTGGTCTCCATGGAAACTCATCTGTTCTGTAGCTTTGCGGAGGACTTACACAAGAGCTGCTGCTGGCTTAAAAAAAAAAAGGTAGTAATTTAAAAAACAAAAAACAAACCTGCTGGATCTGAATTTGGGGTGGTCCCAGACATACAGTGAAGCATGGCCTGTAGCAGAGGGGGACTGTTCCTGGGCCCTTCTGGAGCAGCTCTGCTGGAGAAAAGCTTGATGTGACTATCTGGGTTGCTGACTGCAGTTTAGGTTACGGTGGTTGCTGCAGGGAGAAGCAGCTTCGCAGGGGGGGACTCCTTGGTCTGCGCTCGTCTGTTGCAAGTAAGACTGCAGGGTGCTCTCTGTTTGGACTTTGCTCATGTCCTGTCGCTGTAACTTTCAGGTACAGAGCATGCTCTGGCTGCCAGTCTCTATTTTGGGAACAACTTGAAAAAGAAATAACTTTAAAAAGAAATTGCTTAAATTTTGCTGAGGTTTAGGAGTTCTGGAATGAAGCGACTGGTTTCTGGATGCTTTTGATGATGTAGCGTGCATGGCTGGAGCTGGAAACCTGAGCTCTGCTCCGTGCCAGGAGCTCCC
>NW_008825497.1:103131-119871 GCF_000699105.1 Pygoscelis adeliae | reverse complement strand
GGTGGGGATAAAATGGGGGTGTGCAGGTGGGCTGGATGCTGCGGCGATCAGGCTGCTGATGGGCCGTACAGGTCCCTGGTTGTGAGCGGTGGTTCTGCTTGGCTGAAGGGCCGGGGGAGGCCAATTGGAGCAGAGCAGCATGGCGCTGCCCTCTCCTTGCTACTTCAGAAACTTCAAACAGGAGGAAAGTTCTCCTTGTGAAAGCTCACTACTTTCTGAAAAGAAAAGGGACAGAGAAAATATGTAGGAATTCTAGATCTCATTCTAAGGCATCCGCAAATTTCTTTGCGTTCTGCAAATGCTCAAACTGGGTGTGGGGTGGGAGCGCTTTGACTGTGTCTTCCAAGAAGCTAGAACCAAGCAATAAAAAAGAGAATTTTCTTTAGACTGTCTGAAACACTGACATCTCTTCTAATGGCTCTCTTTCAGCTGGGGGAAAACTGTTAAAGAATTGAACTGACCCGCTTTTTCAGAAGCAGCTGGGCAGGACTGTGCTCCAGATCCTTAGATCCAAAGGCGAATCTCTGCAAAAATCAGCTGTGGTGACTTCTCTAAGAGCTGATCTAAGCCATCTGTTCGAAGCGTGAAGCATATCGGTTTCTTAACTGAGATATGATGTTACAAAATCTTCATAGTTATGCCTGGATTTGCTGCGGGAGAAAAAGGCCTTATTCTGATCATTAGCAAAGAGTTTCCTCCCCAGACTAGGGGGTTTCTTTTCTTTCGTGTTTAATTAAGATGGACTCTAGTGCTCAACTCAATGAGTTCAAATGCTGGTGTTGTAGTCCACCCCCATATTGGGGAGCCCATTGCTTTATGTGGGATGGTTCTTTGGGATCTTTTGTTGGGTGTTTTTTTTTAAATATTTTCCTCTGCTGTTTCTCACGACTGATCCAAAGAGCACACTCTCTTCCCTCTGGCTCTGTTCGTTTCACCTTCACAATTGCCTCTTGCTGTGTGTTTTCATTCATGCGGACAAATTGTTCTGGCGTGTACATGTGTACATCACCAGGGCACGGCCGGGTGCGCAGCACTCGGCTGCCTTTGCCAAAGGTGCTTGGCTTGGGCTGCCTGTACAGCCACCGTGAGGTTTTTTTTTTCTATGCGAGGGCATCTCTGCTTGCTCTTCTGAGCCTTGCTCAGGTTACGGTACCCGCCTTGTGTCTCCTTCCCAAGGGGAGAGTAAAGCCATCTCCAGCTGGAAGGCAGATGAGTGAGGATACAGCAATGTGACCTTTGTAGTTGGCATTCAAGGAAGATAGGAAGACCTGCAAGATGGATCGCGATATTTTAGCATTCTGTCTCTGTTACAGAGCCAGGTGACATCGTGGTGACCCAGGAAGCATGCGGCTGTGGTGCTGGGGGCCCTGAAGACTGTCTGGCTTGCAGGGAGGAATGCTACGGTGGGCAGTGCACTTGGAAGGTGGGCCGCGGAGGGTGAACCACGCGGCTGTGGCCGTCGGGCACAAGGTCTATTCCTTTGGCGGATATTGCTCTGGAGAAGACTATGAGACTCTGCGGCAGATTGACGTCCATGTTTTTAATGCAGGTAAATGTGTCCTTTTGGTGCACAAAGGAGTGGCTTGCTAGGCTCAGTTATTAGTTTTCTTGCCCACTGCTGCTTAACAAGTTACAGTCTGTAACGTGCTGTCTGACTTTAATTTCCAAAAAAGTTATCAGTGTAGATGGGAGCCTCTTCCCTCGTGCAGCCCTGTATTTTCAGCTTCAGGGGCAGGGCACAGAGGGGCTGTAGTTCAGCGGACTGCTACGATAAGGACTCACTAGAAGTAACCACATAGCCAATGGCTTGTTTTGTCCTTGTTCTATGTGAACACTAACTCAGCTAGGAGCAAAGAGACAATGTTTAGCTGGCTCAGGTCCCCAGTCCAGTTTGCAGCGTGACCACGCTCAGCTGCCCCTAGCGTGGAAGGGATAGGGTGGGAGCCAGCGCACTCAGTTAAGTCTCCAGGCTTAGACTCCTGAGCTGTTTCCCTGTGGGGGCAGCTGGCAACCGCTGCCAGCACGATGGAGTCAGTAGGGTCATGAGGCTAGGACGGAGGCCTTGCCATTTTGGCAGCAGCTATCATGCAGATTCACAACGTGACTTAGAAAAGCATCTGGAGCTGGAGCGATTTGTGTAACGTAGCCAGTATCTGTCAGGAGGCTGAGTTGGGGCCATGACTGTGCTGGGAGAGGCTGTATTTCTTGATTCAGTGCTCTTTGAACTGAACAGGCTACTGAGCTGGTCCATGAAGTATTTCCCTATAATTAGGCAGGTGGCTGAAAAACTGCACAGATGCTTGGATGGGTCCAGCTGAACAGAGACGGGAGCAGAGAACCAATGACCAGTTTTGCAGACTGCACAGCATGCTGAACGCTCTCCTAACATGCGCGTGGCATGTGGATAAAACTAGCTTGTCTGTAAGATGCAGTGAATTCACTCCTCTAAATCTGACTGGAGAAGACTGACCTGTGCAGTAGTGGATAAAGGCATTGGTTACACAGGGCTGCCAAGGTGACCGGCTCACAGTGTAGAGGGGAGTGTAGCTCAGGATCCTGTGAACAAAGTTATTAATCTCTATCAAGAGAGACTGGGCTCTCACACTCAAGACAGTTGAACGCCGTAGCTCGTAAAATGTGCCAGTAGAGCACGGCTCTTATGGTGGAAGCATAATTGCCATGCCCAAAGGAATTTGCTTGCATTGTCTTCCCTTCTTACCACTCCCAAATATTAAAGTGTTGTGATGCTGCAGCCACCACGTGGGAGGTGACACTGGCTTCCCAAGCCCTTGCTCAGTTAGCATTGCCAGGTTCCAGTGCTAAAGCCAAGATAACAGATTTCGAATGCTCTCTTTCAATCTTCCAAAGAGGAAGACTGTGTGTTAGGTAGGAAACATCCCATCTAGCTTGACTTTGGCATTGACTGTGCTTCTTCAGTGCCCTTTCTGCCTCTGGGGTAGATGCTCACCTTTTAAGATGCCTGACCCTTTCCCTATGTTAATATTTCAGGGGAACTGCAGACTGTTTTCTGCTATATTTTTTGTTATGTCTGTGTTGGAAAAAAAACCTGGAGGCTGTGTGTGTGGTAGAGGGAGGGTGTCTGGGTGCTGTTATGTAATGGCCATGTAACACTCGCTGTGACTCTTGGACTGTCATTAAACCCTGTAATACCTGTTGACTGCTCTGGCTACTGCTGAACGTCACGTACAGGCTGCCAGGAAGGAGAACCTGTAATCACAAGGAACTCCTATTAGTAACACAAGGTTAGCAGGGGGAACTCAGGTATGGATGGGGGTAAAGGAGACAGACAGCTGTCTCATCTAAAGCTTAAAAAACAAAACAAAAGCAAACAAACCCTGCTCCTACAAAGCTGCTGCCTTGCTTTACTTAAACTGCACTACTGCAAGTCCAAATGATGCCTTCAGGTGTGTTCCCTTGCATGTTGCTGCAGTGAATTATTCCTGTGCTGCCCATTCTTCCAGCTTTGAGTCTCTTCAAAAATTTCACTAGCCTGAAGTAGTGTCTGCATTCATTATCACCTCTGCACTTTTTCTTTTTCTTTTCCCTATTTTGTTTGTGTGTGTGTGTGCTCAGTCTCACAGTCCAGGATGAGCCAGAGTGGAAACCCCTCCAGTGTAACTGATGCAGTATGACGCCTATTTCTGTCCAGAGTCCTCTGGTCCTCCAGTGCTTCCTCTAGTCTCGCCTGTGATGGGGGCCTGTGAAAAACTGTGCTTCTGTATTCCTTAACTAGCTACTACTCAGGGTCAGACACAGCTTTGTCTTGCTTTCTAGACTGCTTCTGCACCTTGTTATAGCGGGGAAAAAAGCGCCGTGCAGGATGGGTTGTGACCTGTGAGCATGTGTAGCGGGCTTAGCATTTGACATGGGCTCAAACTTGTGCTTTCAGTGTCTCTGCGCTGGATCAAGCTGCCTCCAGTGTGGACAAACAGCCGAGACCATGTGAGAGAGGTGCCCTACATGAGGTATGGGCACTCAGCAGTGCTCATAGATGACACCGTCTACATATGGGGTGGTCGCAACGACACTGAGGGAGCCTGCAACGTGCTCTATGCCTTTGATGTCAGTAAGTTCCAGCTTCTCACTCTTCCTTGTCACAACTGCTCTTGATGAGACCTTCTCTGCCCCACTGCACTGCTCCCCAACTTGTTTTCCTGTCCCTCAGTCTCTCTACAAAGTGACAGTCTGGAGGAAAAGGTGCAAATGGGGAATTGGTGTTGCTGGTTGTTTCAGCAGGTTTAGAATGGGAGCAGGGTGGCCAGTGCGTCTGCATGCTTGACTCTCTGTAAAAAACTACTGAGCTTGTCTAATAGTCAAACTGGTTTTAATTCTTCTGCCAGCTTTGTGTGCTCTCTCTGATAGTAACTACAACTGAAGTGTTCTCTCTGTGTGATGTATGATTCCTTAACTGTGGCTGAACGTTGCAGCAAGAAGGGGCTAGAGCTCTCAAGGATTGTGGTTCCTATCCAGGGTGGTCCTTCTTTCTGAAAGCATGAAGGAGAGTGAGGAATAAAACAGAAGTAGTCAGGGACAGGATGGCAAAATAAGGGAGGGCATGAGTCAAGTTAGATAAACCTGAAAGATAAACTCCTTGAGCCTTTTGGTTGGCTTCTCCATAGTGCTGCTGAAGCACCTGGGGAGAACAGGCACCATCAGCAACTGGGCAGACAGGAGTGTCAGGAAAGGAAGGGAGTTCATCTGGATCCATCTAAATACTGACCAGTAACTGGCTTGCTGGACTTGCAAGTAAACTGCTTGCTCTGGTGCTTGCCCATGGATTCCCTTCTTCGCTAGGAAATGTCTCACAGCTTGGAGCTGCTCTCTGGGCACAGGGTTTCCCCCTTCCCCTGCCACATGCAGCTGGGAAGCCACCAGTAAACCTCTGCCTACACAAAGGCCTTGTAGTGGGAGTTGCCTGGCCTCCCTGCCAACTCCAGTGCTTTAGCATTTAGTCAAAATTAACAGAAAGGCCAGACTTCAGTCCTCGTCCGAACCCTCTGCAGCTGTCTGTACATGCTGTGCCTGTCCCCTGCCAGTCCTGGAAAGTGAGGCTGGCAGTCGGCGTCCCGTGTCTGTGGTGTAAGTTCCACTGTAGGAGTCCCATCAGGCTGGGTGAAGTCCTGGCTGAGTGCAATTTTGTCCGCAGGGGTGCTGAGCAGATCACAAGTCGAGGTCTTTTCCAATTTGACATGTTGTGCTTGAGTGAGCTCTTGCTGCTACTGTGTGACGGGGCTTGGAAGCAGCCCTATGAAGGAAAGGAACTTGATAGCCACTGCAGCTCTCTCGCTAGAGGCTGCCCAGGGATTTTGTTGACCTTGCAAGACCCTTTGTGTGGTTCCAGCTGGAGCCTAGGTGGATAGCTGTGGCCGCAGGCCGAGTTCAGAGCAGTTGTGAAGAATGTTGCTTTGGCTCCGTTACCGCTTCCTGAAATAGGCACTGCTCTTGCTAGCTTGCAGTTAGGGAGGGTGGGGGGGAATGTCTCCTGCTGCCTCAAGGCTTATCTGTGCCTCTCTGGGCTCTTGGGACAGGTGCCTGTTTGTGCTTGGCAGCGAGTCGCTGGCTTGGCTCCATGTTGCCCTGGCATGGAGAACAGCTCTGGCTGGATTTAAAGTCCTCCCCTAAATCAAGCCAACTCCTGGAGCGTGCGGGCTAAGGGGCTGAATCTGGCTGGTGCAGGCTCACGGGGAGCAGTGCGTAGGGAACAGTGAAGGGTGGAGAGTGAGGAAGGCTCCCTTTGAAGAGGGGATGAGAATGTAACAAGAGGAGCAGGGATCTGCACAGGAGCTCTGTTGACATGGTGAGCTTGTGGTTAAGTGACTTCTGCCTGGATTTGAGAGAGCTGTTTTTCCGCAGTCACTTAGTCAGCATCTCCATGCCATGAGGTCAGTTGAGCCACTTTGCATCATTGCTTCATTGTAATTGACACTGTAAATGCAGAGTTCATAAGTGACTCACAAGTAGGCTTTGCAAGAGATTCAATAAAAATAACATTGCTCAAGCAGCGCTGTACTATTCGCACTTAAAACGTGAGCTGTTTGTCAGGTCGGGCAGAGTCAGCGGTCGTGCCCAGGAGCTGAGACCTCTGTCACCGTGCCCCTCTGTGGAGGCTCAGGCAGGTCGCCTTGCCTGAAGAAGCTTGCAGCCTCTCCGGAGAAGCAGGTGCTGTGTGTGAAAGAGAGAAGGATTTCTGTCTTAGAAATGAAGAACAGTAGTAAAGAGCTATCCCATCCCAACGTCTACTGTATTTTCTTAGTGTTGCCTCCTGTTTTGTTTCAGACACGCACAAGTGGTTCACGCCAAAGGTGTCTGGAATGGTCCCAGGAGCGAGAGATGGGCACTCAGCTTGTGTCCTGGCAAAGAGCATGTTTATCTTTGGTGGCTATGAACAGCTGGTGAGTAGTCTCTGTAACTGTTATTTGGCGATCCGTCGGGAAAGAGGGTTTCCTACCCAGGACATTGGTAGAAGCAGGATACAGGGGCATATTTGTATTCATAGTTGCTTTCATTTTATAACTCGGCAAAGTTATGGCATTAATTACCCAGGTTATGCTCATTGTTTTGTGGAGAAGATGGTTGGGAAAGTAGGCCTAAAAAAAATGGTGGATTTTTTTTTCTTCCCCAAAACATATAGATATATAGAGGTAAAAATATAAATTTTTATACATAATTTTTTTCTGGCTCATTTCTCAGCCAAATTTAGATAGATGAATACATTACATTTTTAATAAATATATATTGATCTACATTTATTTTAATTTGGCTGAGAAATGAGCCAGAAAAATCACTTTCCAATGCCTGCAGTGTTGCTGTGAGGTTTTGTCCTAATCTGGTGCATGTTCCCTGCTCTCACATTTTGCTGATCCTCTCCAGCAAACACTTGCTTGCCCTCCCATTAAGAATACCTTGAGCTGAAGGTCATCCTGCACTAGCTGTCAGTGTGCCTAATGCTCCTTTGAGCAAATCCTTATGCTCTGATCTTAAGAAGTGGGTAAATATCATTTCAGCCTATCACCAGGCTCCAGAAAAGCTGTGCAAAGTCACATCTGTTTATTTGGAAGAAAGCTGGGGCTCTGTTATGGCCAATCCCTGGGGTATTCCCCCTCTTCTGAGGACAATAGCGTGCCAAATCCATGCCCTTGATTACAGCAGCATGGGGCAGGTCAAATGTGGCTTGTTTTTGATCAAGACCAAACAAGCCTGTAGCTGTCTCACTGCTGTCTCCCCTGCCTGGAGGAGCAGGAGTCTGTGCTGTTCATGTGAATGCAGGCTCTTCCAGGCAGCTAGCTGCAGACAAGTTTTGTGGGATCCGCAGAACCCCGAGTGTATTTGCTCCTGGATGTTTAGCTTCCTAGAAGTAATCTTAGCCTCTACCTCTCATCAGGTGGCCTTAGAGCCAGTTTGACTGTCCCGTTAGTGCCCCTTTCTTCTGTCACTGCATGGAGTGGAGGCAGGGTTCTGCTGTGAATATACATATTGCGTGCAGGACAGCCTTAGGGGGAGGAACTGAGCACCAAATAAATGGAAAAGCTGCAGGGAGAGACAGGACACCTTTGAGGAGAAATGGGCTTTGCCTCCCTCTTGTTAAGTGATAAGTGTGCTGCCTACCCTGACATTTTGGAGCAAGCACCATGTCTCTTAGGAAGTACTGACTCCAAAGGGATGCTCCAGGTCTGTAGGACAGCACCCTTCCTGGGGCCAGATGTGACCAGGCTTCTCAGTCCCTTTGTGACCAGGCTGCCCTGCTGTCTTCCAGGCTGACTGCTTTTCAAACGATATCCATAAATTGGACACCACAAACATGATGTGGACCTTAATCTCTGCCAAGGTCAGTGTCTGCTTTTCACTCTGGTTTGTGGAGGATGTCTTGTATCTGCTATTCTCTGGGGTAGCTGCCCACACTTGTCTCACAGCTTCTGTCTGGTGTGGCTGGGATCTGCAGGAGGGGAAGCTCTCCAGGAGAAGGCAGCTACCCCAACTTCCCCATCAAGATGTGTCATGTCCCTGGGTAATCTGCATTCTTTCTCTTGTTCTCTTTAACTCTGTCCCTGCAGGGTACGCCAGCTCGCTGGAGAGACTTCCATTCAGCTACCATCATTGGAACAAAGATGTACGTATTTGGCGGCAGAGCTGATCGTTTTGGGCCATTTCACTCCAACAATGAGATCTACTGTAACCGCATTAGAGTATTTGATACAGAAACAAACTCCTGGCTGGACTCCCCTCCAACTCCAGTGCTCCCTGAAGGCCGGCGGAGCCATTCAGCATGTGAGTGTGGGTCTGCGGAGAGAGGAGGACAGTGGAAGGAAACTCCTGCCTGCCTCAGAAGGAGTGTCTGGTCTGCTGGGTGGAGATGTGGGTTAGCAAGGGGTGCACAGAGCCTGGCTTCTGTGGAGAGCTGCTGCCCATCGAAAAGCCTTGCGCGTAGCCCTGCACATGAAGGTGATGTAGGCGAAGGTGGATAACCAGCGCCACTTTGCTTTGTGTTTGATGTTGGGACAGGGACCTGCTGGGCTCTACCTTGGGTGGCGCACTGATGTCTATGCTTACTCCCCACAGTCAGCTACAATGGGGAGCTATATGTATTTGGTGGCTACAACGCACGCCTGAACAGACACTTCCACGACCTCTGGAAATTCAATCCAGGTATTTATGCTTTTAACTTGTTGCAGTGATAGTGCTCAAGGCCCTCAAGTGTGTGAGTGCTCAGATGAGCATACTCTCCAAGGTTAGCTTGGGGGGAAACGGCTCTTCTGACAGCATTGACAGGAACTCGCTACCATGCTTGGGACCCCTGTTCCTCCTCAGACTCTCTCCAAATCTCAGTTAGAAAGTGGAAAAGGAAATATTGCTGAAAGACACAGCTAATCAAAGGGTGGTTGGCAAAACTTTGTCTTGTTCTTAAATATGCAGAAGTGTTGGCAGAAAAGAAGACATGGGGAAGCGATGGGGTTAGGGAAGCAAGAGACCGTAGCTGGGGAAACCACTCAACTTGAGCTGCAGCATCGCCATACCACATTCTCTTGGTACCAGGTCAAACTGTGCGGCAGAAGGGGAGGTTCTTGAGCTGGTACCCTGAATATCAGTCAACTGTGAGCTGTTTTGGGGTCCTCAGTCCTCAGGCACTTTTCACAGTCCATTAGACTGATTTTGTTTGCTAATTGCTTTGCATAGTAAAGTTACCTGAGAGCAGCCGACTTGCTGTTCCCCAAGCTGATCTATGAGCTAGTGTGAGAGCTACTGAAGGTTTCAGTGCCGTGCGTTAGTGATTAATCACCCCCCCCCCGCCCAGCATCCTTGCCACAGAGAGCAGCAAGGACAAAGGCTGCTGTCTTCTCCACCTGGTTCAGTTCCCCATGCTCCCACAACCAGGCTGAACCAGCAGGCTCTGCTCTGCGAGGATGCTCTGCATTCACAGTGTCTGCCAGCAGGTGGAGCTGGTTCCTGGGTCTTCCTCCAGATCCGGACGGCAGCGGGGTGCTGGGGAAGGGAGGCTGCCTGCCTGCTCCTGGAGCTACAGCTCCCTGCGATGTCCGACCTGCTGCCGTGGCAGCCCGTGGGTCCTGGCGCTCAGGCTTTGCAAGCGAAAGGCCTCGACCTGCAAATCCCATCTCAGCAGGCAGAGCTCCAGGGCTATGCCTGGCATCTAAGCAACACTTCGGTAACAACCTCATAGAAGTGCATCATTTTGCCGCTAGCAAGAAGAGGAGGTCAGCAGGGAGGGTGGATGCTGGCTAGTTGGTGTCTGTGGGGCAGTGGGCCTCCAGTTTTGCTGTGATCTGTTTAAATCTATAACCTGCTTGTACCCGGGTCTTGGCCAGGCTCTTGTGACAGGCTGGTGCACTCTTTTCCACCCCTTAGTTTCTCTTTCTTGGAGGAAGATTGAGCCCAAGGGGAAAGGCCCATGTCCTCGACGCCGGCAGTGCTGCTGCAGAGTGGGGGACAAAATCATTCTCTTTGGAGGCACCAGGTGAGTTGTGTGGGGTGGCTCTGTGAGAGGGTTTGCCGTTCCCTTCAGCACAGTGTCCCTCCACGCTCTGCCCCATGCTGTGTAGTCAGATGCTTCTTTAGAGGCACATGGTAGCTGTCCATCTACCTTACAAGCGTTAGAAATCACGTAGATTGGGGCTTCACTGGAAAAAGGCAAGGGGGAGATTGAAGATGTCATGTAAGCTTGTAAAGCACCTGGTGACAAGCCTTCTTGTACAAGTAGAGGCAGAAGCATGTAACATGCTGTTGAGGAGGGGTTGTGCTGTGGTCAAGCTTTCTGTGAAAGAGGTGGTGGGGAGGAGATCCTGCCATCAGAAGAACAAGTATCCTAGTCTGCTGCGCTGCAGCAGACCTCAGACTGACTTATCCTCCCCTACGTGCTGCCCTGCTTCTCCCACCAGAGCTTTTTTCTTTCACTGGCAAGTGTGGTGTCTGCCAAGCTGCAGTGGGATGTTGGCTCAGCTGGGAGCTGTTTGAGGAGCCCATACACACGACAAGGCAACATTCCCTTCTGTGCCAGTGTTCCTTAGCAAAGTTTCCATTCACAAAAGGGACCTGGTGCTAAGGATTTAGCTGTCAAACACTGGAAGTGATACTGTCAGGGTGCCGGGCAGCTGGATGTGGCCAAGAGCCTTAACAGCTGCTAAAAGAAAGGAAGTGGCCCGTCACCAGGACATGCTCTATGCTGTCTGGAATGACAAATTGCAGCTCTGGAGCACAGGCCTGTTTGCCAGCATCTACCTTGCAGAGACATCTGAAAATGCTTTCAGCCCTCCACATGGGCTTTGGGGCTTTCTCTAGGACCCTGGCTGTGGCTTTTTGGGGATACTTCTGAAGACGGGTTTGGGCAGAGGACAAGGCAGGGCAAGTTCTGCTGATGGGCTGACCGTACCAGTGTGTGATGGAGTGAAGGGCCTTCAGGCCCTAGGAGTGCTGGGGTGTGTGCTTAGTTGTAGGTTGTCTGCGTGTGTGTGAGGGAGTGCTCAGTGCAGGTGAGGTATGCAGAGGTGCTGAGTTTATCCCGTCTCCTCAACAGATACTGGGTGCTGCTCTGAACGGTAGAAGGCTTGGTGGGGCTTGATGGCAGTTTTGGATGCTCTCAGATGCTGCGGTGTAGATTTGTGTTACAGCAGCAGCTGAACTCTGACGTTAAACCTAGGCGCTCCTAGGAAATGCTAGCAAACCACAACAAATTTGACACCAGCTTTTTGGAGTTTGGTCCACCTCTGCCAGGCAACGCAGCAGCGCCTTGTCTTCTCCACTGAACGACTTCAGTACTCAACTTGTTCCTTAATCCAGGCTCAACCCCAGTGCAAGCCAATTCATCAGCACTAGTTTGGGATAGGAAGAGCTGCTGGCAGCCAGGAATGCGGCTTGCTTGGACTGGAGGGAGGATCTTGCAGGCTGGGGAAGGGGGAGACAGGGGTGGGGACTGTGCTTGCTTCCTGTAACAGTTATCAGGTGTATTCTGGAGCTGCCTGGCGAGATAAGAAGTTTTCCAGGAAGTCGTTGTAATGGAGAACTCCCTGTGGTCTGCCTCCTGACCTGTGCTCCCCTGCCCGGGAAGGGGGAGGGGGAGCGCACAGCGCAGGGGATCCGGCAGGGTTCCTTGAGGGATGAGCCGGCAGGCTCAGCTTGCTATGCAGCAGCACTGGGGGAGGAGCAGGCAAAACCCCTTTGTGTCCTGCCTTCCCTTACAGGATTCACATACATTGTAGACTGTTCAAGAGGCGCTTCTGCAGGGTGCCTGCTCCTGTGGCATCCAAATGCTTAGTTTCTTTTGTAGTCCCTGCCCAGAGCCTGGACTTTTTGCCCCAGCTGTGGTCTCTCACTGTGGCCAGCAGCAACCCTGTCACTTGTGTCCCATTTCAGTGACCAGGAAGTCACGTAGCGCTAAGCTCAGCGTTCCCGTTAGTTGTGTCACAGTTGTGGCCCTGGTCTGGTTTCCTCCCAAACCCACCAGCACTTCAGCATGCAGAGACCATCCACAATGGAGAACGAAGGGGAGAGAGAATGCTATAAAACAGAGTTTAGCTGAACAGATGCCAGTCCAGGTTTGGCTTGAGGCTGTGTTTTCCCTGACAAGGCTTAGAAATGCCTGGCTCTGGCGAGGGAGCGGGGTCTCTCACCGGGTGCTTGGTGCAGGGCCCAAGAGCATTCGCCAACACACAGCCGAGTTGCTGTGCAGCTGCAACGAGCAGTTTTGCTGCGCTCTGGCTGGCAAAGGGGTGCCCTGCACCCTGCTGTCTGGGAGTTGTGGCTCTCCTGGTCTTGAACTCCAGGCTTTCCCTAGCTGCTTGCAGTTTGGTGATTAAAACCACAGATGCGGTGCCTGCTGGCTTTCCTTTGAAAGATAAGGGATGGTCTAGGGTTTCCTGTGACATGGATGTGAGATTAGATTGTGGTGTGGTGAGCACAGAAAGGTGGAATTAAAGAGGCTCTTGCTCGTATCCGGGCAGATGGGACCCATCAGCGACAGGTCTTTTCTGCCAGCAGTGAGCTGTGCCCCACAGTTTGTGCTGGGGTTACGGGAACCAGGCGGCGGCAGGTACCGTCTCATGTCCTGTGAGATGTGAGGCTTAGTGGGTCATACGTGGGGAAGCAAAGTGACACTGGGGTGAGAAGTCACTGCATGAGGTCCCAGCTAAGCAGTGAGGACACGCTAAATTGCCTTGACACAAACCAAAGCAGGACTTAAAACACCTTTCCTTTCTTTCAAATTCTGTGAAGAACCATCAGCCATGGGAGTGCTTTCCCCTGCTCCAAGCACTACTGTTCTGGTACAGGCTGGTCTCTCTGTGCTAGGGGATGCGGTCTCTCAGGTGCTTTGGCTGTTCCATCAAGACTGCAGAGGCAGGGGACCATAGGTGAGGCTGTCTGCTCCCTAGAAATGCCTGAAGTCATAGCTCCTCGCTAGCATTCCAGGACCAACATCGGACGGGAGTATCAACAAATTGGGATTGGCTTAAAATGACTGCTGTCATTTTAAGTGCTTGACACACACTCAGTCTTCTGAAATGCTGTCCTCATTTTGGCACAACCGGGAGCTGTGGCTGGAGCCCACAGTAATTCCTGCGGTCAGACTGAGAAATGTCTGCGCTTGTGCTGCCGTGCAGATGTTTCCTAGCTGCTTTCTCTAACGCTTCTCTTACAGTATCTCAATGGCTGTGCTGAAATAATTGCAGTAGATCTTAACCATGTGAGAACTGGAGCCATGAACAGCGTGTGGCTGGGCAGAATCTGTTTCAAACCTTGTGCTGTTGTGCTTGGCACACAACTTCAGCTCATGCAGCAGAACCCAAAGCAGTCCAGCTGCTGGCCTAGTCGGAGGAACGCAAGCTGATAAAATGCAATGTTCTCCTGGCTGCAGGTTGCTAACCTGTGGGTTTTTGCTGGAGAGTTTGTGCTAATGCAGCTGGTACATATGGCTATTGCAGACAAAGAGGGAAAGCCCTGCCACGAAGCCAGGTGAAGACCTCAGCATCTGCTTCAGGTGCTTATTCTCTGCTGCTGCCTTCACTTCTCTGAGGAAAAAGTTGAACTTCTGCAAAGCACCTTCCGTATTGTCCTCAGAGAAAGCAGCTTGGCTTATCACACTCTGGCCCACTGCAGTGCTGGGGCAGTGTGGTACAGCGCATGCTGCCTCTGTCCCCAGCAGCATCTGTGCTCCTGAGAGCTTACAGACAGGAGAATCTAGCTCACAGGTTTCCATGGCATGACTCATGAGTAACATATGGCATGTGGCAGTCTGCAAATGTTTCATGCAGCCCTGGGAAGCTAGAGCTGAGGTGGGCAGTGTTGCCTGAAGCATATGGCTCCTTTTGTTGCTTCTCCAGGTTGCAGAAAATTTGGATGGCCACTAGCTACTTGCTGAGTCTGCCACCGTCTCTGGAGGTAGGTCATGGCTGCCATGATCTGTGGCCCTGCAGCACCACTAGAGAGCCTTGCAAATAGTCCTCTTGCGTATCCAGCTTATCTCACCTACCTCACTGGGGACCCAGCACAGCTTTTTGGACTTTGTACTGTGCCGTTGTGTGGTGTCTGATTCTTCCTAGATCAGATGCCTGTCCCGGGTGATGTTCTTCCACATCCTTGTACTTCCCATTGTATGCCTCCCCTTGGCCATGAGGGTGAAGCTGGCCTGAGGACTGTAAAAAGACATGGTGTGGGCTGTGTCACGCTGCCCCATGTGGTGTCTGGGGCCAGGTAGGGATGGGCTGACCCCTGCCTGCCCAGGCAGTTTGATCTGTATGTGTTTCCTAGCATGTAACTAGGGCAGCCTTCCGTGATACAGCATTGCTGTGAAGCTGGTTAGTCTCCAACAGTGCACTGGGTTCTCCAGGTGATGCCAGCCTGTCTGGCCCTGCCTGCTGTGGGGCAGCCCATGGGGTCTGTTTGTCACACAAAGAGCAGGACAGATGCTTGTGCAAGCATGCCTGTCTTCAGGACCTGCTGTAACATCCCTTCTCCAGCCTGCTCAGAGTCATCCTCAGCCTCGTCCCAGGGCTCAGCTTTGCCTCTCTGAGTGGAGCTTTTTTGGAGGGTCGGATCCACTGAAATTGCTGAGCAAATAGAGCCCTGAAACAAGCCTCAGCTCTGGAGGCAGCTGTTTGCCAGCACCCTCCTCGTGCCCCAAGGGTGGGTGCCACAGTTCTGGGGGAGGCCCCAGAGTTGCTCAGTTGTTGGAGAGTGGTTTGGGAGGTACCTGGGGAAGGAGGAGTGCGAAACCTGCCAGAGGCTGGTCAATGTACAAGAAGGGAAAAGGGATGTTCCCTGCAGAGTGGGACCTGTGCTTGGAGGTGCAGCAAAGTAACAGGCAGGTGAGGTGAGGGGGAGGCTCGTAGCTGGAGTCACTGTGGTTGTATGTGAGGAGGACGCAGCTCCCTCATTCCCTGCTATGGCTTACTGAGGAGATGGTGTGTGTTTCTGCCCAGCTGCTGGAGCTGGGCCAGCCAGCCCTGGCTCTGTGCAGCTCTGCCTACTCTGCAAGGAGCTGGGAGAGCGATGGCTGCAGGTGCTGCTGCGGGAAGCAGAGGGACAGGAGGGATCAGATCCCCCTGCATGGGGCAGGCAGGCCAGGAACAGTCCTGGACTTGCTCAGCCCTTGGGGAGCCCAGGGGACCCTAATTGGTGTACAAGCGTTTTGGCACTGACTGACACACTTTGCTTGACTTCTGCAGCCCGTCTCCAGAAGAGGGAATGGGTGATGAATTCGACCTGATGGATCACTCGGATCTCTACATCCTTGACTTCAGTACGTGAGCACTCCCTGCCCAGCTTGCGCCTCTCACCACAAGGTGCCCTGTGAGCAGGCCCCACTGTGAAGCACCATACAGTGTCCTGCATGGCTCCAGGTGCCTGCCTCTCGGAGCCAGGCAGCGGTCTCTGGCTGGTGTGCGTGGCTTAAGGCAGACCAGCCAGAGATGCAGCTGTGCTTGCAGGCCTGAGCTGGACTCATGGCTCTTCATACACTCCTTCACACAGACTTCTTGCGGGAGCACAGAGAACCGCTCCAGCCTGTCCCTGGTGTGCACCCTGCCTTGTCCCTCAGAGGGATGGCTGGGGTGTTCTGCCCTGTTTCTTACGGCACTGAGTGCACGATGCCTGGACCCCCGCCTAGTGCCCAGAGGAGGACCGCTGTGGCTAACTGCCCTCTTTCCACAGGCCCCAGTCTAAAGACGCTGTGTAAGCTAGCAGTGATTCAGTACAGCCTGGACCAGTCCTGCCTTCCCCATGACATCAGGTACTGCATGCCTGGCTGGGAGGTCACCCCATGGGTGCTCCCTGTCCTTGGGGTGCTCCAGCCCTGGCTGAGGGCTGCCTGGGGCCCTCCTTGGCACTGTGCAGCTTTGGGGCAGGCTGGGCTGGAGACCACAGCTGAGGCTGACGTGCAGCAGAGCTGCTCCAGCCCTGGATACTGTGTTCGTGCTTTCTCTCAGTGTATCCCCTCACTGTGTTACAGATGGGAGCTCTCGGCCATGACAACAAACAGCACCATCAGCCGCCCCATCGTTTCCTCCCAGGGCTGACGCTGGCTCATCCCTCTACCACCCTGCCCTCGCCCCTCCACACACTGACCTCTTGCTCCACTGCCTGCATGCGTTTTTAGCCCTTTCAAGCAAGGAACATGTGAGCTCAGTTTGTCTTGCCCTAGCCAGGCCTCCCTCTGCCCTTGTTGTGTTTTGGGCAGCATGAGTGTGCAGGCAGAGCGGGCTGCCGGGGAAGAAATTGACTCACCCCAGCAGCACAACTGTGAACCCTGCTCCTTGCTGATGGCTCCAGCATCTCCTGCCTTCCTTCCCCTTGCCTGTGGAGCTGCAGCTGTGCTGACCTGGTCCCTGGCCACTTTCCAAGGGCCTGAATCATCTCCTACCACCAGCCACGGCCCCGGGATTGGCCTCGGACTGTGAACTGTTCCTGTGCTGCCTCGATAGAGCAGGGACCTCCACGCCTGCACCCGCCAGCGCTGACCAGCTTCCTGGCACCGGATGGCAGGCCCCAGCCCCGAGCTGAGCCTGATGTGGGGTCCTGGGCCCAGCTGGACCTTCTGCCCAGCTCCCGTTGTAAAACAGCAACTGGGGGGAGTTTTTTATAAATGCTGAGGCAGACGTGGTTTCTGCTGCTCTGTGTGTCCTAGCAGATGAACTGGGGCGAGAGAAGGTGTGGGAGGGGAGAGACTGAGGTCTCTCTGAGGTGGAAGGTGTGGGAGCTGTGGGTGCTTTTCCCCACAGC